>NC_089874.1:90101000-90404500 GCF_040182565.1 Anser cygnoides
TTTCAGATTCTCCCTGCTTATTGATTTTCTCATCAGGGATACATAATAGAAGAATGATAGTGGTGTCATGGAGTATTATCCACCCTTACTTATCTGCAGCCTTCAGCATCCACAGGCTCAGGCTTCACAGCAACCATTCATTTTCTCCAATCTAGCTACTAACACAAACTCTGCAGCAGTAAGCATGCAGGAAGCATAGGAACTGCGCTCTGAATTTACTTTATGAACAAACGTAGAAATCCCTACTACCCCTCAGGAGAAGAGCTCCTTCCCACTCTGCTATAGGTTTACTCAAACTGGATGGCATGGCATTTCCTCTAGGGTTCGCCTGAGAGGAAAGTCATTTCCTATTTTTGTCCTGTTGAGAACCAGAAGAAGCTGGCATTGGTCAAGTCTGGGAAGAATCAGATGCCGATTTGCTAGTGGTTTAACCAAACATATGTTTACAATTACTCCATTCATCATGACCTGCCTGTGTAAAACTGCCTTTTTGGAATTTGCCCATGTTCATTGGCTTTGGCCTCTGAAAAAAGCTGAAACAGACTCACTAAGAAATACACTCTTAAATTGACCACCAAGACCGTCCAATAGTTAATATTCTAATCATTAGCACAACTGTTGGGCATTAAGATCAATGTATCAGCTATACTTGTTGCTGTTGGCCTACAGGCAACAGCTTAGCAGCAGGAGGGTTAGATAATGGGAAAACCATTTGCAGTCTTCCCCTGGAGTCCAGCACAAGAATATAGCAGAAATAGGACACTGCATTTCTTTCTCAGATACTCTATAATATCAGCCCACAAAAACAGAACACAGACAGTCACAGTGTTCCCCGTAAACTTGTCTAAGGCACTCATCACCTCTGCATACACGGACCACAACTATCAGCATAGTCCCAAAGCATCAAGGATGTAATCACTTGCCAGAAATGACTTAAAGGTTTCTGAAAGGCTTGGGGAAGGAAGAAGTCCCTCACGTTAATTTACTGTATTACTTGCAGTTCAGTTTTTATTATTTGACTTGCTGCTTTCAAATGTGTTGCTAGAAGGTTGAGGGAGGTGATCCTTCTCTACTCAGCTCTAAGGCCACATCTAGAGTGCTGGGTACAGGTCTGGTTTCCCCAGTACAAGAGAGACAAAGGACATACTGGAGCACCTTTGATATGAGAAAAGGCTGAGAGACCTGGGGCTGTTCAACCTGGAGAAGAGAAGGCTCAAGGCAGATCTTACCAATGTGTATGAACACCTGTCAAAACAAAGAAGAGGAGGCAGACTCTTCAAGGAATGAAGAAGAGTCACTCTTCTCAGCAGTGACCACTGACAGGACAAGAGGCAATGGGAACAAGTTAACTTACATGAAATTCTACCTCAACACGAGAAAACATTTTTCTACAGTGAGGGTAATCAAACACTGGAAGAGGTTGTCCAGAGAAGACGTGGAGTCTCCATCTGTGGAGCTACTAAAAACACAACTGTTCATAGTCCTACTCTACCTGACCCTGCTTGAGCAGGAGGGTTGGACTAGATGATCTCAAGAGGTCCTTTTTAACCTCAACGATTCTGGGAAATCAGATGGAGGAAAAAAAAAATATATGAGCATTTTTTCCAGTTCAGTTTGAGACCATGTCTTTTCCCACTTTGTCCTTCCCTGCTTCACACTTTTTTTTTTCCAGATAGAATAAATAAGATTTCTCTCAAGGTGTGAGGCATATTGGCTTGGACTCCTAAGCCGTGGAGTTGTGTTCATAGCTTCCTGTAGAAACTCATATCATTAGGCATCCACAGTGCAAATCCATGCTACTGGATAAGGTCTCCTGCTCTGCTACAAAGACCACTCATTTAGAACAACCAGTCTTTATGATGGTCAGGTTTCGATTTAGCCATTCAGGAATGGCAATATGCATCTCACCACGGATAGCTAACTGGGATGCAATCAGTAAGTTTTATTAGAAGTTCTCTTGGCTTATAACGGAACATTAATACTGTTTTGAAGAACTCATGTGATTCATCCTACCTACACTTTTCTTCAATTCACACATAAGTCTCTGGGCCTTTCCAGTATGAGTTGTTTACTTGTAAAAACCTCAAGAACACACTCAACCTGCTTTCTCCTAACAAGGAATGACTCACCCAGTGCTCTACACCTCATGCTGTAGTAAGAGCATCTTCCAACAAGTTTTCAAGTTCACTGGCTCTTCACCATTAAACAGAAATCACAAAATTGTAGAATGGTTTGGGTTGGAGGAGATCTTTAAAGATCATCTAGTCCAAGTCCCTTGCCATGGGCAGGGACACCTTCCACTAGATCACATTGCTCAAAGCCACATCCAACCTGACCTCAAGCACTAACAGGGAAGGGGCATCCACAACCTGAACAACCTGTTCCAGTGCCTCACCACCCTCACAGTCCCTCCTCATCTTTCTTATAAGCTCCCTTTAAGTATTGAAGGTCTTCTGGGAGCCTTGACAGCAACTTGAATATGAGTCAACAGTGTGCCCTGGCAGCCAGGAGGGCCAACCATACCCTGCGGTGCATCAGACAAAGCATGGCTAGTTGGTTGAAGGAAGGGATTGTCCTGCTCTGCTCTGTGCTGCTGCAGCCTCACCTTGAGTACTGTGTGCAGTTCTGGGCACCACAGTATGAGAAGGACATAACACTATTTGAGAATATCCAAAGAAGGGCTACAAAAATGGTGAAGGCTGTAGAGGGCAAGATGTTTGAGGAGCAGCTGAGGTGCCTTGGTTTGTTCAGCCCCGAGCAGAGCAGGCCGAGGGGAGGCCTCATGGCGGCCTGCAGCTCCCTCACGAGGGGAGCGGAGGGGCAGGCGCTGAGCTCTGCTCTCTGGGGACAGCGACAGGACCCGAGGGAACGGCATGGAGCTGGGACACAGGGGAGGGTCAGGGTGGGGGTTAGGGAAAGGTTCTGCACCCAGAGGGTGGTCGGGCACTGGGACGGGCTCCACAGGGATGCACCAAGCCTGATGGAGTTCAAGAAGCAGTTGGACAACACTCTTATACATATGGTTTGATTTTTGGGTATTGCTGTGTGGAGCCAGTTGTACTCAATTATCCTTTTTTAGTTTAAAGGACTATTGACTCTAAACTTAAAAAGATTTAGATTACATATAGGGAAAAAATTCTTCATGAGGTTGGTGAAGCATTGAAACAGGTTGCTCATAGAAGTTGTAGATGCTCCATCCCTGGAAATGTTCAAGGCCAGGCTGGATGGGGCTTTGAGCAACATGGTGTAGTGGAAGGTGTCCCTGGTCATGGCAGGGGGTTGGAATTTGGTGATCTTTAAGGTCTCTTCCAATCCAAACCATTCTGTCACTCTATGATTCTATGATCCTCGTGGTTCCATTCCAATTCAGGATATTCAAAAATACTTCTCTTCTCCAGGCTAAACAATCCCAGCTCCCTCAGCTATTCCTCACAGGAGAGGTGCTTCAGCCCTCTGATCATTTTTGTAGCACTCCTCTAGACCCAGTCTAACAGGTCCACGTCTTTCTTGTGCTGGGGCACTAGAGTTGAACGCAGTACTCCAGGTGGGGTCCCACAAGAGTGGAGTAGAGGTGGGTGGAAAAAAATGTACCTGCTGGCCACACTTCATTATATGCAGCCCAGGATACAATTGGCTTTCTGGGCAGCAAGCACACACTGCCAGCTCACATTTATTATTTTTCACCAATATCCCCAAGTCCTTCTCTACTTGGCTGCTCTCCACCCTTTCAACCCCAAACCTGTACAGATAACAGGGATTGCCCTGACCCAGCTGCAGCACCTTGCACTTGGCCATGTTGAATTTCATGAGCTTCACATGGAAGTTGCTGTCCTTCCCTGCTACAGACATCAGGGAAGACAGAACAGTTCACAGGGGCACTACTCTAAATAAGGGTTTGAATTTGCAGTTTTCCATCCTGGTAGCTGCATACATTTGGGCTGCGTGAGCTGATCCATCCTAGGAAAGCAAAGAGGGAAATGAGTTTTCCAGCAATGGGTGCACATCAGTGTGAATGTGAAGCTCTCTTAAAAGGAAAATTTCAAGATAACTTGGCAGTGGTAAAATCTCACTTCATGAATCCTTTAAGCTTCAGTGCTCTTGTGTACATCCTGAGTCCAAAAGCTACTAGAAACCACAACCACCACCACTTCCAAATGAATGTACTTCTATGAAACATGTAGCACCTGTCCGTCTCTCACATCAGCTATCTGCTAAGGAGACAGTGCCCAAGGGAACAAAGCACGCCAGGAAAGGGTTTGTATGGTATATACAACCAGATCTCAAAGTCAGGGTATTTTGGTTATTTCCATCATTGAAGAGATTAACAGTCTGCTCGTAGACAGGATGCATCACCCTGATTAACAACTTTCTTTTATGCAGTCCTCATAGTGGATCCTGGCTTCCTTGGATAGTTCTCCCCACATCCACAACACAAGACAGGAGTCACACTCAGCTAGTAGAACTGTTGTCAGAAAAGATCATCCAATTCAACAGATTGCAGAACAGGAAAGACCTGGCACAGGATGAGTTCAGAAGTACACAGCTCAACAAGTATAAGGAAAGAAAGGCAGGGATACGACATCTGTATACTTGGTAATTTATTTTTCATAACAACCACAGGTTTGGGAGAACAATGATGGGAAACAAGACTACTTTGCCACATCTAAGTTTAGGTGAAGTCTTATCCTGACCAGCAGGCAGTACAAGGATAAATAAAGTTCAATGCTCATGAAAGGATTCATAAAGAAGATATCGGAGGTTCACCTTTTTAGAAAAGGATCTCCATTCCCAGATTTCCCTAGCCGAAGAGTTGCAACCAATATGTTTTGGACATGTCCAGGAGCAGATCTAGGTTCCAAGAAAAACAATCCTTACTTCATAGCCTGCTTTCCTACTGAAGGAGACTTAGGCAGTCACCCTGTAACCAAGCCATTTGGCAAATGTCACACAAGCCTGACAGAGGCAGTGGTCTCAGGAGTTACCTTCCCTGTTTGTGAAAGCAGTGGGCTTGGTGGATACACACAAGGAATGCTGCACTGTGAATCTGCACCAATGTCTGCACCAATTTATAAATGCTGCCGACAAAAATGGTTTAGTCAGAGCTGACAGCATATTCAACAAAGGAAATGAATCATAAGACAAACCCAAAGAAAAGTAGGCTTCCTTAGTCCTAGTGTTCACATAAATGTGGGCTTAAAATGAAGAAAAGCACTTCCCTTGTCCCACTAATAAGTTCACATAGAGGTTTAGAATAAAAAGGCCCAGGAACTCAGCAGGACTGCCACAGCCCATTCAGGTCCAGAAGCCATTCCCAATAGTTTTTGCTTGAAACCAACCCAAGCAAATCTCAGGCTTCGACAGCATACAAAGTAGAAACTGGCAAGTTTTTTGCACCACAGCGCTTGCTGTAGCCACCGAAATTCGTGCCTGAGCAAATACTTCAGTGCATCCTAAAAATGCATACCACTGGTCATCCAAAGGCAACCCCTAAACCTCCCCCCAAGCTTCCAGCACTACCCCGCCTGTAAAGATGGGCTCGAGCCCCCCCCCGACACCCCACCTCCCGCAAGAGAGCTCAGCTGGTCTAAGGAAGAGTTCTGCCTACAAATCTGTCCTCGTTTGGCATATCACTGTAAGCCTCTACACCCGACGTGGATGGGGCTATGACAGAAGGGAGAAGAGGCGTGACAGCACGGTCCCACCCGGTGTGACACTACTCGGGAGCCCCCTGCCACAGCTAAGCACGCAGGGGAAAGCTGCCTGTGCCTCGCAGTCTAGAAGGACATCTGCTAGTTTGGTACTGTCAGAAAACAAATTCCCAGTGCAATACTCTTCTGCTGCTGGCAGAAATGGCACATGACCCAGCTATGCCTTTTCTCTGCCAGCTGGGAACTCCCCGCGTTGGAAGAATCCCTTTGCCAGAGAGATCCAGATACTTTTAGCCCATTTACACCCAGCGAGACGCTGAGAACACAACCAGAGATTTCTAAAAACCTTTGTGACAATTCTTGCTGGAGTCTTTTAAGTACTTGCAAGATTGAGGGCTGCAAACATTTTTTCTCATTCACAGAGCACACGGTATAGTCTTAAGCAGAACTGAAATGCAGAGATCCATTTCACATTTAGGCAGTACTTTTGGACTACATAATAAAAATCTATAGAAATACACTACTGAAATCCAGGTGTGGCCATATCTGAGGATGAAAGCCAACTCTCACAGCAGTAAGGGAGGAGATATTTTGATTAACAAAACCAAGGAAAGCCATGGAAGTATGACAAGATCTTTAATATGTAGCCAGGGCAAACAAGACCTACTTTAAGAACAAATAAAGTCCAAGTGAAGAAAATAAATCAGAGAATAACATGGTAAAATGATCACCGGAGGCAAGCGTCAGGGTCTGCTGCTCTGTCAATTACTGCTTAGAATAAGGCTACCAAACATTGCTCTTCAGGCTTTATTGTTTGCATCGTGCAGAATTTGAAAGAGTTCTGGCAAAAGCAAGCCCAAACAGCCTTGATACCAGCGTAAGACTGCACAGAGATAGCCGGAGGAGTACAGCTCTTGAAGAGCCCTCCCTCTTCTGCTTTGCTGTTAGGTAAGCCCTCCAGAAAGAGGAGCGCTGCCTGCACCAAGCATCCCGCTGACCCCCGGCACCCCTCCCCTGCCCCAGAACCATCACGAAGCAAAGCCAGAGCTGTCACTTAAAGTTTCCAGCATATTTCCTTTTTCCAAGCAGGTTTTCTAACCTCCATATGCTTTTTTTTTTTTTTTTCAACCTGTCCTCATAACTCACTCCTTTTAATCCTAGGATTAGCCTTGTTGCCCTTCTCCGTACCTTTTCTAGTGCATTAAGTACAACTAGCCTCTAGATGCAGGAACAGATTGACTTGAAGCGTTAAGGCATCATTGCGATACATCCTACAAAGCCTTCGTTAAGGTGAGTAACTGCTCAGCACCTTTATGTAGCAACACAATCTATCTTAACGTGGTAGCTACCCACATCCCTTACACCCACCTCTCACCACTTAAGCGCGGGTTGTTCCCCCCCCCCACCACCATCCCAAATTCACTCTTTCTTTTGCGAAGGGAAAAGTAAACCACATTCTTAGGTCTGTTTTAGAAAACCCAATCAATGCTGCTTTGACATACCAGCAACACATGTTCCCGTTTCGACAAATAGGAACATTTTCGGCAGACCACCACTTCAGATGGAGTGGGGCTCCAGGCTGCTGAATCAGCACTTTCCATGCTGCTGGCAATACAGAGCTATGCAAGGCTTCAAAGGAGAGCAGGGGGGGGGGAAATAAGGGGGGGGGGGGGGGGGGGGCACCTAAGCAGCAGAAGTGGGCAAGAGGATTTCGCAGGAGTTCATCTGCCAAAGCAATTAACTGCAAACTGTTCTTACGGAGGAGATACCCCGGCGTGGGTCCCGGCTCGCAGCCACACGAGTGGAGAGCGGTGAGTGTGAAGCTTTGGCCCCAAAACGGGGAAGCGAGGACCCCCCCCCCGACCCCAAACCCTGCCGGGGGGACACCCGGCACTCCCAAGGAGCCCACGGGGGGCAGGCAAGGAGCCGATGACGAGGGCACGGGGCTCCCAGCTGCCGCCACGGCTTTGCAAACCATGGGAGCAGGAAGGTGGCAGCACCCCGGGGTGGCACTTCTGCGGGGTGCCCAGCGGGGATCCCTCCCCCGGGGAGAAAAAAAAAAAAAAAAGGAAAATAGGGGAAGGGGGAGGAGAAGGAGAAGCGGAGAAGGGGGTGAAGCGACTTTTAGCAGCACGGCCAACAGCCGGCGGGGCAGAGCAGGTCCTCAGCCCACCTCCCGCCGGGGGGCAGCAGGGGAAGGAGCCAAGGGGCCGCGGGCACCGCCGGGCACCCCCGGCCCGGCCCCGAGGGCTGCCCGCGGGCACGGGGCTCGGCGGCCCCAGGAAAAGGAAGTTTGCTCCCCTCCTCCTCCTCCTCCTGCTGCTTTCCCCGGCCTCCGCCACCGAGGAGCCGGCGCCGCCTCCCGGCCCCCCCCCCCCCCCCCCCGGCCCCCCGTCGCCCCCCGACCCCTTACCTGCAGCGCGGCCGGCCGGCACCCCGCCCGCCGCGACCCCGCCGAGTTTCGGGGCGGAGGGAAAGGGGTCGGGAGCGGGGGTGGGAAGGCGAGCTCTCAGAGCCGGGCGCCTCCAAAAAAAAGAAAAAAAAAAAAAACTAATAATGATAAAATAAAAATTTCGGAACAACAACAACAAAAAATTAAGATGTTTATATATATGTATATATATATAAAATTAAAAACACACCCAGCGCGCACGGGGACGGCTGCGCCTCCGCAAGGCGGCCCCGGGCTGCGGGAGGGACCTGCGGGGAAAACTTCTGCCCGCCCGCTCCTGCTGCTGCTCCTCCTGCTGCCGCCGCTGCTGCTGCTGCTGCTCCTGCCGCCGGCTCCCGGTGCTAACGGCGCCCCGCCGCCGCCGCGCTCCCGCCCCGCGCCCAGCTGACTCCGGCCGGCCCCGCCCCGCTCCCGCCCCCGGCCCCGCCGCACGCAGCCGCAGCCCCGGCCCCGGCCCCGGCCCTGGCCCGGTGCGGGAAGGGGGCGGCCGGTGGTGGTGGAGGGGTGGGAGCGGGAGGGCTCCGCTGCAGCACCCCGGGGTGGGGGGGATCGGGGCTCTCTGCCCTGTGAGGGAAGTGAGGCGGCAGGTTGTCCCGCCGCGTGTTGTTTTTTTTTTTGGGGGGGGGGGGGGGAGGGGGGGGGTCCTGAGGGAAAAGAAGCCATAAAGTGCCCGGGGATGTCTGCAGGTGGTGAGGTTGGTGCGTGTTTTTTTTTTTTTTTTCCTTGGACCGCACCTGCACACCCTGCTCCGGGTTTTTTACCCCTACGAACTATGCCGGCAGCCCAAGGGACGCGTGCCTCGGTGTGCGCCAGACTGCGGAAAGCACTTCTTAGTGTTGCAAAACACCCAAAACACCCCAAACACCCTCGTCTCCCCAGTCCCCACACCCCCACCAGCGCTCCCGCAGACTGCTGCAGCTTCTGGCAGTGGGACCTTTGGTGTTTCACTCCAGAGCTTTGCCGCAGCAGTCCTGCTTGTGAGTAACTTGCAAGTAACTCGGACGGAGAGAAAGCTCCGTGTGAGGAGTGACGTTGGTTACTGCCCTCGGAGCTACCATTTTACAGCCCTATAGGCTTCAACACGACCTGTGGCACTCGGGCAGCAGGGGGATATTCGTCTGCCAGGCGCAGAAGCACCTCTTGTAAGAAGTGGCCGGTGCTATAAAAGGAAACCGAGTCCAAGGAGAAGCAAACCTCCGTACTTTTCCTCCAAAGACAGATGCACGCAGTCTAATAGCAGCGCTGGGGCCAGACTCTCCAGCCGAACATATTCTGAAATGTAACATGATACCTTCCTCGCTCTCCTTTCTTCCTCCGTGGCTCTTCTTTGCTGTATTTAAGGGAATGTTTTTGCTATCAGCCTGCTCTCCCGCATTTTCCACCCTGCTCAGATCGACCTCTCTTCTCACCGCCCATTCTCCCTGTTCGACTCCTCAGATGACCTCCCTGTTCCTCACGCACATCACCTCCACCTTGCGGGCGCGTGTGCCGCCCTGCTGCGGGCTGCCTGGCCGGCCTCTGGCCTTCCCCCTCTCACGGCCAACCTCCGGCTTCCCCCCGGCACCACTCTCCCCTCGGCCGTCTCCCTCCTCTTCACGCAGCACTGAGGGCTGCTCTTCAGCCTGTCAGCACTGCTACCGCCTGTCCCATCCTGACCCAGGTCACCTCAGGCATCCCACCGCCGCATCGGCCTGCCCTGACTTTCCGCTGGCCGTTGTTTGCCGCCGATTAAATTGGGGTTTTGGGAGTGCTGGGAAGCGTTCTTGTAAGAGGTCAGTGGGCAATGTCACGGTCCCAGAGGCCAGAGCCCTCTTCCCCTTCAATAGATGGCCAGGCCAGGTTTCTGTGGCAGGGTGGGTGTTGGCTCCCCACGACTGCTCTTTGAGCCGTCCTGCTCCATCCTCAGAGTGCTGGTGCCTCACCAGAGGATAAAAGCTGCCCGCTGTCCCCCTAGCAAAAAGCTGAAGCCCGGGTTTCTGTCTGGTGGGAAGGTGAAGGTAGATGGCGTCCGATTTCTGCCCAAGATCCCCCTGGAGATGAAGAGGCACCTACTGCCCATCAGATACTAGGGCTGGTGTGCCTGGCATCACAGCCTCATGTGCTCACATAAGAAGCAACCTGCACGTATAGAGCACATGTGATTTGCTCTATTTTGCATGACACATACACAAACCCTCTGTGATTTGAGCGGGGTTGTGCAGTAGATGTCCCTAAGACCGGTTCCTACTTCTTCTATGGAGCCCGCTGCCTGGACATGGCCAAAGACTTCAGCACCCGCCTATGCTACATATTGTTTAATGCTATTTGCCCTGGCACATTCTTTGGCCGTGTAGCGGCACGGTTATACTTTGTCATCTGTAGTATTTCCACCTCGGAAGATCAGCTTACAGCCCGGCGTTACAGGGTATCCTCAAAAAGGGAGAAGTGAAAGGGGAGACGTTATCTATCGTGACCAGTGCTGCAGAGTCCGTCAGGCACCACCAGCACTGCGTTGCAGGAATTCCTGGCTTCCGAAACACGCCGCTTCTTCCCCCAAAAGTTCTGATACCTCGGCCCGACAGATACTTCATATATTTAACCTTAAAACTGGAGACCACCCTTAGAAATGTGATGCTCTACATCCAATGCCGAAGCGAAACTGGAAGGGTAAAGCTCATGTATTTTTGAACCATCCCACAGGCAGCCACCTGGCGGTCTTCCAGCATGCTCTTTCTTTAAGCGTGCTCACTGTTTCTCTATATGAGACTGCTGATCCATCAGTTAATCATATTGAGTAAGTACCTAAAATTAACTTTTAAATTATTAATGCATGAGAACATATCCGTTTGCCATGTACGTTATTTTAAAGGATCACAGTGTGTACACTGAGTGCCATTAGCGTTACATTTTGAAGACAGTAAATTGACTTGTATGGAAATCAGAATAGTTGATGGATTCCTCTACCAGTGCTTTTGACAATGAAAAAAACATTCAATTGAATTATTATTAAGCATGTGTCTATACTTAAATTTCTTTTCTGATCTGTACAAAAATAGGAAACTGAGAAGTCTTCACCATATATTTTTCATTTTGCAGTGGGCTAAAAAACATAGATGAACATGAGTATTGAAAATATTCTTCTGACAAATAAAAACACTAGGAGAGATATGTTTAGTTTCCTAGACTACAGCTGTGTCTTTCAAGACAAAACTGTACTCTCATAAAATTGTTTATCAAAAATAGCACCATTAAAGCTGTTAAATGTAGAAGTCGCAATGCATCCTCTCCATGACAGCGAAGGACATACCTATGGTAGTTATCTTCTTTTCACTTAGCTAACAATTCTCCAGAAAAACCTACAGCACGCCATATCATAAAAATATCTGCCTGAAAAAAGTGTTTTCTCTAAGACCAGAATTGTGATTTTCTGCAAGAAATAATGGTGGAAATAATGTTCTGCAACTGCATAAACATTATTTCTACTCAAGGACAGTAAACAAAAGTAAGCACAAACGTCAGTGCAGATACTTGGTGCCTTCAGGACTTCTGTGCATAGGAATTTCACCCGAGGTTAAGTTTGCCCCAACTCCCCATCTTCTTCATCCTTGCAGTAATTAAGGTAGAGGTTAGTGAAGACTGGAGGATGTGAACAGACCTCCACGTACTGGAGGCTGCCTTGCCACGCTCGAATCGAGGGCTCCAGGGGGAAGGGGACAGGGGGCATAGTCCCCCAGTAGCTGGAGAGGGCCCGGCTACCTCGCGGCTGCCAAGTTCAGAGCCAGTGGTACAACGGGGCTGAGCTTCTTAATTTATTCTCCAACTTCTTGCTCTTGAAGTATCAGGAGAAAATGGGAAAGGCCCTCTCTGCCTTGTTTACTCCTCAGAAAACTTACATTAAGTTAAGTTTCTCATGCGTTAAGGCTTCGGAAACAGGTCCGAAATACAAGCTGAATACAGACATTCTCCATCTATTTGGCGCTACACTTAGGGCTCAAGACCTCGTAATAAATGGTAGTTAAAGTTCAAGTACAGTGGACTTAGTTTGCTTTGCACTGAGACTTAAACTCTGCAGGGTGACTTTCCCTTCTGGAACTTATCCAAAGGACACTAAGCTTTGCAATTCAGTTAGCTCCACGAGAGAAAGAGGTCATTTGAAACTTTTATTAAATTGAATAATGAAAAGTGCCTAATAGATACGATGTTTTCTTTAGAAACAGCCTTAGATTTCATATATATTCTGAGAATGTGCATAATTTTCTTTTCTATCACATTGATTTAGGAAATGAAATTCCAGTAGCGTAAGATCTGAAGAAGAGAGATCAGAATCTGGCCACTGCTTTCATTCTCAAAGGCACTTTCATGAAAGCAGTATATGAAAGTCGGCATTGAGCATCATCTTTAACTAGTATGAATGCACTGATAAAAGCCTTCGGCAATCAAAAAAGGGTCAACGTGGTCATTATTACCTAGTAGATATATAGGCAAAAATGCTGACCAACCTTTGAAATGATAATAAGTTTCTTTTGTCACAGACCAAGCTTTTCACCTTAAATAGATAGGAAGTCTTCTAACACATCAGAATTTTTAATAAGGTTAAATCTGGAACAAAACAACTTAATATTTCTGTTGCTTTTACTACAGCTGAAGCAAATGCTTCAAATATTTTTAAAAGCTATCCAGAAAAAATAAGTTTCCGTAATGTTAAGAAAGGGAAAGGAAACATTCTCCTTCTTTTCTGTCTACATCTTTCTTTTCCATTGTACTTCTTTTATTACTGTATGGTGTCGTTTGAAAGCTGAAAGGGGAAGGGAAATACTCAGAAAAAAAAATTAAACATGTTTATAAAAACATTCACTAAATATGTCTGTGTGAGCTGAAGGCTACAGATTGTATTTCAATATTCAGCAAAAACCTGACGTTTTCAAAACTTTACATTTTTTTCCCTAGTATTCACTCAATTCTATTTTCACCTGACCCAGCAGAAACTCTACCAAGTACGTTAATTGTAGAAGTTTAAATAATTCATTTTCTGCCCAGTTTTTATCAGGAGGATTTCTTAACATTAGCTGAGAATAGAAACGTCTTTTTTTTTTTTTTGTAGTCTTTTTAAAAGACTAACAACAGGAAAATAAGAGCTAGGTCATAACCATAACTGAATAAACTCTGTGTTCATAGACAACATTGTGGAGATCTACTTTTTGTTGCTAGGTAAGTTATATCTCTATTTACAGCTTTTTCAAAAGGCTGAATAGTCAGGGACGTTTTGTAATTTGAGATGGAGTTGTAAGCTCCAGTGAAAGATATGTGCTCTTTCTTGGCTGTGCAAAATAGAGCAGTTACACAAGGTGGTAGAAAGGAGAAGGGAATTCTAAGAGACATTGATGATCCAAAGAGAAACTGCATTAAAAAAATGAATACGTTTAGCCCACCATTCTACAAAAACACATCTGTTCCCAGTGCTAGCCTGACAATTAACTCACTAATTCAACATTAATGACTAGATATTACCATATTCTCTCAGTTCTGTTCTAGAAACCGGGGTACTTTTGGACATCAAAGATGTTAAGTGAAATGACATGTTAAAAGTGTTTCGCTTTTTCCAAATCAAAGTCAGCTGCTTTCCAGATGCATAATTTTTCAACTGGGATGCCAGATAACACTAGATGGGAAGAAAAATTCAAAGTTATACTGTGATAGGAGGAGATTCGGATCAAGCTATACTATATATTCTCATTTTTGACAAGAAAAATTGGGATTTATTCAAAACATGCCGTGCTCATTTACAGCTTTGCCACCGAGGAGGAGAGAACACAACTGGAGCTGTGACTCAGAACGAAACCCAGCCACATTAAAGTCAGTGGCAAAGCTCTCAGTGAGCTTAGCACGACCATGATTTCATCTCAAGTCTTTTCTTGGTTCCGGGGGGGAGGGAATAAAAATAAAGACAAAAAGAAAATCTTCAATGCCATAACTTGCCCTGCATGCTGAAGCTATTAGGAGCATATTTTCACCAGTCCCATAGCAGGATCTTCCAGCTAGTGCCATCTGAAAACCAGAAACGTTACAGAAATGTAAACAGGAAAGGATTACATAGGGGTAGGTTTTACCCAGCTAAGAGAAGAGACATAGCAATCCAGCTGCACTGGACCCAAACCAGATCCTCCCTCGGTTTGTGCACCAAGCTGTGCGCAGATCCCAGCACCCTCTGAATTAAAATGCCTCTCTGTCCCACGCGATCTTGAGAGGTGTCAGCATGTCTTTTGGTGACTTGTATGGCATGAATACAGAGCCAAGGCTGAGTGGTCCTCCCTTGTCCTGCAGACACCGCTAGGCTTTACAGCGGCCACTTCACATCTCACACCATGCTCCAGTGCTCACCGATGCAAAGTTCTGAAAGTGTTCTCATCTTGCGGCTCTCAATGAGCAAAACTCAGACTTCTGACTGTCAATTCACGTGTCCGCCGTCCACAAACTTTGCATGATGCCCACTTTCAGATGCTGTGTGAACGGGCAGCAAACTGATCCATTTCATGGTGACAGGTAGGTCTGTGAGCAGGTTCTGGCCCACAAAGAAAGAGCAGGATCAGCTGGGCAAGGAGCTCTTCCAAGCAATATCAATCTGCTCACATCCCTTATCAATCTGCCAGGCTGCCTAGCACACAGCATCTCGTGCCAGTGGTGTAAAGAAAGGAGAGTACTTCAATGTACTGGTGGAAACATCTACAAATAATGGTTCTTACCCATATCTGCTAGAAAGCTATTAGCTTATTAAGGAATAGAAATCTTTGCATTCTTCTCTCCCGCATCTTCAAGGCTGCCTGTAATTTCAGGCTTTCAATGCCTATTTAAGTCAGAAGGAAATACCTAGCTGAACTTTCAAATTGTTTAAATGCACTGGACTTCTTGTATTTAGACTGCAATTCCAACGGGAGTCCCATTTTGCTTTCCTGGCACAGGAGATTACAAAAAAAAAAAAAAAACTCCAAACCCAAACAAACCTACATCGTATTATCATCTAAATTAATCCCTTGTCATAAAGTTGTAATGCCTCACAAGCACTCCTTAGCCAATTAAGCAAAACCTTTCTCACAAATCACCTGGCAGGAGGAGACTCCCCTGCTCCATCCGTGGCAAACAGTGGATAGATTGCTTATGCAAAGTATTGAGAACTTACATTAAAATACAAATTGTGTCTGCAGTGATTTAATGTCTTATCTTCTACAAATCTTGTTTATTTATTAGACTATATGAGAGGAGTAGGAAGTCATTCTCCCATTTAAATGATTCCCTTTTGTATGGAAAAATATTTAATCAGCCAAAGGCATGAGAATGACCCTGAGGCTTAGCACAGCCTTCTAGGACAGGAGAGACCTGACTTTCACTCTCCAGAGGTTTGCTAGGTACTGGTTTAACTCTTCCTGCTCTTCTCACTTAATGAGTTCATGCAAAGCAGTTTCAAAAAGACAGACTGAAAGAATCCCATGCCAGAATATCACCCAGCCTGGTGAGGGGGGTCAATTTCTTCGGAAGGGTATCTCACTTCCAGCAAAGAAGAGATTTAAAACTTTTTCTCCACTTGGTATAGGTCACCTCATCCAGAAGAAAAGGGCCAGAGCTCTCATCTTTTCCCAGCTTTTGTACTGGGTTGAACCTGGTAAGTGTGTACTCAGAGAACGCCTCGGTCAGCTGAGGCCGCATTCCTCATCTGCAAATCCTGATGGGACCTGCACTTCAGCTTGTCTGTCCAGAAGCAGGCATTCACTGCATCGTTATTGTAGAGAAAAACTTGGAGGACAAATTGTTCCTTGTCACATACATCCTTTGTTAAGAGAGCTCTCACTTGAAACAGAAAGGACTGCCTTGTAGTTGCTATCCTGACAAATGCAGATCTCCTCTCAAATTACAAAAGTTGTTCTTTGGCAAAGGATGTCCTTTCCCTGATTGCCAGATATATGCAAAAATCTGCATATATTTTTGGTGTGATTTGTAACATCCTTGCGAAGGAAAAATCTGAGAATTGCTCATTTGCCTATCAAAGAATGTAATTAATCTTAGTAAGGTCAATTAAATTTATTAAGGTCAAGTTGCCCCTAATTGCTTTCTTCTGATGCTTTCTCAGATGTGAAGTAGAAAAAACAAAGATGTGGTACAACATAGTAGCGCAGATGTTCATCTTCAGCAGTGCTTGCAGGTCCAAGAAGGATGAGAGGCAGCAAGATGTCAGAGGGAGCCCTGCAGGACCTACAACAGCAGTTGAGAGGAGATCCCTTGGTGCTCCTCAGGAAGTTCTCACCATCTATAGCTGGAAGTTTGGGGCCGGCAAGCTGGCAGCCCATAGCCCACAATATAAATATGTATTCTATTTTTCTGAACATAGTAGCATAAAGGTGCACTCTTGCCTAATACCATAAACCATTTGGACCTTGGAAAGGTTAGGGAATGTGAAATGAATCTTTGCAGAAAAGACTTTCAAGACGGCTACAACTACCAGGCAAGATCAGTTCCTTCTCCTTGACCAAACGCCTCAAGATACACTTCCTCACGGATATATATACACTGGATGGCTAGAGGGCCTAAACAGGATTAGGGCTCCACTGAGGAGGGATGTCTTGAAGCAGGAATTTGGCTTCTGTGTGAGCACTTGCCTACTACAAAGGCGCGGGTTCTGCTCCAAACAGCCTCTGCTCTAAGATGACAAATGACATTTCTGGTCTTACATTGATCGCTTTGTAGGTTCTCCCTCCTCCCCCCACAAGATTTGGTGATCCTCTTACACTGGTTATTGTTTGGGAAGCATTTGAACTGACCTTTACTTCACCCATGCCTTAGGGATGAGATCATTTAGAAAATGCCATATTATTAAAAAAAAAAAAGAAGAAAAAAAAAAAGACTTCATTCTGTGAACCACAATGGAGTGGCAACACAGCAAGGATATTTACAGCAAATCAATGAATCTTACTAATTACTATCCTCTAATTTAGAGGATTTACTTTTACAGTGGGAGGCAGGCTGCTGGTGGAGTGTTCCTTGCTCTTTAAGACCTAGAGCTACATATGTCATATTGTGAAAATGTGATACAAAATTGATTCTAAAAAATTGCCTTCAGATTACTCACCATGAAGCAATTGGAATCAGGCCAGGAGCAGATGGCAACTCAAAAGGCAATCCTCTTCCTCCTCTAGAAGTACTATTACTTTGTACTTCAGTAGTGGTATTGATCTAAGAAACCTGCTGCTTTTTGCAAACAGTATCAAATGTGACTTTCTGGTACCCTGAAAGCACACTGAGCAGGGCTAGCATGTGGGGTAACTGATGCATGTGGAAGTCAGGTTTGCACCGTTCCCATGCCCAGTTTAGCAAGAGATCACATTCTGTTAGAAGAAAATCTCTAAGCACCTCCCCAATCCCATCATTCTGCCACACGTTTGGCACCCAAAGAGCAAGCACGTGAAATTAAGGGATGGAAATCAGAGGGAGAGCTACTGCCAGAAGAAGCTTTCCGAAGTCCCATAAGGCAGTACGTAGCAGAGGTAGGACCCTGAACTGCCCACAACTGCGTCGTGCTGTTGGGCACACCGTGAGCCCACGAGGTGTGCCTGTGTGCTCCTGAAACTGCTTGCCAACCCTAAGCACCCCACAGACGAATTCAGCAGTTGTTTAAAGCAGGAACTGACATTTTGAAGGTAAATACCAGCCATGCGTTATACCCTGCAGCACAGCTGGATTCAGGGAACAAGCCAGGATGGTGAAATTCTCCACCAACACATGTGCAGGTTTCTTCCCTAGTGAGGGCCGAGCTCTTCAGTAACAATTTTTACATTTTTATAATGGAAAAAGCAGGAAGGTTTTCCTGCTCCTTTTTACACCGATATAGTAACCGATAGAGTCATGATATTGAAATGTGAAGAATTTCAGCCCAAATGTTGGAGGATGGTATAAATAAGTTAATTTGAGAGTGGGAAAAAGCTTGCATACTTCTCAGACCTTATTCTATATGTAGTGAGGTCAAAAGCAAAACCCTCAAGCATCAGCAACATTGGGCACACAGCAGACAGCTCTGTTGCAAATTACAGTGCATATCTGCAGCAGCAGATCTTGAGCTGGTATATGCTCTGTATAGCAGCAGAACTACAAGAACATTGATCAGCCAACCATTACCTTCAGAACCATCAAACCATCAGGTATACCTTGTGTAAAGTACATGGCATGATTTGCAAAGCTCACAATGCCACTTCGATTAGGCATGGTATGGAGTGGGGATTCAGCTCACAAAGATTTTATTTTGTGTTTCTGTAAGGGTGATTTCTCAGAGATGTTTGAAAAGCTGACTCCTACAAAATGGAAATCCTTTTAGAATGATCTTCACCATGTAGGTGAGCAAAGGAGAAAAAGAAAGTTGAACCAATGTCAAGCCACCTAGGAGACAAAAATTGCACATTTCTGGAGAGGCAAATCCCTTTTTTCAACTACCATTTCAGAAAGTTAAGTATGCAAATAACAAATATACTTTACTTTTTTTTAAAAAAAAAAAAAAAAAGAGAAAAGAAAAGAAAAGGAATAGAAGAAGAAAAGAAAAAGATGTTTTACTTGATAGAATTTGGCTTAATCTGAATGTATTTCAGTGGCTGACATTCATGTCCTGACATGCTAGTTTTCAAGAAAATGGGCTGTATTATATCCTAGGCTGCAATTCTGGTCTCAGTGAGGTAAAAGTGCAAGTTCAAGTTGGACTTGATTTCTTCATCTCTAAACTCTGCAACACACATACTTAAAAGTCACTTTCTGTTTTAACTGCTTACACACTAGTGTTTTAACTGTTCTTAATTTCTAGGAAACTGAAGGGAAATACTTTGAGTACTCTATGTTTTTTTGTCCACTTAAAGTTTTCCAAATATTGAGGCGATGAGGTAGAGCACCTTTCTATCGCAACATATGGACTGACCAAACATTCAGAAATTTAAAAAATTAGAAGTTTTTCTCCAGGATGATAAAATACTGCCTAATTATAAGCTCACAGAAAACAAGCAGTAACTGACCCTAAAATCCTAGTACTGGACCTTGTGGTCAGAGCAGGCCAATAGCCCTGATACCTGCAGTTGAAAGATCCTTTAATTTGGATGCATAGAGCACTGGCTGGGGAACATGGTCGTCGTCATAAGAAAACGCAAACATCTATTACCACACAATAATCGTGCATGTCTATATAGCTTCAACATCACATAATATGCATTTCTGCTACATAACCAGGAATGGATACCTGTGGGAAATACAACTATTTCCACCCTATGACAGGAAAGAGTCCACAGGGCACGCAGGAAAGGGAACAACAGGGAGCAAGCTGTGTCCTGGGTACACTGGTACAAACACTTAATGTGTCCAATATCTTGCAGACTGTGCACCCATGTTCTAGGGATGGATTAAAACCCACAACATTTTTGTATCACACCGTGTCACAGTGAGGCAAGGAGCACAATCAAAGATGAGGCCACTGCTGCAGCACAGAGCTGATATAGGACTGGAAGGCGTAGTTAAACCCATGCTTCAACTGACATGGGATTTTTTTCGCTTAAGAGAGAGCATTCACTTACTCAGACGTCTCTGTTTTTTTGCTGCATCAGAGTATTCAGAGTTACATAAAGGAAGTAAATTGTCTTCAAAGACTAGCAAAAATCCTAGCCTCCCTTTCTCCTTGAAAACTGCAGAAGACAGAAAAGACTAACCCAACGTGCTAAGTCCCATTACCTATATTGCAACAGTTCACAGGAACTCTGATCGCACAACACGAAGTCATTGCACTGGTCAAACAGTGGAAGCACTTCGTTAGCTGGTAGAGCTATTAGCCCATATCCATCTTATTAGGTGCACCCCATAATAGAATACACTTGACCTCAACTGCAATCGTAACAAGTCCAGCTGTCCACACTTTCTCTAAGGGGAGGGTTTTGCAATATGGCCATACTGCTGCAAACACACAATGCAAACATTAGATTTTGTGTTAAACAGAGCCTTGCACGTATGATGACACTAGTATAGATATATCTGTGCAAACTTCCCCTGTTTGTTCTTGGGGAGCCCTAAGGACCACTGATAACAACACGACGGGTTGGGACCACCTGGGTAATCAGGGTGCTGACCCTGCAATTGCAGGTAGTCATGGCAGGCAGAAACACTGAATACTCAAGGACTCTTATCATCCAATTCAGCCTTAAGAAAGTCTCCTACTTAGTGTTCAATCCCTTTCATGAGCTTACCAAGCTAAATGATAAAGCAGTTTAAGTTACATCTCTTCTCTCAATTCTGCCAATTTAGAGAGCTGTATGGGAATTGCACTCCTCAGGTAGTCTGCAGCCATCTTTTACTTTCCAGACTAAATATATTCACAGCCAATCTTATTTCCTTTCTGCCACCATTTGTCTGTCTGGTCTATTTGTGATTCAGTCGTTATTTATGACTCACCAGTGTGAAAGATAAGATTTGTGGCTTAGCGAGTGGCCTAATTGCCCAAGCGATGATTACATTAGAAATGCTCAAAAGGAAACGTGTGAGTGCCCTTCTTAAAGTCCAATTAAGGATACATGTTTACATCTAAACAACTCTAAATAAAAATTTTAAAATCCATTTGACCTGGAGTTTCCTCAATAAATATTTATGCTGTGTTTACTAATTACTGCAGCAATTTTCTCTCTGATCCTCTTGTTCAACATGTGTATGACGAACAAGGCAAGGCAGTGTCGATTATGCGATTATGCTGCCTTTGTTTCATGAGCCTCCAGCTGTGGGAGCGATCAGCTCTCCTGGTGTCTGTGCTGGACTGCAGATCAGATGAGCATGGTGGAGCTGAGGGTATGTGGGGGACTTCCAGAGCAGCTGGAACAAATGGCCAAAGTTATCTTTCCTCCCCTGTTCAAGGGAGTATGTTCTGCCTTTGGTCCGTCAGCTCTGCCCCATAAAGGTCTGTCTGGAATTTCAGCTGCTTCTAGATGTTTGGATAACAGCAGTGGACAACAGCATTTTTTCCAAAATGCTCTTAGATCTCATTTCTGCAATGAGTTAAGCACTCTGGGATGGAAGGCTTTGCAAGAGCAAAAATAAAAGCTCATAGACTGGAGAGAGATGTTTTAGTATTAATTATTAATTTTTATTATTCTTGCAGGACAACCCAGAGTTTGTAGTGACAGATGAGATCTCCATTGCCCTCAGCACCACAAAAATTTGGAACAAATAGCCAGTTCTTGCCCTAGAGAAGCTTACATTTCGTCGAGCAATAGAAAACATTTTATTGGAAGATGCTATATTGTTTCACAACAGTCTGAGAAATCTTGGTTTCTGATTCTCTATCCACCACCTATTTCATGAATGTTATTTCAGGCTCTATCCTCAGCTGCAATAAATCAAACACTGGGCTACATAAGTCAGCAGAGCCGTGCTGATTTACATTTGCTGCATCACTTCAGTGAAGACAATGAAGTTATGCCAGCTGACATCAGCTTGGGATCTGGCCCTCAGCCGCTGTCAATGCTGTTTAGTGCCACTCTTCTCTTTCCATCACTTCCTTAGCCCTACGAGATCATTCTGGCTCACTGCAATGAGGAGCCAAGCGAGGCAGCTCCACTTCCTATACCCAGCCTCCTCCCCCAGCTCATTAACTCCAGTAGGAACGGCGGTGTGGGAGGGGAGAGGATCCGGCCCTTTAGAGGTGGTTCCATTTATAAATATTGACTTTAATGTTAATTTCATGTAGTTGCTTGTAAAAGTCTTTTAGGCTGAAGCAGAAGGCATACTGCAGATGGCAAGGATATTTTTCACAGTTTTTATGGTGGATAACAATATACTTGACATTTTGCTCATTAAATGTGAGCCCTGGTATGTGAGTAAACATGCTAGGCATCTGCGCTCTAAAATTACCAGTGCGAAAAGCAACAACTGAAATGTTTCAGTCAATAAATGTACAGCACAGAAGCAACATTCAGCAACTTTCCGAATGCTGCGTGCAAGGCATGGACTCAATTTGCAGTATTACATGGAACACTCTAGAACCAACAACGGAGAGATAACATATTGCTTTCACATCCGTGCCTTGGAGAGAGAGGACCGAATCTAAAAATCTCCCAAGTCGATGTAAACACATGGCAGACCATACCCATCGACTTCTGTTTCTAAGGAAATCAACACGTGCGTAGTCAACCCGCAAAACTACATCAGAAAGAAAGGAAGGTAACACAAATCAGCTAAAAAGATGGAAGAGTTGATCTATGGAGGAAAAGGCAGTTCACCATTGCAAAGAAGAGTAGAAGAGGATAAGAAAGAGTGGAAAGATCAATGTGCAGTGCAATGCAAGCAGTAGTGATAAATGCCAGAAGGAGACCAAGGAGAATGGATAGCACAAAATTGGTTCTTCTCCTTTCTACTACAGCAAGTTTCCTGGTCCCCATCTTTGGGTTTTGGCCTAAAGAAATGGAAAAAAAAAAAAAAAAGATAAAAACTCAAGCAGTAATAAAAGCTGGAAGGCTAAGGTAGCTGTAGGATCTTAAACTAGTACGTGCTTTTTTACGTGTGTTTTAAACATTTTGGAAATTCTGCCTTCAGATGGCTGCAATTCTCAACAGTGGTGAGATAAAACAAAATGAGAAGAAAAAAAAATTAGCTTAAGACATCTTGTAACGTGCACAAATCCAAGCTGTTCCAGAAACCAGTGTCATGTAGGCAAAGATAGCAAGTTCAAATTTAAAAAATAAAAGATATCTAGATTGAAGTAAGAGAAAGACTGGTGTCTCATAGTTTTATTCATGAATTTAGTATATGTTTTGGCACAGTTCTTCTTGAGAGGACAGTTAATTTGATATTTAATTCTGTAATGGAAATAGGTGTGAAGAAACTGAGACACCATATGAAACAGTGATTTATATTAAAAAAAAAAAAAAAGAAAAAAGAAAAGACCAGGAGCTTTAAGGTAGTGCTAGCTTCCTCATTAGCTTCTCTCTCTCACAGCTATATTGGCCAATACAACATGTTCTTTTATTTCCCAGTACACATAGATGTTCTCTCCCTTTTATCACTCCTTCATCTTCTCTCATGTCTCCCATTTAAGTCTGTGTTCATCCCAATGTAAAATTTCATTTTTTTTTCTAACAGTTACTAGGCAAGTCTTGCATCTTTTTCTCCCTCTTCCCTCAAGTAAAACTCATTGAAATATTTTAATATCTACAGAGAGGCAGCTCTTTGGTATACCACATCATGATTTTATAGAAGCTTATAAAATGAAAAGATTTAAAAATCAAGCTGAAATGTAAACTTTGTTATACACTTGACTGTACTAATCTTAACGCTGGTAGAGGGTTCTGCCAACTGAAGTGGTGGATAAGCTCCTGTTAATATAAGTGGAAATGATATCAGATTCAAGATTGACCAAATTGAGTTAGACTGGCTGGATTTTACTCAGAAAAGTAAATATCCCAAATCTTTGCACATTTAGCCCCATCTGGTCATCCAGTCTAAGAATTCTCATGCACCAAGCATTCTCATGCCTTTTTTTTTTCTATACTTACAATGCAATGAGAACTTGAATGACAACAGAAACAAACAAACAAAAGATAGCTGAAAGCCTGAATTTACTACAGAATAGTTTAAGCAAGTGGCAGTCTCATACATCAGACTCAGCAAGATCCAAAGAACTACTGAAATCCCAGAATGGGGTGAGTTAATTTACATAATAAACTGCACATCAGGACGCCTTCCTGATCTTTGAGAGTTTGTCCCTAAAACATCTTCCTCTCTTTTCTTAATTACTTCTTTCTCAGAGGTAGGCCCCAACTATTTTTTTATGCAATATCAAAGCTAACAGGGATAACTAGCACACTGGAGTTATGAAGTGTCCAGAAATTACAGTGACAGCTAGGTATATAATTTACACCAAATAAATAAAATACATAGCCAAATCAATCTTATCAGATAATTTCTGAAAGTGTAATACCAGTTCTGATGGAGCAATGGTCACCATACCAGGTTAGCCAGCTGTACAGATGTCTGCATTAAGGTGTACAAAGTTGTCAAACCTGACATCACCTTCTTAAAAGGACTGTATGAGAAGCAATTTGTAAAATTCCTTGAAAAAAGGATGAAAGGAGCAGATATAGTTAAACATACCTCAACATACAACTGAGACCCATTAAATAAATACATGAATTCAGTCATACTATTTTCCTTTGAATCTGATGTTTCTTCATGCAGTAGTATGAATATGCAAGGCTGTACCTCGATAATCTCTGAAGATCCCATTGAACTCAATCATATAAAATCCATTGAAATGAACAATTTTCCTTCCTTGTCCCCATTATCTTCAGGAACCTTCAGATATGTTCCCCAAAAAGCTAGAGCAACATCTCATAGTTCAGGTATCACATAACCTTTGCCAATTCAAACATGCTGAGTTGGGATTAAAATGACTTCTGGTTTGTGTTGTGTATCCAGAACCAGGGAGCTGAAGGAGGAGAGCTTGGGTAGTGGAAGAAACATGTCATTGGTCCTCTGTTTGCAAATACACTATTGGTGCTCCACTGAGCAATCCCTGGGGTAGTTTTGGAAAGCAAGAGGTGTTACAGCTACTCACCACTGGCGTGTTTGATATGAGAAAGGGAGACAGGACCTAGAGTTGCGTATGCTGTCCCATTTTTCTATAAATGCTTATAATCAGTTTGTTATGATGAATGATCTGTTCTACTGTTGAGATGTATTCTCTCAGACCATAAATCCTTGTTCAGTAGGGAATGAATAAGTTCGCATGTTCAATATTAATATATTCCTTAGCTGACACCAGGGCATTCAGAGCAGGAGACATTTATTCCAGACAGATAACAGATATTTCCGATTATTCCTAACAAGCAGACTTGACATTATGACATATATTCTATAATTTAGAAGAAACTGTGAATAGAAAGCTGTGGCATCTGCTCTGCATTTGTTAAAAAGAAATCCTAGATACTTGTAAGACACAACTTCAGAGGTTTTGCTAGCAAAGAACTGGATACACTACTAGCATGGCCTTTAAATTATAAATATTACTCACATCCTTAAGATCCTGAGAAACCTGAACTGCACCATTTCATATCATGGTGTGGTGTGTTGTGACATAACAGCTAACCTGAATAAGTAACTCCTCTGTGATAAAGTATTTCTAACTGAGAGCCCAGAGTCTTGCTCAAGTTGCCACACTTAAAATATTGCCAAATATCAGTCCATGTGGGATTACCGTTTACCAGCTTGTAACAAACCCAGTGTGCTGCAGCAGCTTGAAATGCCTGCACAGGTCAATAGGCACATGCTCCTGGTTGGGATTGTCAGGATCTGTTGTAATAACATCAGAAGAGAAATAATGTACCATCAGAAGAAAACAGTGCAGTCATTTAAGGATCAGAATCCGTTCCTGAACATGATGACTGCATGTCCTTTGTCAGTACCAACATGACCCTTCTGATTGCTAATGGGAAAGGCTGTCTTTGGAGTTTTGCCACCCCCAACCCCCCCCCCCCCCCCCCCAAAAAAAACAAACAAACAAACAAACAAACCACAAAAACAACACCAAACACATTCAGAACTGTTTTTTTCAAATGCCTTCATTTTCTTACCTGTGACCCTTTTCCATGGCTGCAATCACATGAGGAACATCAGCACGCCATGAGCTCAGAGGCAGCTAACAAGGAATGATTCTAGCTCTAGGACCAATGGAGCATGCCTCTTACCACCGAACTGAGTATGTGTGAGGACTCTGTCATATTAAATATGCATCGATTGTATGCACTTTCATGGATAAAAGTGCCCATACTGCATCAGACTGAAGCCTAAAAGCCCTGCATCCTACCTGTGAAAATGGCCAGCAAGTATAGGCATATGGGAGAGCATAACAGCTGGACAAGCGTAACGTGGTATTTTCCTTCAGCAGTTCCTTGTCCTCCAGGTCTTGGGGCTCAGAGATTCCCTGCATCAGAGGTATTTTATTTACATTTAATGTATTTGCTAATCACTTCTTGAACCCATGCAATTTTTTGGTCTTCACAGCGTTCTGTGATCAAACTGGGGAAGCACTTACGAATTGCATAGTGTAGTGTCTCTCTCTGTCTCAAACCTCTTGCCTGCTATTTGTTTCATGTCCTCTAGTTGCTGTATCAGAAAATAAATCGGGTGCCACACCTATCCACCTGTCTTCTGCCCCATTAGTCATTGAAACAATGTGGCTTTTGTAAGGTGCATCCTGAGATGTTAGCTCCGCTGCATCCCTCCCTCATTCGGGCCTTCTTGCTCTGCTTGAAAGGTTTTGCCGTGGACTGCCTGTGGAGAGAGAAGCCTGTTATTTAGTTCCACATTTTCCTTGTAGCAACTTCTTAATTTCGCATGCTGGGAGAAGATAACTCTTTCTAACCAGACAGAGCCAGAGAAGATATGGCAAAAGAGAAGAGAACAGGAGGGAAAAAGAGAACAAATTTCAGAAAGCATGCCAGAAACGTGAAAATCTTAGCAAAATCTCCGTCTTAGGGACTTGTTCCGCTAGAAGGTGCCTGCCTGACTGGCTGGGGAAACCTTTCTGTGGCGCCCATATGGCAAAGGGAGGATGGAGGAAATGCAGCAGCTCCTTTTCCCTGATTGCAAAACCTGTGGAAGGAGGTACTGCAAATATATCAGAGTTAATCAGCTTCGAACATGGACCCCCTCTGCTGATGTGTACATAAAGAGGGAGTCTGGAATCCAGGGGAAACTCTGTGAAGCCTTTGCCCTACAGGGAAACATGGGACACTGAGGGATGAAAACAGTGACAAGAGCATCCACATGGATTTGCTTTGAGGTCCGCACAGGGCAAGGACCTGTGCATTAAACAAGGATGAATTTGAATGAATTTGCCACATTTGAATGAATTTGCCTCTGAATGAATTTGCTCTCTTTGCAGAAGTTACCATCACACAGAGCAGAATAGAGCCTTTCACTGTGAAACCTGCTAGCTCTACGCTAACGGGCTTCCCTGCCAAAGCAAACATCATTCCCACAGCCCCCTCCACGGTATGTGAGGAGTACAGTTTCAAACATCCCCTGCTTGAATGATGCTGGGCACCAAATGCAAAACTGCAGCTGACTCCTCAGCTGGTACAGGCCAGCTCAGTTCCTTCAGATCAGTGGAGCTCTGCTGCCACAGTCTAACTGGGGTTTTGTCCCAGTATCCAGCCTTCAGCCCTTTAAAGGAGGCAAGACGTGGCTGTGTTCACCCACTGAACTGTCCCTTTTTTCCCATCTCTTCTCCTCCCTCCCTCTTTCCCCCCTGCAGCCATCTCCCCCTTGTCCCCTAAACGATCAGAGCTCACATAGAGGACATTGTTAGTTACACTTTACAGGGGGTGGAAAGCACTAAATCATGGGTTAGGAAAATAAAGCTCTTACCCTGCAGCAATGTGAGGCGAGCAATACTTCACCACTGAAACACAGTGTGTGCAATGGTGCATTTTAACTGGATTCCAGGGCACAGAAATATTTGCCGGTCTTGATCCTAAATTATACTCACATCCAATATCTCGGATTTTCATATTATTCAAACATAAAACTGTCACCGTGTACATTTGGGCCTTAAATTATGTAGAGATGATATTTTATTGCACAGAATTTGTTTCACATCTCTGTGGAAACCTGGCAGCCACCCCACTGCTGAAGTCCAAAGGGGCAGTAAAAATTTAGGAACAAGCTGAGAAACAATCCAAGAAAACAAGCTACATAGGCTTTGTTACCTAATTGTGCTCTTTAATATTGGAGGGAAAAAAATCATTGAAGGGAGCATGGTTAAACAAAAAGCGACCTTGAGTAATTTGGACGCTAGGCCGAGAAGCAGCACAGGATATTTTCACAGGCATCGGCCTTCACCCTGGTCGGGTTCCTGTCTAGGGCAGAGCTAACTCAGGGACGGGATTGCATAAGCTACCTGCAAGTGGTAGTGCTCCAGCCCCGGGGGAGAACAACCGCTTGTCTCTCCTGTGTGGCTACGAGCAGGTAAAGGCAGGCGTGTGTAGCAGCCGGGACACCCGGCGAGCAGGGAGGGGGCTGCACAGACATAGGACTTGTCCCTGCCTTCTTCTCCGGTGCTGGCTGCAGAGCTGTGTGCACCTGAGTGTGCGGTCATGGGGTCTCCTCGGTGCACTTGGGCTGAAAGGAGAGGTGTTTGGGGTGGTGGGCTGAGAGGAGGTGGGGACGGGACCTATATGGCCTGGTGACCTCGCCAGGAGGCACAGTGGCAGCAGGAAGAGGACATAAGCTCAAACTCCTCTCCTGTGGGGTAAAGGACAGGTTCAGCTGTGACTCCTAAATCAGCTGTGACTCCCAAATGTGGTCCCACCCCATCTCCAAGAGCAGCACAGTGATTCACCTACACGGGGCAGAATCCAGACCTTCTTAAGCCACCCAGGGAGCAAGCTTGCTGCCTGCTCCTGGGAGCTATGTATCAGACCTGTGGCTTTCACTTCTGCATTTTATCTGAGCTGACGTATCATTCCCAGTGTGAAATTTGATGGAAAATGACTTAGCATGAAAGGTCTTGTGATTTGCTTGTTGGTGTGTATGTGTCTTAAAATCTGAGAGGGGAAAAAGAATGAAATCGTGCTTTAGAGAGGAAATAAAAAATTTCATTATAGCTAAACTTTGCTGAAGTTAAAAAAAAAAAAAAAGCAAATGAGACAAATAATGTACAAGCACCTCTCAACAACATTTCCTCCAAAGCAATAGAAAATTTTGTTAACTGATGTTAATTTTCATTCTTCTGTGGGAGAAGTGAAAAAGGCATGCTGAAAGCGATATTTTTGAGATGCCACTAATAAAAATGCAGCATAAAAGTAGCACCTTAATTCTGTGTTCATGTTGGAGAACACACTTTTTAGCTCAGGTTTTTGCTCATTCTGTTCCTGTCCCTGCACTCCGTGTGTACCAAATACATATAGTAACCAGCTATCACCAAATCCACAGCCCTGCCTCCTGAGGCTAGCTGAGCTAGCATTTATCAAGACCAGTTCGTTTCCTGAACTGCTCTTCATACAACCAGTTGCAGGGGTCCAGTTTCCTTTTCTTGCCCTCACTTGTGGACTTGGCTGGACCTTATCACAGGCAGACAACTGTCTTGTTAGCCTCCTTGTGAGTCACAAGGGGATGGGAGAGCCAACAGGCCGAATGCTGCAACCTGGCCTGGCAGGTTTTTCTATGCCCATGGAAGAGGCTGTGTGTAATGGAAGCCCATCCTGGCCAGCTCTTCTGCTATTCCCTGTCCTGTATGCTTGGGAGAAGCCGTTTAGACAGGGAGCTGTCTGCCAGCAATTGTTCATTTTGTGCGTGGTGCTTATCTCAGTCAGCTCCTATTTTTGTACGTGTTGTGTCTACAGAAGGATACACAGGAAAGCATGCCCTGGGCAGCTAGGATAGAGAACAAGGAAGGTAGTTGGTGGTAATAGATGCCTCCAGAATGCATGTGGAGCAATTTGAGCAGGTGCTTTCCAAGGCTGCTTAATATGCTTAGTGTAGCTGGTTCTCTCCCAGGGGGGCTACAGGCGTTTCTCCCATTGTGGGCCGCCCGTACTTCCTGCGTTCAGACATAGCCTCCTCAGATGCCACCTTTCTGAAGAACTTCTCTTCCCACTAACTTCCCACCCACCCAAGCATTCCTGCTTAGCATGTTCCTGTTCCCCACAATTTCTATTTTGAGGGTGGAAGGCTCCCTGCTCAGCCGCCCTTCTCCCACCTCCAAGTTGGGGTTTTGAGGGGACCAGAGGGCTCCTGAGCTGCCCTCCATCCCTGCTGCGCCCCGGAGAATCAGCGCTGGGTGAGGCAGATCCCTCTGCCCCCAGTGCTACCCCACACCTTCTCTCTGGAGGAAAACCCTCCTCTTGTTGCAGAACAACAGCTTCTCCTCGTCTGCTGCTCTGCGCTGCCTTTGCTTCTCCCCAGAACGAGTGTAACTGAGGGGGAGGGAGGCACAGAAAAAGCACTCCCTTGCACAGGGAGGATTTGCAGGCACTTGGTGCTTTTGTTATATAAAATTTTAAGAGTGGATTTGCAAACATTCAGCATTTATGTCATGTCTACAAAGGTGGAAAGGCTCTGAAAGAAGAGCCCTGGGCCAAACATATTTCGGGGTAAGAAGGGAAGGGGGAAAGAAATGTATGTAATTGAATTAAGCATCCTGCATTTTCTTCCATCACTACTTCTATATAGGGCATATATATATTTGTGAAGTGTAAAAACCCAGTAAAGGAGTGGCCTTAGAAAGAAGTCTCTAGATGCATATTTATTTTTTAAAGAGAGTACATAGCTATAAAACTCTCCAGCCAATTTTTTATTATTATTTTTTTTAGACTGCCTGTGCATTTCTTTGCAAAACGAGCTAATAAAGCTAAGAAAACTGATGACACTGGTGCTTGGACAGCTATCAGAGGAAAAGAATAAAGTATTAGTGTAGGGAGAGAACTGAAACATTTCCAGAACTCCATTAACAGAATGAGAAGTGGTTTCAGAGAAGATGAGCTTCTATATTAGGAAAGCTTTACTTATTTCCTCTGAGATTCTGCCAGTCCCAGGGGAGAAAGAAAAGGCAGTGGTGGGGGTAGGAACAGAAGAGCAGCAAAGAGGCAGGAATGGAGCAGATGATGTGGAGAAAAATACTTTGCCACTGTTTATGCAGGATAAAGAGGGGATCCTGCCTGAGCATGTGAGGAGCTTTCTGTAAGTAGCGCCTGCCACACAGCTCTTCTGCAGCATTTCGGATTGGGACCAGCAGGGAGACAGCATCTTTTGCCCTTCCAGAAGCTGCACAGAAAGCATCCCGCCAGAGTGGGGGCAGGAGAGCAGAGCAAGAAGAAATTAGTGGAGGTGTCCTCTTAGTGACTGCGCCGCAGCAGCGGGAACAGCTAGGAGCTGAAGTGACAGCAGCAATGAAAGACAAGAGCAGCCAACATCTGTTGATAAGATGTGCTGCTGCAAGTGAGATCTGTGTTTACAATAGCTGAAAGAGATTAGGAGAAAATTTCTGCTCCTCCCCACTCACTCACTACATTTGACAGGTCTCTTTATTTTTTAAGTTTCTCTGTCTTTACTCTTTACTTAGTCAGTTCTCCATGTTTGTGCAAGTTCTACTCATGAGAGTGTGTAAAAGAAAACAAGACTTACAAAGATAGGCAAATAGGATCGTAACCTTCTCCCTCCCAAACCTGCATGCGTTTGCAGGTGATCGTATTTCTAGTTCATTATCTAAAGAAAAAAGCAAATTTAATATCCAGTTGATGTTTTATAAGTAGGAAAGACCTATGGCAAAGAAAAACTTCTTAAAAAAATGAAAAAAGTATGGGGACAAGAGGAGAGAACTGTGTATTATAGTAATAGAAAGAAAGATCATAATTTGCTCTACAATCAACGCATGACACGACAATTAACACCTAGACAGCAGCTTACCGGCCCCAATAAGATCTCTCCAGTCTCATTCTCTGCTTTCCTTCATCTTGGTCACCAACACATTCATCAGATATAGATAAATTTATGACAGCCTGTCTTGCTGGGATTTTACACCTCATTTGAATGGATGTAAGCCACCAGGCAAGCTACAATGGTAGATTTGCAATCAACACATCTGTGCATGGGGAAGGGGTGGGAAAGGAGGGACGTGCAATCAAAATATATGAAGTGTAGCAGCTCAGCATACAAAAAGCCTCTCCTTACTCTGGAAAGCAGCACAGGCTCCTCCAAACCCAGAGAAGAGAATCTCTCCATCATCACCACGAGGAGAGACTGGACATCCAACCAGGAACTCCTGCAGTGGTTGGAGAAACAAGACCCAAAGAGGAAAATAAAGTTGTCTGAAACCCATGGTGTCTCAGGCTTCTGATGAAGTATTTCCCACCTAGTACCTACAATATCTCAACTGAATACTTGTAATGGCCCTTATTTTGAGCTAATCTACATGTTTCTACCTCCCAGCAATAAGACTGTTAATTAATTAACTCTCCCACCTGCCTAGGAAAGAGAACAAAGACAAATGAGGGAGCATGCTGTGGAGGAATGCAAATATGATAATAGAGAAATCAGCACAAGGAAGGTGAGATGTAATACGTGTATTTAAGTCTGTCCGTGTTAAAGGCAACCAAGAGAAATGTACTGCTATTAATGTGTTAAGGAGCCCATCAAACTAAAGGCAGCACTATACACCAGGCAGAGCTGTGAGAGGGAAATTCCGACTGAGTTTTTGCTTGAATGGCTGCTTGAACACGGTACAAATTTTGCAGCCCTGTTTCAGTGCAGATGGACTGGGTTTGACATCTTCTGGAAAGAATCCATGTATCGTCCTCAATTACGCAACTCCTTGGTGACCATGAAGCTCCGGTCTGATGTGGCCTCTGTGTTGCTCATCACTATATATCCACACACAATTTCTAAAATTCTTTACAGATGTCAACAACTCTAATGCCTTCCAGCCATCAATGGATTGCCTCAGAACAAGAGGCTTCATTCTCCACCCAAATCTGGAGCTGGACAACATGACTTTAAACACGATAGACGGAAGAGTCCCAACTTTCCCAGGCTAGTTCATAGTTCGGTGGCAGACTACCCGAAAAAGATAAGCAGGGGAAATGGAAAGCAGTTTCTTCCTTGTATGATGATCAGTCCTTACACCTTACAGCCCATGCTGCAGACTTTACATATTTTAATTGTGCTGTGGTTAAGTCCTCATATAACCTCCATAATTAGTCATCTAGATTCTGTAGCAGTTTCTAGGAGCTTCCTACTAAAGGCTTTTAGATGGAAGGTCATTCCCTCAAAAGCCTCTTCCATTTGTATTTCTTGGAAAATGCTTACTAGCCTCCACTATGAAATTTTATGTGAAAGAACAGACTTTGCTCCTTCTTATCTTTATAGTAGTAAGAAAGGTGAGCAAATTGCATGTCTTTTCACACATTGCATAGCAGAGAGCAGGTGCAGAATATTCCAATTCCAGACAGGCATAACCATAGATGCTTTCTTTCAACAACTACTTATCTTTATTACTAGCTCACAACTTGCTAAAAGAAATCCATATACAGAAAAGACGATCCAGCAGAGAAAACAGTCATAGCTAGGGGGATTTTGTCCCCTATGTTACTAAAACATGGTTCAAGTCTACCTGAGCAGAAGACAAATTCTCCAGATGAGGAGACTCAAGGTCACGCTAAGACGGTGAGCATAAAACCTTACCAGTCCCTCTAGTCAACTAAAGGAAAGTCCTTTTTCTTTATTCCTGATAATGCACGTTTACATCAGATAATCCTTCTCCATCTGATAATATGATTTCAGTGGTAGGGTAACCAAGGATAAATTCAAGGGTGTGGAGGATAAATCAGGCAAAAACAAACAGGTGAGTTTGTCGGTTTGTTGTTTACCACTGAAAAACAGAATGCTACATACACTTAAAAGACACTTTAGTATTCAGCTCAAACAGCGAGTCCCAGTGCTGTCTTGTATCTTTGTGCTTTATAAAGCTGACCCTACTTTAATGAGAGTGCAGAAGGAATTTTCCTTCACTTTCAGTGGAAGCAAGGCAAAAACCCTTGTAATTTACGGAAACAAATCTAGGCTCCCCCATGTTCAAGCACAATTTCTGAGCAGATAGCTGACCTCATTTCCCTAGGCAGTTTTCTGACAGATAGGGAGCAATGTACCCTTACTTTCCCCAAGCTCCTTTTCATTAGTGTGTCTAGCAGTTTAATATTACATGGTGCAGCAGGTTCACTGGGAATGAAAATGCAACCAATATCTAGGTAAGCTCTGTCCCGTCACGTAAGCCAGGTTGTAATGAATCACACATTTACAACCTAGTAAAACCTTCATACTGTCTACTTCATTTTAAAGCTTGTTTTTGAGGCGTATATTCTTTGCATTGTCCTTTAGGAGGAGTAAAAATTGATGGCTCTTTTTATTAGCCTTGCAGAGCTGCTCCGACACCAGGTTCCCGGACAGAGGCAGGCTGAGCAGCACAGTTGCCAGGCAGTGATGCAGAAATGACTTCAAAGTCTGTTTTCCTTCATCCTGGGGCCATTTCACGCAGATCTTCACAGTAATACTGTAGTAACCCGTGTTGGTGTTTAATAGCTCTAATGTATGGTGGATCTCAGGTTTGCAGATATTGTCAGAACATCTGCAAACGCTGTGGTGCCCTAGACATATGCTGCATGTAAAGTGAGCTAAATTATCACCATGCTTAATTATCTCATTGCTGTCCAGGCTTTTTTTAAGAAATCAATTAGACCTTACTTTTGATTGAGATGCAATACATGTGTCTGTTGCAATGCATGCAAAAGTGCATGCGAAGTTGCCTGAAAGAATTAACAAGACAAAATATCCCACTGATTTGCAATTAAATTATTTTTGCTTTACTTTGCACACAGATGAGTGCATATGTGGGGGAGAAGAGGTTCAGTGTTGGAGAGGCAAGACAAAAGAAAAGCAGATTGGCTTGTGACCTGTGATCTGAGACACAGAAATTTATTTTTATTTCAGGAACATACAAGGTGACAAGTAAAATCCTTTGATTACTCAAACCACAAGCCATTGTATTAAATATACTTAGAGCTTTTTCAATATTTCCTGGTTGTTTTTCTTGATGGTTCTTTTGAATTTCAGGAGAGAAACCATATTTCAGAATGTGGATGGTACAATACAAGGGGAAAATGAGAAGGTTTTGAAATAATTAATTATAAGAAGGAGTATTTAAATACTTTCTTCTTTTGAATACATTACTTAAGACAGGCATACAGCTCGTGGAGGTGAGGTGATTATGAGTAGCAAATCATTTCCATTGAATTGAACTGAATTAGACGTCCTGCTGGCTGTACTCCTGTGCTTAGACATTTACAGCGTTGGGCTGTTGCCTAGGGAATTGGCCTCATTAGGAAACCATATCATATATGAATATGACTATGGAGTCATTTATACAGACGATGACTGGCTATTCTTCTACATCGCCGAGCAAGAGAAATCCTACTTGTGCCAATTCTGATTTAAGTTTGGTCTTTGAACATTGATGGGCAACAGAGAAAGGATATGCCACGTTAGCTATGAGCATATCTATGATAAGGAATTGTTTAACATTCTGTATTTCACGGAGGAAAGCACTTCAGTCTAGAAATACTGGGATTATATGAGAGACTGTCTCAGACAGCACTTTTTTTTTTTATTATTTTATTCAGTGAAAGTGCCTCTCAGAAGATCAGGACATCTAAATTAAAGCACTAGTTATGCCAACAGAAGTAAGATATGTGTATATGTATGCATATATATATATACATTTTTATATATGTACACATACATACATATCAATCATTTTTTTTTTAATCTAGCATTAATTTAAAATGCCTGGAGACATTTTCATTTATTTTAAAAAACAAAGCAAAACACAAACTTTCATCTGAGTCCAAGACTGGAAATTGTACAACAATCCAATTTCTATCCAAGTCAGAACCTGGATGGTGTTGGGTTTTGCAGTCCTTTTGTAATTGCATACATGCAATGTTTTATATAAACACATATTTTTCAAAAGAATCTATTTAAACTAGGTTGAACTAAATCACTCATAAACCAGACGACATTTTTTAAAATCAATGTAAGAACAACTTTGTTGTGTAGGCAAGCCCTTAAGAAGTGTCAAATGTGGGAAGCAGAAATTGTAGATGTATTTATCTGATAGTGTTAGCAGAGAGGTCTTCAACACTGCTATTAGTTTAGAGCAGTAATTTGTCAGCACTTCTAACTTTTGGAAGGGGTTAGTCTCTAGTTAAAGTTAGCGATCCTCTGACTTGCCACCAGACAGAAAAATCAGTCATTATACATTTTTAAACTTGTAAAGTTTCCCCTAGCTTAATATGTAGGCATAGGTACGTAAGCATAACTACCACTTACTTACTACAGATAAGGCCACTATGGTGGCTTTTACATCCACCATAAATGTATTCACAGTTCTCAAATGAGAAGGTCGGTTAATGAAAATAGCACTAATACATAAATATTACCTAAATGCAGCCATAATATAAACACCACCATAGCTGATAGCAGACCCACAAAAGAACATGGAGAGATTTCTCCATCGACATTCAAAAATAACATCTCTGAATGAAGGACTACCATCTGCCTGGGTTTCCCAGCCTCGCTACAGCCCATGCTTTGTGGGGTTGTATCGCTCGTGCCCAATATTCTGGGACTTCTGGGAAGGAGCTCATGTGCAGCCTGATACAGGGACAGTGCGTGTGCAGACATAGCTGTTAGGGAAACGGACGCTTTTATTTAGTTGTGATTCTTCCTAAATGCTTTTCCCCTCCCCAGATAGGAACTTCCTGATTAGACTTTTCTTTCCCATATTGCTTCATCAATTGTCTTCTGCTGGAGAAAAGACAGGCACAGCTCCCAGGCTTTTGCTTTGGGGCAAAAAGATCTTCAGTGAGCAGGATTTGGAAAGTCTCCATGGCAGGAGCAAGCTGCAATGTGTGTTTTGTGCCCAGTTCATAATTCTGTCTATAAGATCCCGAGATAATCTAATCTTCACAGAGAAAGATAGGCTGTCAGTGAGAATATTTTAATTTCACCTACTAAAAAGGGAGAAAGGCCATGACACAGAAACTAAACAGATTAAAGGTGTGGGGATCTTTGCAGTGGAGATAAGCTGATGTGCAGTAGCTTTATAAAGTAAGAAGGAAGCTTAGAAGGAGAAGATCTAAATGGAGTGGCACTAATTAAAAATAAAAATAAAAATAAAAATAAAAATAAAAATAAAAATACAAATACAAATACAAATACAAATAAAAATAAAAATAAAAATAAAAATAAAAATAAAAATAAAAATAAAAATAAAAATAAAAATAAAAATAAAATAAAGATTTGTTTTAAGGGCTGAATGGGTTGAAGAGAGATGACCTTAAATATCACTTTGTTTTTGTACTTAAACTTCTGATTCTCTAATTCACAGCCTTAACATATACTGAACTAAAAAAAACCTAAGTTATACAGCTGTTTATCATTAATAGTGAATAGTGAATTTGCATTATGACCTGAATAAAACTAGTGTCACAAATAACAATGTCAGCACTTCCACCATCTAATTTCTTCTTCTTCAACATCAAGAGGAACAAGAAGGCTCTGAGCCTCTGGTTAGCTTCTCGTGCAAGTCCTAACTTCCTTCTGGATTCATCTCCTGCATATGGGAACTGATTGCTCGGTCTGCTCTGCCTATTTCCATGTAGCTGCCACCTGTAACAGGCCTGCTTGGAAGAAAAAGACCAATAAGAACACCCAAACCCCCAGAAGCACGTTACTTGGACTGCCCTCTTGCTTTTTTCTACCCTTCCAGTCAGTCATGATTTTAACAGGTTCTATCTTGAGAAGTACTAAATCCAGAAACCAGTATTTTATGCCATCTGGAAGCTTGATATCCTTGTTTTTCAAATGTCTTACGAAAATATATCTAATTCTAAATAAATTATGGGTTGCTAAAATCCAATTTGGAGCAGAATAAAACCTAATTGAATGAGGTAAATAGCAAAGCTTTTCCATTGCGATGCACTGGGTGGCTGGGAGAACTGACACGAAAGAGATGTCGGAGACCTGCTGGTGGGCTGGAACAGGGAAAACATTTTCCAGACAGCCAAGCACAACATGAAGATGTGGAAGTGCTCATATAGCCCCTGGAAGGAGTAAGGCTTGCTGGGCAAAATAAGACCGCGGGACCTGAGGGCAGGTAGCAAGGATGCCTGCAGTGTCCCTCGGGAGCAGGCACTAGTGCCTAGCAGTGTGTGCAGAACTTGGGGGCCAGCACAGAGGCTCTAGCAGGGGGATGGTAACATTCTTGTTGCAAAATGCCAAATGGATTTGAACAAATGAAGAGGTGATAGCCATGGAAGCTGGAAAGAGAGGCTCACTGACAGTTCTGAGGAAGAAGAGCAGGCATGTGAAGCAGGCTTTTGGCCAACCTCCCTTCCACCTGGGAGAGCAGCAAGTGTAGAAGCTGCAAGGATGCCCTGCTGCTGCTCTGCATTCAAGGGCAGAGTCCTTTGCCTTGGGTGCTAGGAGAGACTCCAGCATGAAAGCCAGCTTCCCAGGCTTGGCACGGGGTTTAAAGCTTCAGAGAATATTTCTCTTTGGTGTGTGTGTGTATAAACGTGTAGATATATACACATACACACACTTTTTGTTCTCTGTCTTTTCAGAGTTGCAGTAAAAATAATCAACAGCATTGCCAGCTATCCTTGAGCTTGCTGCCTTCTTAAAGATATGTGCTGGTGGTTCCTCAGTACCTACACAGCAAGCACAGCAAGGAGGTGTGCAAGCAAGGCAAAAAAATAATTCACGGTATAAATAAATAAAAGTTAAATTTAAATAAAGGAAGCACTCATCTTCTCAATACTGTAACTCTTGGGTACAATATAAAACCAGTCTTCTGTTCCTGGATAAAAATATTTGCAATACAACTTTAAAAAAAAAAGAAAAGAAAGAAAAAGAAAATGAGGACTACTCATGCTTATATAATGGCCAAGAAAAAATTAATTCTGGCTGCAATTGTGAGAAGTTTGCAAAAACGTGGAGAGAGAAGGGAATTTTCCACTGTCTGATGTCTCAGGGAGTCCTTGTGGAAGTATAGGAGCGTTGGGTTGACAACGCCTCTTGGAATTACAGCCAGTTACAACTTCTAGCTGCTCCAATCCAAAGCAAGCTGCAGGCAGCCCTTTTGCAGAGTTTGAATCTGCTATACTAGCTAAGTGCTTTCAGAAAAATACGTTAGGCATACACAGACTGAGGGAGAACACACCAAATTCTGTGAATGGGCTAACCCCCCTCCCTGTGAAGGAAAGGGAGTTTTCCCACTGTTTTGGCTGGAAGGAGAGCTCTCCACCCTTGCCACTGCAGCACACATTTCGGCAGGAGACATTGCAAACCTGACCAAATATTATTTTAAAAAATGAGTCATTGATCCGTAAATACATCCCCAGATGTTCATATTGAATTTGCAGCATTCAGCATGCTGAGCCTAATTGTCCATTCAAATCACCCTAACCGAGGCGTTCTCTGCTCAAGGGAGTCACCATATGCCGATATAAAACCTGCGTTAAGTGACTGGAGAATCAAGCCTACGCTGTTTTACTTTACATTGCTATGCATTGCTCTAATCTGAGTGAGAAATAATTGCAAACGTTTTAGCTGTGAAAGAATAAGGAGTCATAAAACCTTCAATCATATTTTAATATGCAGTCACACTCTACTTGCATAAGTAGGAATTGGAATAATTATAAAGACATCATTTTTAATTGTCACTCATCATTCAGTTGACTCCTTAAGTAGAACACACATTTAATTAATGCCTTAGATTTTAACGTCAATTACCACATTAGATGTTCTCCCATATTCATTCCATCTGCTGCAAGTAAATACATTACCACTGCACAGTTATACACCCATACAGGAACCTGATCACAAATTTTCCTGCCTCCTCATGACCTATTGTACAGTGAGTGGAAACATTTGCAAAACATAGGCACAAAAAATAAGTTTTGGCTTGAAATTAGAGATATTTTCTTATAAGCATAAGGAATTTGCTCAACTCGCAGGTATTGATTTAGATAAGAACGATATGTTGCACTTAATGAAAACTCGTAATGAAGAGCATGTTAGGCTCTAAAATGCCAGCATCTCTTGATTAACCAGCACCCAGGGTATAGGGCATCATTTTGTTATTTCATTGTTTCAACTCCTTTTTCAGCTATCTTATATTTTATAATAGCCAGTCTGATTTAAAAACTTCAGGTGATTTAGATTTTACCATGTTCTTCAGTAACCTGCACCCACAATTAATTGCATTAACTTCCAAACCATTAGACCGCAATCCTTATGTCATTTGCTGTAAGGCAAAGGTTTCCTGGTTATTCTTGCTGCTCTTCCAACTTTCAGTGGCCTTTTTCTGGTGTAAATCCTCAGCCTTTTAGCCACAGTCTCTGTATTGCCCCAGGCAGGCACAGTAATTTCTCTTCCCTGCTCCAGCTTGGTGTTCTCCATCTCACTCATCCACTAAGGGCTCTCTTATGCCCTCTTAACAGCAACGTCACACCTGGAAATCCATTCAGGTCATCTGTATGCCACTATTCCTATGTCGTTGATAGCTCAGATATGGAGAAAAAATAAGGCAAAGGGAGGGGAGGGGAATAAACAGCCTAATTTTGTCAGGTCCAAGAGACAGGCAAGGTGCAGAGCCAATTCTCCCAAGTGGAGGAGCACGGACTGAGCATGCTGATATTACTCAAAAAACTTGCTCCCCAAGGAGTGCTTTAACGTAGGATGCTGACTGTTGACTGTTCTGCACTGGGGCCCTATCTCATGTAGAAAGACCAGTTTTGCCAACCGGTCTCTGCGGCAGAGCTTGGAGGCTGTTTGTGAGGGCATGGCACTGGCCTCCGATAATGACTAGCACAGACAGGGCAGTATCCAAGGCGTTCAGCTCCCCGGGAATATGCCTGAAGCTAGCCTGGCAGACAGCTCACAAGGGAGACCCCAGCATTTTCTGGGCTATTTATTGCCGCTGTGAAATTTTTCAAGCACTCATAGGCTTTAGGTGCAACAGTTGGTATGTCCTGGGAACATTTCTGCAGGGAGCAGGTAATGATGGTCTTTACCCCTGTGATTACAGGGCGTAGGAGAGGAAAGGAATGTGAGCCCCCATGGCTCCTCTGAGGTGCAAAAGGCACATTGACAATTACCTCCCTAAAATCAACACCAGGTGCTTGTGTGTGTCACAGTTAGCTTCTCCTCTCCTCTCAGACACAGTTATTTCCTCTGCGAAGCAGTCCTGATGCACAAAAATCCCACACTTACCCATGGTCATCTGCTGATTTGAACTCCCAAACTGATAATCCCTATTATGACTTCCTCAGCATCTGCCCGTTGGGTGGAATGACCTGAAAATCAGGAAGAACAATGCTCCCCAGGATCCCAATCAGCGCTGGCACTCCTAATTGCTGCCCTGCACAATGGGCTGCTGTGTTACCAGTGTAAGGGACTACCCTGGGAACAGTCATCTTCTGAGTAGTCATCTTGTCTTTTAAAGTCACCTCAAACAACTAAATAGTATGGCTTCAGCATTTGCTCAATCACCTTGCAATTTCCTACATTAAGACAGACTGCACATGTTGCAGAGATGATATCTAATTTTTTAAAACAGGGCTGTAATTTACCTCATCAGTCATGTCATTTTAAAATAATAGCACAGGTTAGGACATGCATTTTAAAAAGTGGACATCCGAAGCATAAAAAAATATGCCTATCAAGGTGCTATTTTATAGCAATGATGTATTTAGAAATTTTTATAGGTTTAAAAGAATATTACAGGGTTGACATGATGGTACTGTAAGTCACAGTATAATACAGAGTAAGTATTTTATGAGAGAACGCTGAAAATGGACACAAACTGTGGGCATAGACAACATAATGATTTGCTGAATGTTGTAACAACTTATTAAGTATTAATTAAAATAATAATAAACTTTTGAAAATGCAGTTTCCTTTGGAAGAATTTTATGAGCATTGACCCCAATTTAACATGAAGACGTACAAAACTGGCTGTATTTTAAAGAATTCTGAAAGACTACTCCTCCCAAATATTTAGTTTCACTGTCTTGTATTGACTTTAAGTGCCAAAATCCATTCACTGATGTTCAAGGCAATGTCTCCCAAACAGCTGTATGGACACAAACCTCAGATTTTAGAGGTAATTCGTATCTCACATTACACATCCAATCGAAGTGAGGCCCTTGAACTAATGTGTTTCCATGGTGCTTAACCTTTTCTGTTAATCTGCAGTAAAAAAAATATTCATTTTGTTCAGATTTTCCACACAATTCCTCAAAAATGTAAGCCACCCCCTTGACTCCAAAACATAATTATTTACAATGCACCTAAGTTTCAGAGGTGCCAATTCTGGTCACCAGCTCACTTCGCTGAAATAATATTCTTGCTTTGTTGTTGCTATGTAACCCATTCTTTTACTTACTGTATGAACTATGATCTCAGGTTGTTAGCAAGTGTAAATGACAGGCACAAAGGTCTTGTGGGACAGAAGAGCACTGAGTAGGAAGCATCCACTGGGTATCATGCTGAGCTGCAGCCTGCTCTTGGATGGAGGAAATAAGGAGCTGCTGAAGGAGGAGGAGAGCACAGAAGATCCTTAGGACTAAGGACTCCATTTCACTACACAGTCACTGACTGGGTTCACCAAAAGTTCAATATGGAAACCGACTGATATTCAACTTGTCTTCAGTTAAGTGCTTCTGATCTGACAAAAACAAACAAACAAACAAAAACAAACAAAACAAACAAACAAACAAATAAAACACAAAACACAAATAGACTCTGAAGTACAGGTACAAGGAAAAGTGGCTTTCCATATTGCCCTCACTTTAGTTTTGTGGACTTGTTCTGAAGTTTACTTTAGTCTGTCCCACATCTTTCATTGCTTTTTCTTCCCAAATTATGTTTGTATCGTCATCAAGCTCTGTGTTTGCATCTAACTCCTTGTTCTGGCAATTCCTGTGATAGCCAAAGCAGAAATGGAACAAGAAAAAAAGATAGTCAGAAAGCAAGAGATATTGTCCAAAACCAGAGTTGGGGCGTTTCTCCACTCTTTCTGAGACTCATTACACTTTCTGTCCACTGCATTTATTGCCATGGTGTTTAGGAATTTCAGCCCTGGGATCCCATAATGAGCTATTTCTGTGAAGTGCTGTATAAAGGCAGAACAAAGAGATGGTCCTTCCTTTAAGATCTTACCGTGGACGACAACAGATGGTGATGAGCAGACAGAGGGGGAGTACAGGAAAACAACAAGACAACTGTGAAACTAATTAGGATTGTAAAACTCTGGACAAGCCTGGTCACAATAGAAATATTAGTGGTTTTGGAGGCTACATTATTTCAACTTCAGAATCAATGAAGCAGCCATCAGACTAAATCTACAGGCAGTGCTTTATATCTCCTTATTTTAGAGAAAAGAAACAGTGTTAATCTACTAGAAAACAGACACCTCAAATCAGTATGGATGCAAACAAAATATGGAACCTCTATATAAAATCAGTGCTTTTCTATTCCTCTTTTTGTTAACCTTGCATTATTGCAGACAGGTCAAAATACAACTCTGTTTTTATTTCACACTTAAGGACACTTAACTATCCTTTTTTTTTTTTTTTTCTTTTTTTCTACTTTTCCTTCCTGCACCATTTTCTTTCTCCCTGAGACATCTATGTGCTGTCATTGTCTCTGCATTAGTCACATCTCAGAGATGGCAGAATCAGCTCAGAATTTATAAATTGCTTTTATATCTTTGGCTATTTGGTCTTCAAATTCCTCCCTGTTTTTCCTGTGTTTTCTCTTCTGCTTGTGCCATCGATAATTTATACTCCTTGCTGTTATCTTTGACAGAGAGTTGTTCAATAGAAATATTCCTTCCTACAGCTTTTTCTGCATTCCATACCCCACTTGTTTCAAGTTATTAGTCTATATAAAGTAATGTGGTGCTCCTTTCTGATTTATCTCAGTAGGCCTTGAAACCATGCTAATCGCCAAGTTATGACTGTCTGTGTATCAGGCAAAAGAATGTGTGGGTAGCATTTGTCTCCATAAGGAGGGAGTCCAAGAGCCAGCCTTAAGGATATTATTAACATCGTGTCTTAGGTTAAAACATTAGCGTGTCTCTTCAATGCACTGAAAAACATGCCTGAAGATTTTAACTAATATTCTAGGCTTCAACAACAACAACAAAAAGCAGCAATATCCAAGCTCCAGTTCGATTGCACTGTTCCCATGTCACTGAAATGCCAAAACAGCTGTGAAATAAAAATGTAAATGTCATGTAAAATATTCACAGAGCATGTCATGACAAGTGCATTTCCTCCCAGATGCTCCTTCCATTTGAGCTGGTGTCCCAGCAATGGTAAGCAGAAGTCTGGGTCGTACTGATGTGAAAAGGGAAGTAAAAGAAGAGGAAAGATGGGGAGATAGTGACCATCTTGCCCATGTAGCTCATGGTTTACATCTTTATAACCTTTTCCAAAGCCAGTCAGGACTAATTATTTTATTTTATTTTATTTTATTTTATTTTATTTTATTTTATTTTATTTTATTTTATTTTATTTTATTTTATTTTATTATTTTATTTTTATTTTATTTGATTATTTTATGTTATTTTATTTTATTTTATTTATTTCATTTCATTCTAAGAAACAGGTGAAAAGGTTAGGTGTTTAATCTAAAATGATTGTCTAAATTGCCTCCATAGTCACTAAGGACCTTTGGATGGGATGACCTCCCCTGTGGAGTAGAGAGGACTAGATTCCTTACTTTTAGGTGTCTGAGTTCAGGTGCAATTAATACCATCTGATATATACAAACATAATGCATAAAATTAACTCTTCTAGAAAAATTCCTATATTAATATACCTTCTTACATGGGGTCCTAACATTTTTATATAGGACTTGAACTGGTCATATCAGACTGAACAATTCCACTGGGAACATCACAAAATTGGTGATGTAAAAGTGTAAATGGAATAAGGTGCCGACTGACATTTGGTCTAGATCAGTCACATCGAGCAAGACTCCATACAGTTTTATATACATGCTGTAACCTATATAATATATGTTCTGATCCTGGTGTCCTCCAGTTCTGCTGAATACATTGATACAAGAGCAGGTTACTAGTCAACATGAGAAGTCTGGCAGAGCAGTCTTCAGATCTCTTTAGTTCACAGCAAAGTCAAAAACAGCTTTCTTGAAGTAAAGGGATGTCCAAGAAATGCTTTGTGTTATGGCCTACCATTACAGTAGAAAGAGAAGATGCTCAAGGGGTGAGCCAGAAAGGCCTTTTGTTGGAGCTGAACATCATCTCTTCAGTGGAGTGAGCGAGACAGATGTTCGGACGTCCTCAATTTTACCATCTTGGGTCCTTCAGAAGCCACTCTGTACTTCCATCAAAAAAGATCAAAGACAAGTTAGCTAGTGAAACAGCTTGAAAGGGACACCATTCTTCCTGCCATTTCTTCAGCACCCTCATATTTCTAGTGAATGACTCAACTTGAGCTAGTGTAGAGTTTAGTTTGTTCATTATTTTCAAAGTGTGTCTCCTGTTGGTTTCAGCAGAAATGAAGCAGCCATTTTATCAAAAATGAGCACACACAAATGGCTTTTCTCGCACCTATCTGTAGGAATGCATTATTTTGCAATCAAAGAAGAGCTGAACAACGATTTTCCACAACAGAGCTCACAAGAAACTACTTGGAACATCAGCTTGCAAAACTGTAATTTAAAATTATCTTTAGACACATCAGGGAATATAGTAAAAACAGCACCATGTGCAATTCACTTCTTTTTAAATGTGTATTTTTCATGTATATTTGTAACAGTCAATGCTTACAGATTTTTAGTAAACAGGAGTGGATATTGCTGTGAATTATTTTCTGAATATTTTTGTTAAATGATTTTCTGGTCTTGAAGGATATAAAGGGGGAATATTTTTAGGGATGACTAAAAGGAAGTACTGTGCTCCTAGATTTTTCTCCAAGGGAGCTGGATTTTCACCTCCCTTTTTACAAGATAGAGTTTTTATGGGCAATTACTTTCCTTAGTGCTGCATATAACACTATTGTATACAAAGCATTACTGTCTGACCTCCTCGTTAATTATGCTAAGCATTACAGCTGCTTTCCACTAACTGGGGAAATAAAACATAATAGCTTGTTTGCCTGAGGACGTTGGCTGTCCGCGTCGAAAAAGGCAGAAACAAAGTTTGACCTTTAATCTCGTCTAAAGTTGAGATATGTGCGAGGGGTTGCTGGAGATAGGATGCGCACACGTGCTCCGATTCTGCTGACTGCAGCGTCTGTGTGACTGTGCATCCCCGCTGTAACTGGGAGCTGGGGATGAAGCACTGCTCGCTCCTTCACCAAACTAAAAGCAAAGTGTGGGTGACGTAAGGAAGTAAAAGTAAGGTCCGAGAGTTAACGACAGCTCCAGTGAAGGCTGATGAGCTGCTCTATTCTAAACACTTCTTCCAAGTCATCTGAGGAATTCATGGAGGGAACCTACCTTTATTGATGATACCATTGATGATACCCTTGCCTTACTAAAGAGGACTTCACTACAGCCTGAAATACGTGATTTTTGAAGAATGGCTAAGCAAAACTAAAAAAGCCACATCTGTTGGTATCATCTGTGTTGCCCATTAAGCCAACAAGCATTCTTCTTTAGGGATTCTTCTTCACTGCTGCTCCTTGTTACATCAGTAGTACCATGGACACAGACACAGAGAACTAGTTATGTTCTCAGTTCCCACTTTGGCCTCTACTACCCAAAAATTTCAAGAGGAATAAGTGATTTCAAATCTTTGTGGACCTTATTCTTACTCTTCAGACAGACTTCAGTAAAATAAAATACTTCTCTCAAGCAATAGACTCAGGTCTGGATATTACAGCTACAAGGATACATTACAAACTAGTGGGATGATTTTCTTTCCATGTTTACATGCAAGGAATCTGAACCATGGAGGAACTGCGTTACCCAAATTCATAGCAAATGGAAATTGATTGCCTCAAGTTCTCCTTTTTGGTCTCTGAAAGTGTGCTGGTGAAGAACATCCCCACCTCCAGTAGAAAATGAGGACAAATCTTTCTTTCCCTCATAACTGCAAAAAATAACGAAGAGCTACGTGTCGACACGGGAGTATCCCATCTCCTAGAAATAGCTGCTCTGTTACTGTGGAGCTTTACTTTGCCATTGTTTCTCATGAAGTCAGAACAACCTTTGGCTACTCCCCACATACACTGCTACAGAAGGTAAATAAATGGGCACGATTTCTCAAACATTACCACTGAGGTCTTAAATGCGATTAAAACACAGAAGTAATTTTCTACTGAAAATATTCACTGTGATGAAATCTCTGTTGGAGAGAAGATGACACTAGTGCATGAGTGACACCAGGGATACTCCAGAATAACGAGGAAAGACCCTTTCTGTTCTGGATCTGTTTTTCAGATGCCTCTCAGATGTAAGGGACAGTTTTCCTTTTGGCCTTCTGCCACACTGTTAGCTGTGCTGCAGTGAGCCATGTTTACAGTTCACATTGCTGAAGATAATCCTGACAATGAGTACAGTATAAGGAGAAAACAGCTGGGCCGCTGAGAAAATAATACATCGGAGGATGAAAAAGCAGAAGAGGTTGGGGCTTGGGAGCTTCAAGCTTTTTTCCCTTCAGCCAGGGTAATCAACAAAGTCATAAATTAAATATTTATTCCAAGACATCACATAAATTACTCAGAAGTCATGATCATCACAGGGCTCTTATTCACAGAGTCCATACATAGTTGGAAGGGAAAAAAAGAATTTGCTCAGGGAAATGTTGTTTGTATCAGTAGTTAGCCATTATTAGTGGTCTTTCCAGATAAGAGAGCAGAACATATTACACTACTTATCACCAACATTATCTGCCATTAGACACAACTGAAATGGATTATTACTTCTATATTTATTTGTTTGCATTTTTCAGTAAGTAGAGCCACAGAGCAGTTACGTATAACTCAGCTCCATATTCTCTCTTTTTATCTTCCTAACAAAGTATAAATAACTTATTAAGCAAAGGTGTTTTTGTGTTTTTGTTTTTCTAAATGAAAGAAATTTATTTTCAATATGTATGTGAGACCTTTGTGGCTTTAAATGTGACATTGATCATGAGTGGAAAGAAAATTCCTCTAAATTTGTCTATTCAGGTATAATGTAACATTGATACATGTTCTTCATTAATCCAGAACTGAACTTTATGACCTGAAACAATGTAGCAGCCATTAATACCATTTTTTAATGACAGAATATAAATTCCGTAAGGTACAGAATATACTTGATGGGTTCTTGTTCTACTTACTTAATAGATATTGTATAAATAACATGTATTAAAAGAAAGGTTATTAAGGTTATTGAACCCAGCACTGCATAAATTTCTGTGACTTCCTGTCTTTTCTCTGGACTGTACACCGGTCAGGAAATCTTTCCTACTTTTCTCTGTAAAAGTCATTTTTTGCAAAACTTTTCTAGCTGTTTTTGACGAGCAGTATGTCCACCCACAGTTTCTTTGCAAGCTCTTTGCTCTGGTTATTTATTGGTTTTATCATGCTGGGTTATACTGCATAACTGTAACACTCAGACACAATGACTGAAAAAGTTCAACAGGATAACGTTCAAGAGTAATTTGCAAAACAAACAAACAAGCAAAAAAAATCCCAACAACCCACAACTAAAACAACCAACAACAACAACAAAAAGACAAACAAAGAAACAAATAATACATAATCCACTCTTACAATTTCAGAACTTATAAATATTTTAAAATAACAAATACTGTGACCTCCAAAGAGCTCAAGTAACAAAAGCTGCTACCCTACAAGTAGCTGTAAGATTCTTTATTTAAACATAAATTTGCAAATCTTCTCCTTATCATTCAGCCAGCTTTTGAGATAGTCACAGTGTTTATCAGGCACTTAAAACCGTAAAAATCTGTGAGCATCTGTCCTGGAAGTACCACTGATCAACTTCAAACACGAAATCATGTTAACACCACCCAATCTCCCTCCAAAATTTCTGCAAAATGTGGAATTTCTGTGGAATGTGGAATAACTGTGGAGTTCCCCATTCCCCTCCAATTCCCACACAACGTTTACTCTGGGATTATACACAGGTATAAACTCTAGCAAGGCAAGAAGTAGAGACCAGGTGGAAAGGCAAGAAATAGAGATCAGACATGTTCCTTCTCCCATTCCTTCCCTTTAAGGACTTTTATTACAGATAGAAAACCTACTGAAGGCAGTTTTAGAATTTCCAGTATTTACTCAGCTTATTTTTTCTTTTCCCTCTCAAGACCTGTATGGTATGATCTGCATAGTATGACAGAACTCTGATTTTATTACAGATTGAATCACATGAAAAATAGCACTAATATTAAATAAAACCTTCTTTGAACTACTGTTTTAAAGGGGTGCCTTTTTAAAGGATATTGTCAGCATGTTGAAAGTATATGATAAATTTTACCTGTATAGGTAAATTTTACTTGTATAGGTAAAATTTTACCTGTATGGGTAAAATTTTGTTGGCAATTATTTGGGGTGATTTGTCATTTATTGACAGACTTCCACACTTGCAAATTTCAATTAAAGTGACCACTTCTCAGTTCAATTTTTTCCGTATTCCCGACTGCACCATGTGGATACCACTGGAGTGATGAGGACACATTTAAGGTGGCTTAACCTGGCATACAATATTTTTCTCTGCTGTAGTCTCAAGGCTCTGTTTTCTGGAATTGTTTGAGAAACATTAAGAATCCCCTAAACTGAGTCTTCAGTGATTTTCTGCTTTTCACATCCATGGCATTAATTAATGATTTGGGTCAAGGAAACTAGAATAAAACATTTATTTGCTTGGTGTTTAAAATAAGTTAATGCATAAAGGACTACATTTGGGCAAAAAGGCAATAGCTGGTTTTGAGTGTAAAGAGACCGCTCCTACACAAGGACCCATGGGCCAGAAGTGCACAGGAGTTGCAACAGGAACTGAATTTGACCTTTTCTTTAGTTCCAGGAAAATCATTTTTGCTGGAGATACCAAAAATGTCGCCTGCCCCTCTTTTGTTTCAGTAAGGCTGGGAAACAGGAATCGAGCAACAGGAGGACAAAAGCTATTCTTACAGATTTCCCAGCTCAGCTAAACCCAGGACTGACTGGAAGGCCACCAAGAAAGTCGGGACCCTGGAGACCTCCAGCCCGATCCGGAGACTTGTGGAGTCTTATCCACACGAACAGCAATGCTGAGGGTCATAGGCTTGGAAAGCGGCAAGAATAGCCTCTGGCGCAATATTTCTGTGCTGCCGCTTCCTGCTTGGGTTGAAACAAGGAAGCATCGAGTACGCTGCTTTTTAAAGACAGTTCTCAAACCCCCCCGGTTTTGTGCACTTTGCTGATAAAGGTCAGGAACCAGGCGGCAGAGCTAATGAGATTGCGTGGGATATAGGTCGTGGGTAGACGTGGCGGCGTGCCATCCCTTTATAGCAAGCACCCTTAAGTGGATAAAGCAGGGTGCTGGGACCGGGAGTCAGGGTGCCAGCCCTATTTCTGCACTGCCTTTCTTGAGGCTGACACAGCCTGCTTCAGGTACCAGCTGTACCTCTGGTTTCTTCTGCTTCATGCTGCTGAGACCTTTTTCAGTCCTAAACAAATGCTTTGATATCTACCAATACAAAGATACTTCAGAGGTGTTAAGCATTATCATTTCTATAATGTAATACTGAAGGATGACTCAGTACTGTTACCTATGCCAGAAGGGTGCTGTTGTGCCTAAATCAAATCAGCCTGCAATTTTCATATAAAATTCATGTTTTCATACTTTTTTCCCTGTTTGTTGACATCCACACTACACTGTAATGAGATTTACCCAGAACACTACTATAATAAAACTATCGCAGTTCACTTCTACGTTGCTGCTGTTAATATTTAATAGACAACGAGACAGGTGTCCCAGTTTATGAGGCCATAATACATATCCTGACTGAATAAACTGTGAATGCTGAAGGGCTGAATAGTGTTCTTCCTACATGGGAACACGATTATTGCTAAGGGAAATAGGATGTCTGTTGTATTGTACAGTGTTGTCCCAGTTTAGGAAAGGACAAAATCTCCCAAGCTGCCTGCCAATCCAGTTTGCTGTGTTCACCTCCCAGCCTCTGTGTCTCAGAAATCATCTCATGAGACTTCAGCTACTTAACACAGAGGCCGAGAGAGGCTACCTGATCCGGAGCAAGAACAAAATGGCAGTATTTACTCTTGTCCACTTCAGAATTCATCTTTCCTAAAACTACATCAAGGAGAATGAGAAAAAATGAGATGCTTTAGTTTTGTTCAATTTGAAAGAGGCTGCTGGACTGCAGGGTCAGAACATCATCTAGGTCTGACAGAAGTCAGTCGAGCTCCCGTGCTGGGATGTAGCAGTTAAGAAATTACCTAATTACATGGTAGACTCAGAGGCACCTGAAATGAAGCCAAGACGAGCATCTGTTGTAGAAATTCAGTCCCATGATCAGGGTCCTCTTTGCTTTACCTCTTGCAGAATCTGACCTTCCAGTTTAGGTTTTAACTTAAAGGCCTTTATGCTTGTTTTAGGATGTTGTGTATGGTCTCAGGAGAAATGGATAATCTTTGGACATTTCTCAGCTGAACACCTATGACACAAATGTAATTGTCGAAACTAAACAATTGACTTTGTCGTATGTATTCATTTCTATACCTATCAGAACTATAAATAAAAAATTAGTAATAGTTTACAGGGGCATAACCCGATGTCACATGTGAGCATAAGACTCGCAGTGCGCTTTCCTTCTTCGGGCAGTTTTATGTTTCAGCCTCGACAGTATGCCACGCGTGAGAAACATTGCCCTCTTGCTTCTGTTTCTGCATGTCAAATACAGCCAATCAGCCTGATTTGTTATCCTCAGGTGCTAAGATGTTTCAGTGAACATGTCCTTCTTGGAGGAACGTCATTAAAAGCCCTGTTTCTGAAGTTGGTAGTAGCCTGAAAAGTCTGTGCTTCCTTGAAAGAAACCCAGATGTGCAAGAGGCCAGCCTTATTTTGTGGTCAGCTTTTCTTACATCAAATTGGTTCCTGTCTGCCTGTAACAATGCAGGTCATGATGAGTCCAAGACTCTTCACCTTCCGGGGGAAAATCAAACAAGCATCAAAACCTCAGCAAGCTTACCTGGTCCTAGCTAACGCAGGGCCTGCAGAGACACAAGCGAGGTCTGCTGGGGACTGGCCTTGTCCCACCAGGAGGGACAATGTGACTGAGCACAGAACAGTACTTTTACTGAAGGAAAGTAAAGCAGTAGCAGCTCTGCTGGGATTTTCATTCTCAGTGTAATTATCTCATTATTTTGAGGGATCTTTCTGAGTGGTCCCAGCAAGAAAGGAGAATGCCAGGTCTCAGCACCTCTGCGGGTGCAGACAACAGGGCACATGTGAAAGGGGGCACAGCACTGAACAGGCCCTTGGATTTCAGGCAGTTTGTCACTACTCACCCCTTTGATGATCCCTATCCAGCACATTTCAACCATGCCTTTTTTTTGTGATCAGCAAGTTACTGCCTGTGTCAGCAGCTCGCAGTCTGCCCTGTAACTTTCTTTGCGTTATAGAGAGAGTGTTTCCTGTGGTCTTGTTCATGTAACTCTCATTCGGAGCTCTGAGAGGTGAACACCAAGTTTAGAGGAGCTATTACTTAATTTATTTCGCGACTGCGAGGAGAAGGGAAGATGGTGTGTAATGCCTTCTTTTAAATTCCGTGACCTCATTTATTTTCTGTTTCCTCTCTGAATAGAGTTATATTCCACCCAAAATGAAAACTAAAAAGAACAACCACAAACCCTCAGCTCCTAGAATCACAGTAGTAAAGATCGGAGAATGTACTCTGAGCAACATCATTTTATAATTAAAACATTTTTCTTTTACAAAAGGTGTCTAGGCTATTCTTGTAGGATATATATATATTTTATAAGCTGTATTTTAGGTAGATCTTCTTCCTGTTGGAAAACCGAATATTTAAACACATTAAGTCTCGGCAAATCATCTTCTTTTATGACTATTTTTATCTGATGCATTTGGGACTATGCAGACTGCAGTGTTCTCTTAGTTAGTGGTTAAGATCATCACTACATGCAAATGTTCCTCATAAATAGCTATGTGCTCTGTTTCTGCATGGTGCTGAGTAGCTTTAGTCCTTACTAGTATAAAATGGGAGTCTGGCAATCATCCCACCTCTTGGGATCAGAAGGACAGAAAGGGCATAATTTCTTTTTCCTGCAATTGAAGCATTCTTCAAAACACAAGGCAGTTCTTACCACATCCATAATTTGAGCCATGTCAATTTCAAACCACTATTCACCAATTTTTCATCTTTCCAAGAGTCACCAGACTGTCCAGCACCTTAGAGGACACTGCAGTGGGCATTTTATTTTAGCTGGCACTTTGCCTGGATGTAGCAGGATGCTGCTCTTCTATTTATCTCTCGGCTCTCATAAGGGCTATACGATTATTGCTCAAACCTTCTCAGCCAACCTGATACCATGGGTCAGAGCCTCTAGGTGGTGTAATTCAGCATAGCCCCAGCTGAGCCACCCAGAGAGGACACGGGCAGTGGCCTAGAGATAGATCAATGCTTCCCAAGTAGTTTCTGCCCTCCCAGACCATTTTACCCTGTCCACCTCAGCTCTTGCCCTAATTTGTGTCTATTGTCTCCCCGGCTTCACAACTCACAAGATATGAAAAACATTTTGCCATGCTCTCTTCCCTTCTATAGCCAGCATTTCCTAATAGTCTAAGTGCCTTGAATTCTGCACAGCTGGCCTCTAAGACAGTTGCAGCCACGGGTGCAGGGCTGGGTATATCGACTATGGTCACAATTTATTTTTGGGATGTAGGAGTATGCCCACATTTTAGCAGCTGTGAATGCTGGCATGTGCTTGGGACAGGAAAGGTTTACATTGTCTGGATTCCAAGGGACTGATTTAGAGCGACTCATTTTGAGGCAGTTGGCCAGATAAAACCCATGCTGACTCCCTCCCTACCATTTAGAAACAATATGGTCACATCTCCAGCTTCTGGGCAGTGCCCTCAAGAAAACCCGCATGTGCTTTGGGTCCTCTTTCTGTCTCTCCCTCAGTCCCCGGTGAGCAGAGGACAAGAGGTGGGTGCTGTGGCTGGCTGTTTGCTCCTCTGTCCAAACTGGAGGTCTCCTCTAGCAGTGTCAGGGGTGCCAGGCCCACTTCTACGTGCTCCTGAGGAGTCAGCAGCCGTGCCTGTTGGTGGAGAGGTGATTTGTCGTTTGTTCTCCTTAGGGTCAGCGTCCCTGGACCACAGCGAGACAGCAGATGATTAATTTCCACCACTTTTTGGAATGGCGACTAGCCCATGAAGCATTCTGCCCTAACCCAAACAAAGATATGATGCAATGACTCAGGGAACAATTAAAACTCTGATCATCTTCTTTAACGACTTTAGTAATGACAGCAGCAGCAGGAGAGTTCGCCCTCTCCGAGCATGCATTTCTCAGTAACATAATACATTTCAAACTTTAAAGCACCCTTGTGGTCATGATAAATGAAACAATTCAATAAATTAAACATTGCTCAGAGAGAGATAGCTGGTGAGTGCTGGCTGACACTTGGTTCATGCAAGAATAAAACAGCAGAGGTCCCGAGGCTTCACGCAAGGCTCTGCTTTTGATTAGGCTTGCTCGCGGTGTGGTATGAGGTACTGCGACCTGCTCAAGCTGCCCTGCAGGACTCATCTCTGCCTCATCTGCTTTGGGTTTGCCGCATGACAAATGCTATCACCGCTGCACAGCTGGTAACAGAGACTTGTCCCGAGGTCGCAACTCATGAAAAATCTGGGTGGGACAGCATATATCTTTTTAGAAATGCCTGATGCAAGTAAATTGCTGAAGCAGACCCTTTTTGCATGATGGTTTAATTAACGACTGCCATGTTGCTGGGTTTTAAATGACTCACCGTGCTTATCAAAGGACTCCTTTTCTGAGGCAGGAACCTTCCCTTCCTGTCATGTTTGACATGGGTGTTTTCTCACTTGTGTAAGGCCCAACTTTCTCTTGTGCTGCTCCCCTAACCCGCTGGCAGCACAGCGAGGCAGGCAGTGAGCGGACATGTTTCTGGGGAGCACCGGGGCCACAGGATGGTCAGCTTCTTCTCCTGGAGAAGGCCCCTTGCCCCCTCCTGAGCAGGCAACGAACGGTTCCTTAGAGATTCTTGCAAGACAGAGTGCAAAAGATGGACACAAGGTCTAATAGTAGCCTAAAACCCACATTTTGTTCCTTCTTTCTGTTCCATTGGCGTGGGTTACAACCAAAATCATCTTTGTCCAGTTCTGGAGCCTGGCAGGAAGAGACTGAAGGTGCCTGAGCACCTGAGCAACTTGGCTAGAGTGGAAGACAACCCTGTGTTGTCCACAGCAGAGACTTTGGGCAATGATACTACTGAGTGGAATTTCTTGAAACCAACATGATCCTTAACATTTGTCGAGACTGTTAGTATCTTGAGCTTTTGAGCTGTGAGGGAATTGGACCATGTCTCTATCTAGACTGTAAATAATTTGTGACAAGAGATGTTTTTATCACTGTGCTTCAAACAACACTCAGCTTATTGCTGGAACCAATTATATAAATAAATTATATAATAAGTCTTTGGGTAACTTAAATACCATGCTGAGCAGTCAGTAGTTTAAAGTTGAAAGATGCCAAAGCCAAATTTGAAAATAGAAGGATATAAACCATTAGATAATTCAGTCATATTTATTATCATTTTTCATTTTCTGTAGCAGGCTGTTAATATAGAAAAATATTTGGTTTAAAATATCATTGTTCTACAGAACAGATGTTTCTATATTACTTTTTCAATTGTGTTTAACAACATATTATATGACATGCTGTAGTCATAACACATTGTTAAAAAAATTCTGCAGATACAACATTTACTTTTGATTAAACAAGTGCGCTGGGAGTTCAGTGTATCCCAATGTAATTAAATGTTATTATTCTGCCATTTTGGAGCAGTTAAATAAATTGCACAATGAGCTACTTTAAGAAAGTATGAAGAATAACTTTCCCTGTTTCTAAAACTTCAGGTAAACAAATTTAATCAGTTTAATGCTGAATACTGCATGCTGTTGATGTTCAAAATAAATCAAATTGCCATATTTAAGCATATTTTTTTTGATGGCGACAAAGCGTTGTTCTTGAAATTTGGATTACAAAGTGAGGGCCGAGATGAGCAGTCTCTGAACATGTAACAGATGTGTTGTGCTAGATATCCCGCTAGTGTAAACAGATTTAAATCAATGGAGCTTGACATACTGAAGTTTTGAGCATATATAAAAAAAAAAAAAAAAAAGAGAGAGTTAAGATGCCTGTACTATAAGTCCAAATGTACAAGAAAAAGTAAAAAAGAGATTAACAGCAAGATCAACTGGTATTAAGTATTAAGGAAGTGATGCTGCTTGGAGAGAGCTGGAGAGAAATAAACAAGAAATTACCATAGATAAAGAAAGGAAGGCAATAGCTGTCTAGACAAAAGGTCATCAATGGATGGGAAAGACACTGCCTCTTTCTTACCATTATTTTTTAAAAACATTGATAAACATTTCTCTGTGTAGACGTGATTACAAAAATCAGGCTCTCAAGTGTTTTGGTAGGATACTGATTTTTGACGCACTTCCTGCATACTTTGATTCTTGATACCCTGAAGTCATGCGACTAAGCAGGGTGGCAGGTAATGACCAAGACTGTGATGGGGTCAGTCAAGGAGAAATCGTGATCTCTGGAGAAAGCACACCTTTAAGATTATTGGGATGTGGTTAGGACATAACTAAGATTGTTAGGCACATGAACACAGCCCTTTGCATCTCACCAACAGTAAAAGGGAAGCTGTCTCTATGAAGGTTACCAGGTCAAAATGTCCTTGACATGGGTAACTTGATCATTAACTTCCTAGCACAAAGTTTGAACTTTAATGTGTGTTATTTAGCTGCATGTCATATAACCTCAGTGTATCTGTGTGACAGAGAACCCTTATCTGAATTATTAACGCTAGATCATGAGTGGTTGCTAAAAAAGGGTGCAGGAAAGGTAAAAACAGTGCCCTAATTAAGTAGCATCCCTTCAAACAGATTTGCAGCTCCAAGGTAACTCCACAGTCCTGGCTCCTCAGCCCAGAGGCAGGGTTGTTTGCCATGTCTTAGAGGAGAGCAACTGAAAGGCAGTCTGTTAAGGGCCTGACTCCTGGAAGAGAGAAAAGAGAAAACTGTCTCTCACAAAAGCCAGCGAGCAGAGAGTCCAAAGCATAACTGGGTTCTCCAAAGAAGGAGGACATTTAAGTTATGCCTGTCCAAAACATGAGGGGAATTCCAGGCCGAGGTCCTACAGCATGTAAAGGGCAAGTGTCGTGCTCAGCTGGCACAAAGATATGTCCTGGAGGTGGAACTGGAGAGATTGTTAGCTCATACCTGAGAAGGCAGTGAAGGAACCTGCTTACTGCTTGGACAGGGTGCCCTCAGGGAGCTGGGAGAGGTCACAGGAGAGGCAGGATGGGTGACAGACGGGGTCAGGGAAACCTGAACTGCATCAACAGCTCATTCGAGGAACATAAGGTCACATTCATAGCATTTGCTGGTGAATGGGCAGACTTTACCGCACATCCTGGACAGTCTACCTCGTGCTATTAGGAATCATAAAGTAATTTAATACGTGATAAGGGTGTAACTTGATACCTATCAAGTCTGAAATCTCAGCTTCTGCAAATAGTCACACCCTTCTGCTTAGACGAACTGTTGAATAATAAAAGTGTTTGGACTAAGCATGCCATGAAATGTGAAGTCAAGGTTATATATGTCAGTTCTTCAGCCCAGACAGCGAGGGCTGGCTTAGGTGAGGCAGCCTGAGGGGGGGAAGGGCATGCCTGACAGCGAACTATTTCTTTCCTGTTGGTTGAACCAACTTTGTGGGGTTTCAGGCAGACTGAAAGCTAAAAACTCCTGCTTGGGTAGAAACTTCTTCTCCCTCTATTTTGTTTATTTCACACAAAAACCTTGAATCGGGCTTTAAAATAGGAGACAACATGTAACCTTAGGAAACCACATTCCCAGTGTTCAAACATATTTTGAGGCTTTGCTAATATGATATTAAAGTGTATGAGACACACTGGCTACCATTTGGTCTGAAGGAAACAACAGATGCCAGGTAAAATAAGAATCCAGTGCTGCCAGTTGCAGGGCCTGGAGGAAATACCAGAGATGTCAACGGAGCAGAGGACGGTGATAATTCTAGGCTATGTCTACACGGCTTGTCAAGCAAAAATAGGGGAAGTCTGATGTGCCCCCTGACCTCACTCTCTGCATTTGTGCCACCAACTCCCCAGTGCTTCTCGGTCAGGCTGTTGGTATCCACATTGCATAAGAAACTCTGAACTATACGCTGTGCTTGCTTCTAGGTCAAGTAACATCAAGAGCCACGCACAAAGGATTGCTTAGACATGTGGCCTAAAGGCCAGATGGGATAGATGGTCATCGCCAAGGTGTTTAAATCGCATCCATTCTGTCTGCACTATAGTCACAAAACATGTTTTGTCCTCCTCATACCTTCCCTCACCCACCCCCCTGCATTCCCCTCCACTCTCCCCTAGATTCACATCTGAGCACAACCATCAGAAGTTTGTAGGTGAACTCGGACTGGAGCGTGACCCTGGACCACTCCAGGTAGGCAGTGTTAAATGTACCCTTGGTATTCAGAGAGCATCTCCGGGGGATTCTTTCTGGTGATGCTTTGGATGGAGAAATTGAACCTCAGGACAGATTTCTCCCCTGCTTCTAGCAGGGATCAAGTTCCAGTAATGTCTTCCACCAGAGAGAGCAAACACAGAAAGCTGTGTGTTTTCCCCATCTCTAGGATTTCAATGTGGATGGCCCTTTTAGATAACTCTCCAGCTGCTGAGCTTTCCTTTGCTGCATTTTAGCTTTTGCTTTTTTCCTCTTTACTTTTCTTCTAGTCATTTCTTGCAGAGGAGGGCTTCCCCAGGGTCTCAGCACTGTCCCTTTTGTGAATTCTTAATTTCAAAGGTGTTCTTTGAACACCTTATGTCCCTTCCTGTACCTAAATGAACTTCAAATGTCCTCAGATGAATGTCCTTGCAATTTCTCAAGAGGCAAATGAAACAAAAACTCCTGCCATCTGATTTACTTAAATGCAAGATCCACGTGAATACAAAAACTGTGGACGGATAGTTTCAGATGCTGGAACAGGAAGGCTGTTCAGAACTCCTGCTTTCCTGCTTTACAGAATAAATAGCCAGCACCAGGGTAGCTATAGCAACATGCGTATCCCCACGTTTGGGGGAAATCTAGTCCTTATAATGGATAATCCAATCTAGCAAACAAAGCAGATACCTAAGTAAATCTAATAAAGTTATTAAAATTAATTTAAGATTAATATAATGATATAAAAATCCTTTGCACAGCATGCAACAATTTTAACTCTTCAGTTTCAGCAGATAATCAGGCTTACCACATCACTAAACCGCATCTGAAAAAAACCCTGTTTCTTAGAAACAACTTCCATTGTCAGTCTGATGTTTTATAGACACATTCACACACATATGCACCCACATTCCGTATACACATTATATATATGCTACCTACATACACAAGCTCATGGACGTGTGTGTATTCTGAAACACTTTTAAAAAGTCTTAATCTTCTTTAGCCTCTCTCATAATATTGCCAGAGCAATCTTTGCAGGCAGCACTGATGTAGCATTCATATCCTCCTGCTCAAGAAGCAAAGGCCCTTGGGTTTGAGCTGAAGAATTTCTTTCGCCTATCAGCAGCCCAATGCTTCAGAGGCATCCCTGTGTAGTCTGAGCCCAAGGATTAGAGGCAGTCTACTCATGGGTTGTAGCTTCCCCTTTACAATATCAGCCGTATTCCTACCAAATTCACAGCCTTTTTTTCTCCCGGAGTCAAGGACATGTTTCCCAGCGAGTGGAAGATAAGAAGTTCCTTTTGTCTGAAAAGTGGGGAAGAATTCCTAAAAGCACAAATTTACATTTTATGATTTTGGCCCTTTTTCCAAACTGTTCCTCATTCTTGGAACTCCTTCCCTCTTTTATGATCCAAGCAACCACCCATTTTCATTTAAATCATTCCCTGAAACACACTTTCTCTGTGAAGCCTCCGGCTACAGATGACGGGATATGGCAGAAACAGTGTTTGAATTCAGAACAAGGGTTTTGTTTGAGCAAATTGTTTGGGGAATAGCCACTTTTTATACCACACCTGATATTCAACAGAGTATTAGCATGCAAACAAGGATTTATTATTCACGAGTCATTATTTCAGTATTCTTCCATTTAAAAGAGCTCCAGTCATCCAATCGCAGCACCGAGGGAATAGACACATATCACGTCACCCAGTGTATCAATTACAGGCCTTAAACGAGGATGAGCAAATAGTCACTGTGAAGGGTTTGCCAGTTCACCTATTCTCTAGGGTGGAGTTAGGTTCTGTTTGCAAACAAACTAACAAAAAAGCATTTTTGGGTAATCTGTTTGCAATCAATAGCTGAAGCAATCCAACAAAAAACAACAAAAATCTGTCGTGGAGAAAAAATCGGTTAAAAAGAGATAGGAAAAAAATAATTGTATATTTTATACCAACCCCTTTGAATTGTGAATGGTGTTTTGTCTCTTTGTGTTCTGCCCTAAGTTGTTTTGCAGATCCGTATGGGAAGGGTTCCTTTTCGTAGCAGTTGTCAATGCTGTAATATTCCTAATAAATTTCAGCTAACAGTGAAAAGACAGATTTTCTTGAATTGTGCTAAAAAGCTGTAACAGAAACAGAAGAGACATGAGGAAGAGTTGGGAACAGATCCTCCATAGCCTCTAAACACACACTCCTCAATGCTCCTCTGCACTCATGCACTTGCACACGTTGGCAGGCGTGCCCACCACAACTTCATGCACCTTGCACCAAACGCCACCCAGAGAAAGGTGATGATCCTGGAGAAGGAGCCCGCCAGCAAAACCACGGCCACATGCCACCGGTGTCCCATGGGGAATTCCTCCCACAGAGAAATAGCAGTGGATTTATGGACTACATACAGCAGGATGAATAATACGGTGGTGGGAGGAATGCCCAGTTGTCTGTGTGGGCGCAGAGTCTCATTGTCAACTGCTATAAATTCTTACTCTGATCCTCTGAAATTGTGTCGATACAATCCAAGACATCATTAACCTCCATAATCATATTGTCCCTTTTGCTCTCAAGGCTCTATTATTTTTCCTCTATTTTCTCGCTATCTGGAGGCCCCAAAAAAAGGGCTGGATCATGCTGACTTAACTGCTCTGCCAAGGACTCGGCGGATGGGAACAGCCGTCGTTCCCTGAGAAGAACCCAGCTGAATAAAGCCAACCGGACCATTTGACACCATTATTTGACATTGAATAATCAGGTAGACGCTGATAAGTGCCATGTGGTGAAGCAGAAACATTATGTAAAACAAACCCCAAGCCTCTTGCTAAAGAGTTTGTGGTTAAATACTACATGGTCACACACTGTCCATTCATGAGGTGGTACCAGGAGGTCACTGTGCATGAGCACGGCCATCCCGCTTTGTGTCCATTCCCACCAACACCTCAGGTGTCAGCAGCTGGCAAGCTGATCCTCTAGCTATACTAGAGAGTGCTGTACGGCATCAGCCTGAACTGCAAAAAGTCATGAAAGGATGACGACTAGCCCACCTTTCCAAACAGTAAATATATATGTGTGTGTGGGCATGAGAAATACTGCAGGTATGAAAAATGCTATGGAAAAGCTGAAAAACCAAGTCCTTGGTGCAAAGTCAAAATGCAGGCTGCCTGTAATTTAGGTATGGCTTTGCTGGTTTCTTTGCCAATCAAATCCAAAACCATCATCATAATCGACATTTTTAATCCTCTAAGGAGAGGAGCGCTGCCACCAGTTGTGCTTGTGCAGCCTGAGCAATCTCTGTGCAACAGAGCAGAGCCTTATTAGCACATCCTGCAAAATGATAACTGGTAGTGTGAAGTCCTTACCTAACATTTATAAACACTTCCTCATAAGAAACGCCAGGCACTCCAACGTATTTAATTTTAGGAAAGCAGCTGGTCCAAAGCAGGTCAGACAGTATTATTAGTCTCTCTCTGGGGCAGGACTGATCATGCTTTTCCGTGGAGAGAACTGACAGGCGGAGTTTTGGAGCAGCCCTGATGCCAGGCAGCAGGCTGGTGTCACAGTACCAGCAATTCAGCTGCCTGGTGCAGGGGACGTGACCAAGCTTCCCAACACCCAAAATCTTATCTCAAAACATATGCTATGCTTGTATTTCAAAACATCATTCTGTGATTCATAGCTGAGAGCACAGCTTCTGACCAGTGCCCTTATAACCCCCGGGCACCCCTCCAACCTCCTCATCCTATCTTGCAGCTGCATTTTTCCACAAAAGGGTGAAGTGCTGCCTTCCAGGGGCGCTGGGGAGAGAGGCAGAAATGCAAAATAAGGTGAAGGCTATAATGAATTGCTGTAGAAATGAAGGTTTGTGGTCTGTGAATGGTGGTCAATGTGGTCTTTGGCCAAAAAAATCCAGGGAAGTGTCCCACAGAGCTGAGCAGGACCAGAATATTCACTGGTCCAGTCCGACCCAGACCTAAGGAGACGGACCTAAGCTGCAAAAGCTCTGATCCAAGCACATGCTCCTCATCTCAAGGGCAGCTGGGTGGTGCCACCTGAGCCCCCCTTAATTGCCGAGCATGGATAAAGCATATGGAAAACCTCAGGACGGGGAAGCGGCACAGAATGTCTCTGTAGAGCGCCTGTGCCAGGAGGAAGCCAGCCAGGGAAGCGCAGCCGAAAACGCTTCAGCAAGAGTGGATCTGAAAGCCGTGATTCAATTTGTACCCAGCTCAGCTCCACGACTGTCTCTTAGCTGCTTCAAATTGCTTTCTTTTTGGCAGCCCAGAAATTAAATGTTAACTCAGAGAACTGTATTAATCTCTATTAGCAAGGAGCTGGAATCTAAATAGCTTGAACCTGGGCCTTCTTGTATGTCAGCTGAAGCAGCATGCATTTATCCAGCCTATAAATCAGCCTATAAAACAGGCAGGCAGAGCAACCAAAAGCAGGTGTCACAAAAATGCAACGGTCAAGGCACAGCATTTACCTTGACATTGTTTTTTGACTTACTTAAGAAAGCCTCCAAAAAATAAACAACATTGTGACAAAAACCAGGAACTGACCTAGGAGGGCTGAAAATACTAAAATAGTTCAAAATTTATTTAGTTTAAAATTTTTCCAAACATTGCAGATTACAATAGCATTGCTGCAGGTTTTCAGCTGCTACTGTTGTGTTTCTGTAAGGGAAACTCCCTCTTAAATAGCTCTGCTCTAATAGAAGAAGCTGAATTTTTTCCATACAATACACTGCGCAGAAAATGCCTGCTTGCCATCTAAACTCATTTCTCTTGTTCAGGCAGTGGCCAGCACCATATTCTCAGAGAAGAAAAAAAAAGCAAAAAAAAAAAAAGCAAAAAAAAAAAAGCAAGAAATGCTAAAATGAACGATTACTAAGGAACCTGCCCCTAGCAAAAGTTGCCTTCTAATCACTGGGCAATTTATTGTTATTTATGATCTAAAGCATGGTGATTTATATCCCTTGTAATTTGTTATTCTACTCAGTGCAGCACTTGGTGTTTGTATTATTCATGGGCCTTTTTAAATCTTATTTCTTCTCTGACCTCAATAATAGCAGCTGGGGCAGTAAGCTCCACAAGTTAATTACTGGTTGTGCATAAGGCACCTTCCTTAAAAGAATTGTATTTCACTTACGTGTGCCTCCTAATTTGTTTGAGTCTCTCTTGCTCTTTCACTCTATGGCCACTTCTTCTGGAAGGTTCATTACCCCGCTTTAAACACATCTTTAGAAACCATTGCTTGTTTGTCTCTTTTGTCAGCCCTGAGCCTATGTATCTCTTGGTGCATAAACAGTCTTTGTACGACCATTTGCACCATGAGTCCTCCACCAGCCTGTCTCCGAGGGCTTTTTATCGATGCTCCATGGGTTGCAGAATTGCTTTGCCCTCGCAAGGTGACCACTGGAGTGACTGCCAGGGCGCTGAAAAACAACCACAGAAATTGAGGAATTCCTTCTCAAGTCTCTTCCTAATTAGGAAGAGAGCCCCTGAGCAGGGCTTCGGACCAGCCGCGCATGCAGTGTCTGCCGGAGCTGTCACAATGGGGAAATATATTGTCCCTGGACAGATCCTGCCTGACAGTGGGGACTGAAAATAGTGCTTCACTGGGGCTTGCTCTCCCTGACATGCCCCTCGACAGAGCCTGCCCACCTCCCACTGTTTCTCTCTGGCTGCCCCTGGGCCAGGGCTTCTGCCTGCTCCCCCTCTCCAGGCACTACGTACAGGGGCAGGGGGCTGGTGACCCAACCTGAGCTCGCACAGGGGCTTAATTTCTTATTTAACCATCCTGGGAGGTGGAAAACCTTCTTCTTCTGACTTCATTTATCCCCCATGCCTGACCCCAAGTCCTCTCCCACACTTCATGCCCAGGCCTTGCTGGTATCTCCAGTCTCCTTCTGATAGAAAAATGTGTCTCCCTGTGCTTCTTGGTCCTGAAGAACAGGCAGTAGAGCAGAGCTGGGACTGAAATCAGGCTGACTCTTTCACTGCAAATGCCACAGAGCATGATGTCTCTTGTGCAGTGCCTTTTTCATCGGCTGCTTGCAAACCACGTCACCCCACCATGAGGACTAAGTCTAGGCAGATGCTCCAGGCCAGGAAACTCCATCAGGACCACTGTTCCCTGTCCCTGAGCACGGGTTACTGCCGGCACTGCGGCACCCCCAGGTGACCAGCCAAGAGTGACTTAGAAGATGTAAGGCCACTGAGGCTTTCACTGATGATGTCCAGAATGGTTTGGTTGGTACTGTGACTTGGTACCACAGACACAGAGTGCTCAGGCACTTCTGGGCCGGGATGTGTTTCCTACCCAGACCTGGGTGTAAGCTGCTGACCACCTTATGGGAACATAAATGGAGCAGTCATTCATTTTGCTGCCTCTTCCTCAAGCTCCCTTGCGAAATAACCCTGCTCTAAGCCTTTCTAAACTAGAGCTAGGTGCAGAGCTAAGAACTTGCCACCATATGGGAGTCAGCGAGGCAGCTATGGACACTGGAGGTTCACAAGAGGCAGCACTCCCTGGGCAGAGCTGCTTCACAGAGTCACAGGCTGCTGCTCTGCATAAGTGAGCTTTGCTGGGGTGCTGCAAGTGCTTGGGGAAAAAACCCACCTTGCTCCAAGAAATCCCATGCTGTAACCAGCGTGGCTGTGGAAGGGGCACTCTGAAGGTGTGTTAGAAAGCAAACCTTGCAGATATGAGTTATAAAGAAGTGTAAAGAAGTATAGATAATAAACAGCCAGGGAAATTCTAGTACTACAGTGCTGCAGGAAAATGGAGCAATATCAGAGATACTGCTGTTTTCCTTTTTCCTACACAATTTCTTGTTCAGCGCCAGGAGGAAAGGAGCCTGGCTATCATGCTGCTCCCTCCACCCAGAAAGAGGTCCTGCCTTAGCTTGGCCAGTGTCATAGCCGTGGTGGATGAAGAATACTAGAGAAAGAAGCTGAGGCCGATGTGTGTTCAGGCCAGGGCAGGAAGGCTATGAATGCTGACTCAGCAGGGGCTGCATTTGCTGTAGGAGAAGAGGATTTGTCCACACCCAGCAATTAAGATGTCATCTCTATTTGATACAGCAATCACCTCTGCGATTGCTCCGCCGAGCAATTTTCCTCTACAAATGGACTTCAGTCCTATCACTTAATGCAACTATGAGAAGTTTTTTCCAATATTCAGTGCAAGCCAGAACCTATATAGGATAGAGGGTGACAGCATAGAGCCCTTTCTGATCTGAGAAAATACCCAGAAGTCTAAAAGAAATGCTATACGATGCGAGCAAGATTGACCTTTCTCCAGACAGTAGCAACAAATTATCAAGCCGAAAAAAAGAAAAAGCAGTCCTTCTAAGAATGAAAGTGAGCTCTGCAAACTGAGTAATTTAATGGTCTTTAATGTCTCCAGCCAAGCTTCATATCACTTGGAGCAGTAAGGAAAAAAAGGAAAGAAAAAAAATCAAACCACCTTTAATTCCCACCAAGAGGTCAAAGAGTTTATTATGTCCAAAGCCTTACAGCCTGGTCCTAGGGCTAGAAAAAACAGCAGGGTACATTCCCTCATAAAATGATATATCTTTTCCCCTTTAGTCAAGATTTTGCTGCTTTAATCAGATAAGACCACTTATTATATTCAGTAGAATTAGAAAAGAAAGAGAAATATGGAATTGTGGCTTTTTTACAACTTATTTAAGGCCTTAAAGGGAACTGTAACAGAAAACCCAGCCTGCCTGCCTGACCACTTCTCTCATCTCACAAAAAATGCAAGGCTGTTAATGTGTCAACATCTTTTGCTGAAAGTGTAGCTCAGAAATTCATGTTATCTATCTCTTTTTTTTTCCATCCGGCTCAGACTTTCAGATATGCTTCTTGCTGGCTAACTTGGTGTGAGCACTGAGGACTTCAGGAAAGCCAACCACCAGTGCCCTGTAGAAGAAGAGCCTGTGGAGTACCACTGCCACTAGCAAAGCAATCATGCAGGAGAATCCAAGTGTGCCCATCTCTTTGTTTATGCACACTGAGCTCGCAGAAGTTGAGAGAGAAGCTTTCCTAAAAATATATGACCTTCTTTAGCAAATGGTAGAGGAAGTTCCCGATCCACTGCGCTGGTCCTCTTGGCAGGCATGAACAAGGCTATCATAAGGCTCCCTCACAGGCCAAAAAAATTAAGTTAAACATTGTAGGACTTCTTCATGCACCTTTAAAACAATAACGGAGAAAAAAAAAAACTGTCTTGAACAGAAGTTTCTATCGCAGAGACATCAAAGCTTTTAAGCCTGGACTATTGCAATGCAAGATGATCCCCCAAATTGCTCCAAAACAGCAGCTTGTTAAGCAGGCAGGTACTTACCTGTAAGGCTGAGCAGACTGCAGAGCCCATTTATACCACAATAGCTACCAGCTATTCTGCTGCACAAGTACCCTCTCCAGCTACGTGGCTGCAAGTGAGCTCAGATCTGGGCATACAGCAGAAAACACCTCCTCAGTCCTGCTGTGGCAGCTGCCCGTGATAGGGAGAAGGTTTGAACTTGCAGAGGAGAGGCAGGGCCACACCTGGGAGCTCACTGTGGTTGAAGTCAATGGAAGTCGATGCTTAGCCAATTTTTCGCCTCACAGATGTTGCAGCGTTTCTCCACCATTTATTTCCAAGGGCTAGGACAGATAAAGCTGCTCATGGACACATCTCGACTAGACTTACACAAGAGAAGAAAGGACTGAAGCAGCCTTTCAGCTGCTAATAAGGCCCCAGACTTATAGAAGTGATAATCTGTGAAAGGGATAACTGTGAGCGTGGCTTGCAGCAGCGGAGCAAAAAGACTCTTTCTGGCTCTACATCCCCATGGGAAATCTTGTGTTAGGAAGCTCACAAGCTAATGACCAGCACATAGGCAAGACCTGGTGAAGGGGAGTGACAGCTCACTCCCCTGTATATTTATATACAGCTGGAGCAAAATGCCAGATGTGTCACTGATGTGTCATTGACAAACTTTTGCCTAGGATCTGAGGGGCAAGATTTACACTCTCAAGGGAGCTGCTTTGCCAGGCAAACCAACTATGGTGGGGTTTTAATTAACCAGCTTATGATAGGTAGGAGAAGTGAAGCCCCAGGTCACTGAGAGCACTTGTGTCCCTTCCTTTACTAACCGCTAGCTCCTGGGACTGTGCTTAGATGAGACAAGACATGATCAGGTCCTTGCTATGCCTCTCTGACTGTCTTCTGCCAGTGACTTAGGAGCACAGTTACTCCAGAAAGTGGCCCAGATCCCAGCTGGCTCTGTGACTGCGTGTGTAAAATGGGCTTAAATCCATCATCAGTGACTACTTGAAGAAAATATTTATTGATGCTTGATCAGTATTTGCAGAGAGAGGGGAGGTGTGAACTGTCACTGGTTATGGAGGGAGAGCCTGTGAGGTGTGAGACACAGAGAAGCAATGCATCATGCATTTTCAGACATCACTAATGATGCTGCATGAGTCTGGAGGCAAGGGGGATGGCACGGTTTCATAGACTCATAGAATCACAGCATATCCTGAGTTGCAAGGGACCCACAGGGATCATCGAGTCCAACTCCTGACTCCACACAGGACCAACCAAAAATCAGACCATGTGTCTGAGAGCATTGTCCAAATGCTTCCTGAACTCCGTCAGGCTCAGTGCTGTGACCACTGCCCTGGGGAGCCTGTCCCAGTGCCCGACCACCCTCTGGGTGCAGAACCTTTCCCTAACCCCCAGCCTGACCCTCCCCTGTCCCAGCCCCATGCCGTTCCCTCTGGTCCTGTCGCTGTCCCCAGAGAGCAGAGCTCAGCGCCTGCCCCTCCGCTCCCCTCGTGAGGAAGCTGCAGGCTGGGTTCTGGAGATTTTCAAACGATGCCTAAATAGGTCTGTCTTGCTTATCAGAGTCTCAAGGTTCAGATAAGCACTGCAGGGGATGCATATTTAAATGAAGGTACAGAGGACTCTCATTTCTTCATCCATCACTTACAGGTTTCCTTTGCAGTGTCCTCAGGATGTATGACTCCTGCTTGCTCTCTTCCTTTGGTGAGTGTGCATGTGTGTATGTGAACGTGCATGTGTGTAGTATCTTCCCCATTCTATCTGCATTGGGATTAATTTATATATAAGGCAGTCAATATAACTCATTCTTCATATTTGTTTCAATTTCTAGATTTGTCATACAAAATGTTGTTCAGGAACGTGTCTGTCTCAGTGTGTCAACTTTCAGCAGCTTAGAAAAGAGAAAAAAATGATAGGAAAGAGTATGTGGTGTTTTAAATAGCCCTAATTCTTCACTTTGTCCTCTGTGGATGATTTTTTTCTTAAGCCTGTTGCTTTATCTTGAACCCATGGACTCGAAAAGAAATATTATTAAAGGGTTTTTGTTTGTTGTTTGCTTTCAGCAATAAAAAGATAATTCAAGGGGGAAACAACCCTTTTCCTCTCATGAATAATCTTCAGTACGGGCCAGTGAACGCTCTGTGGTCTGCGGTCGGTTGACCACGGTGGTCTGGCTGTGCTGGCTGTGAGGAGACGTGAAATTCTGAAAATCTCTGACCTTTTCCCCAAGCAGTGATGCCATGAGCTCCATCTCAGCTGCCAAGGTCTGCTCTTGCCTCCAGCATCACAGCTGGAAGAGGGGCCATGCGTGAGCTGGCAGGAGTGAAGCACATCCCAACACCATGTCGGTGGGCTGCCGAGAACAGGTTGACTGAAGGTGACATGGTGGAAGGGACAAGCCACCTGGCCCAAAGGCCAACATGGCACCGTTATTGAACAAGTCTACTTGGGTTAAGGTTGTCTTGCAGTTGCAGTCATCAGTCCTCCACCACAGCCTAGTTAGCTGCCCTCAAATGTCCTCTCTTTCTGTTTTCCTCTCTTCTTCCTGAAAGGTCCCAGGAGGGGCGTCATGGAAGAGAGGGAATAGCTTTGGGCACTGTACAAGTTTTAACCAACTGGGCAAATTACTGTGGGTATAAGTAGGGGACAAGGTCTGAAGCTCCTATACATGTTCATCATGCACTTCTGCAGCTATTTGGTGTCAATGTTGTCATTGCTGAGAGTGGTCTCAGTATTGCCCAGGTTATTGTAGGAGCACTGTGGTCTACGACAACAAATACATTCAGTTTTAATTAAATGTGTAACACTGTGTAGGGTTTGGGAACTTTTTCTGTAAACTAACTTTAGATTTCAGTTGTCTGGGCCTACCTGGGGATTTATAGGTGACCTCTTTTGCTTGGATAGTTACATAAAGATCACACTAGAGTATATTGCACTTTGCCTCTCAATTTTTTGTCTTACTTATTTTTTTGGAAACTGTGATTGAGGTCCTGCTCTTGCTTGTGCTAAAGCTAACAAGAGTTGTGCCATTTACATAGATACCCCTGTGCCCAATACATTTATACAAGCTCTTGCTGAGATCTCATGGCAGCAACAACAGCTTAGCACCTTTAATCTGTGAAATGCCTCGCACAAATGTTACCCACACCACCTTTATGAGTCAGGAAGCCACCATAAATATCTGAAGTTTCCCATCTAGGGAAGCTACCATAGGTCACAGAATCATCACTGAGTGGTTCAGGTTGGAAGGGACCTTAAAGACGATCTAACTCTACCACATACTGATATCATGAAATTTTGCTTCCTTTGGGTGATTGTTCCAGTTTTTCATAAAGTCCCAGTGGGAGCCACATCCATTTTGTTAGCTGGACTGCTCTCCTTTCAGAAAAACACACTGAGACACAGGAAAGGGAAGTGAGAGGAACTGAGGGCTTGTTATTGTGGGTCACTGTACCATAATGGAGGTGCAACTCACCGTGGTCTGTACAGCTCCTTTGCAAATCTCCAGCAGGTCTTTACCCTCTACGGCTAACCTATATCCTCTTTAATATCAATCAGTTCTGTTTGTTCTGCTGGTAAAGTCTTTATCCTTCTGTCTTTCTTTGACCAGGTTGGCCACCCCAACCTTATGAAAACGAGATGAAATACCACACTGGAACCTAATGATTTAAATATGAGACTGCACATTTCATCTTGAAATACCCATGGTCTTATTAAAGTGTGGAGGGAAAGCAGACAGAAGTACAGCCTTTTGTGTTTGGTTGGGTACATGTATTATTTATGATGTGGAATGAATGACTGATTGCCTTGAATTTTGATATGTGAGGCAAATGAAGAAACGTTACCTCTTCACATCCAATGCTACAGGAAAGTGGTTTCTTCAAGTCTCTGATGTGGGAAAAGCTGGATTATGGTACCTTTCATACATTTGAGCTGTAACCGAAAGGTAAACAGGCAGAGCTGATTTAACTGTGAGGACCTACAGTCATCAGTGGTGCAAATTCTATTATATTTAACAGTACAGCGCTGAAGCTGCATTTGCCCAGTGTGTGCTGATTAAAACTGCATGTAATGGCACTGTGGTTACTGGCAGAGCCGTGACCTTCACCCCTGCAACTCGGCTTCAAGGGCCATGGAGCTTTGCGGCTGAATAATAGACTCGTGTCTGCAGAAGAATTCAGTCATAAAAACCAAGCTGCTGCTCTGACTTTGTGATTTTCTCATAATGGCCATCAGGACAGCAGGTGAATTAATCTCTTTTTCACTCTGCCAAAGCAGCCTCTAAATTATTAAAGGTAGAGAGAGGCAAACCGTGCATTGGTATATAGCAGGAAAGGACTTGGGTCACCAACTTGCACACTATCAATAATACCATAAGTAATCACACTGTCAGCACGTATTTGAAAGCCATTTTGACCCTATTCTTCAAGTTACCCATCTTAACACAGAAATGGAGAGGCTGACTCCATCTTTTAGTGCAGCTGGAGGCTGAGAGACCATGATGTCTATCCTTCTCCTCCCGCAGGAGTCCTGGCAGCAGTCGCTCAACTGTTTCCCAGCCACTGCTCTGCTCAGTTCTCTCGTGTTCCTGTAACTTACACTGACCTACTGAGTGTTGTCTGCCTTCCTTGTATGTTTATGTAGAGCATATAAAAAAGGACAGGGCGCCCACACAGACAGACTCGCACATACGTACGCTGGTGACATGAATTTAAATATAACCAGGATTTGCAAGGCATTTTAAGGTGAAAAGCTTCACATAACTGCTGACTGTCATTGGAAGTTGTATTTCTCCTTCCTTTTGCCTAGCAGACACTGCCTGTAAGTGACAACTTCAATGGGATAGGCTGTTCTCAGAGGATAATGGCTTTCTGATGCTCCATAGTGCTATGGTGAATTGGAGATACCTGAGCAAGAGGGATGCTCATTTCCAAAGCGGAGACAGTCAGTGGCATGGCTCTGCTACCAGAGCTTTATTCTTCTGCCATAAAACGAACTTAGGCAGACACTGCAAGAGGAACAACTCTTCCTGGTTGTAAGGTGTTGTAAAAACTGGCTCTCATTTTACCAGCTGGCTGCCTCCAGATATAGCAACACCACTCACCAGTTGATGCCAGAGATGCAGACTAGTGTGCTGGCCAGTGCAAGTAAGCAAGGGCACCCCTCCTCCTTCAGGTTTTGACAGACGGACTCAAGCAGAGCATCCAATACCTCAGTAACGTCACTGACTCTCCACAGCTCTTCTTGGCACGGTGAGGGCCTGGCCAGCGCGAAGGCTTTACTATGCAGAAGGCATGCCACTGCGAAGGCCTGGCTGCACACAGGGTTGTGTAGACTGGTATAGCAAAATGATACAGCTTCCCCAGGGTAGAAACAGCTATACCAGTATAAAGATAATTATTTATGCTGAAATTTTAATTTCCACACCAGAAGGCAGTGGTATGAAGCCCCTTTGTGCCAATACAACTGTCCCCAACCAGTGGTCGTGTTGGTGCATCCATTTCACTAAAAACATCACACCTCTAGCGGAAATAGTTGTACCAGCACACAGCCTATGAGCAAAAAAAGAAAAAATTAAAGACAAGCTCCATTTTATAAACAAACAAACAAGAACAACAACAAAAAAATATATTAATAAGTGAGTGGGCTGGAAGTTTTGGAACAGTGGACTGGACTACCTTTCAGTGCTCGTTGGCAAACGTGGGCCAAATATTTGGCAGGCAGGGAGACATTTCCAGCACGCTCAAAGTGCTACTGCTCCATACCCTGGGGCTTGCTGAGGGTTTCCCTGCCTGTCCCTGCAGCACAGCCGGGGGTCGAGGTGGGAGAGGAGGGTGCCAGTGGCTCTGCCCACACCCCAAGGAGTTTCCAAAATCAATTCTGAGACCAAACCACACGGCAGAAGCTGCTCCCTTAAAAACAGAAAAATGCAACCCTCATCAGCCTGGGGACCAGTCTCATGATTTTGCGGCTCTGACTCATGATTCTTCATTGCTGATAATTCTGCTTCACACACTTAAAAATAAAATCTGCTCCTTGGCTCAGGTCAGGCAGATTTGGGGTGAATTTCCTTCCCTACACGTTCCACTTGCTGCTTCACTGGCAGCCTCCAGCACAGGACTGGTTTGTTGCTGGGGAGAAAAATGTTACCTGCCCTTGGGAAGAACCTCTTCTCAAAACTGTTCTTTCTGATCCCACCTTTGATTATTGGTAACAATTTGAGTGTATGAAGAAAGTACGTATTTTTCCCTTTTTGGCAATGGTGGAAAACCTTCTCCTGGTTAAAGGAAAATGTACATGAAGGGACCTGGTTTAAATTATTTTTGAAATCTCCTTCAGATTGCACCCTCAGTAATGTAAGATGAGATCAGCATCCCGAGGAAAACAAGAAATCCTCACCTTTTGTTCCCAGTTTTGGGAACACGCAGCACGTTATTACCCTGGGCTGGGCTCCATGCGATCTCGTAGCGCCAGGAAAAACACTCAGAAGATGAGGTACTGCATCTTGCTGGAGACCACACAGACCCTAGAATGAATGGCTCTTCAGAGTCAAGGCAAAAAAAGGGTGGCCAAAAAAAAAAAAAAAAAAAAAAAGGTACAGGCCGTCCCCAAGCACTTTCATTGCTGTGCTCACCAAGCTCTCTCTGCTGAAGTGGCAAGATCGGGAATGCCTCCTCTTCCTTTTTCCCTGAGGAGAACAGCTACAGGTAGGCAGGAAGCCATCTTGGGGACAGAGGCTATTTCATGACTGGGGAATTTCTACCATTGAATTCATCAGCTGTATTCCAGCTCCTTTTTGTGTTATGTGTTTGCTGGAGATGTGTCTAGTTTAGATACAAGTTACTAGGAGCATGTTTACCTAGTATTTTGTACCTCATGCACTGGGGAGGATAAATAAAAACACATGAGCACATTACTGCATTCTGCTCTAGGATGGAGGCATGGACCTATTAGAAAGGCATGGACCTATTAGAACAAGTCCAGAGGAGGGCCATGAGGATGATCAGAGGGCTGGAGCACCTCTCCTATGGAGTCAGGCTGAGGGAGCTGGGGATGTTCAGCCTGGAGAAGAAAAGGCCCCAGGGAGACCTTACAGCAGCCTGCCAGTACCTGAAGGGGGCCTACCGGAAAGCTGGGGAGAGACTCTGTGTCAGGGATTGTAGTGATAGGACCAGGGGGAATGGCTTTAAATTAAAAGAGGGGAGATTTAGACTAGATATAAGGAAGAAATTCTTCACTCAGAGGGTGGTGAGGCCCTGGCACAGGCTGCCCAGAGAAGCTGTGGATGCCCCATCCCTGGAGGTGCTCAAGGCCAGGCTGGATGGGGCTTTGGGCAGCCTGGTCTGGTGGGAGGTGTCCCTGCCCATGGCAGGGGGTTGGAACTGGGTGATCTTTAATGTCCCTTCCAATCCAAACCGTTCAGTGATTCTACGATTAAGGTCTCTGGGGAGAAAGATAGCTGAATGGCTGCTTTGCCAGAATTTCCGATGCCTGACCTATACTATGAGAGGTTATGTTTGTTTCTTACTCTATCCATACCTACTGCACGCAGTATATGGGCCAGGAAGCAGCATGACTTGGAGGACAGGGCCAAAATATGACACACGCATCCCGAGTCCCAGCTTTGCTTCTGCCACCATCATCTTGGGTGACCGCAGGCAAGTCACCTGAGTGCTCTGCTCCCATCCGATTCTCTTCCTGACTTTTCTAGTTTGGAAAGGTCTTCAGGGCAGGGACAGTCACTTGTGTTTGCACAGCACCAAAGACAACAGGGTTCAGGAGCTCAATTAAGGGTTGTATTTACAAATATAAGCAAATAGTAATATAAATAGAAGCTATTCTGCTAGCTCAGCATCCTGCTGCTGCAGAGGATTAACCCATTCCAGAAGTCCAATGTCTTCTTGACCGCTTTGATGCCAGGACAATATGAATAAAACATGCTACTCATTACTTTTACAAAGCATTTGCATAAAATATATTGCTACATTTTACTACATTTTCCTGTTATGCAAGCCCACCTTTATGTGGTAAGATTTATTGCAAGCTAAGATTTATTGACTTATTTCAGCATGGAAATGACTATTAAGATTGACCTGTCAGCAGTTTTTAATTTAATTGCTCTTTGATCCTTCAGCCCTGAACATATTTGCATTTTCAGTTTAGCATCTCTTGGCAACACTTGTAGAATACAGCAGAAGTAGCAGCCGAGATGCAGAGTCCTAAGAAAACCCATGAATTTCTCCATTTCTGGACATGTTCTGCTACTGAAATACAACAGCATTTCAATCTCACTTTATCCTTACAAGTGAGCTTGTGGGTGGGAAAAATACTGTTATTTGTTTTCATTCCCTAATCTTTTAATCCCACTCTGAGCAGAGAAGAGAGAGAATCTCAAAGGAACAATTTTCACCCTGAAACCAAAACAAGATGCATCAAAATCTGTCCATATTTGGTGCTCCCTACCAAAATAAGTGCACAGGACTCCCCCACCCACAGGACAGGGGGAATGAAAACTGTGGCTGCTATGCATCCAAATGGTATTTTAGTTTGTTCCTTCACATAAAGCAAAGGTCTAAGAGGATAGATGATTTCCATGGTGTTTATATGGAAAAAAAAATACATCTCATCCTTTTCCATGGAGAACACCTGGACTAATCAATATATACTATCTAACGCAAAACTATTTGTAAAATATGTAGGACTATCAGGACTATAAATGAGAAGGAAGATGGGGAACTGCCCTCTCTTGGAATGAAAGACCTGCACCGATTCCCAGCTTGAAGCTGGAAAAATTCTGCCTCATGGCAGATGCATAGGATAAAACTGGCAAGCTTTAACCTGTGTAGCTGGGCTTAGAAGAACGCTTCATACCAACACCGGCCCCATCATCAGCAGTAGAGCAGCAATTTTACATAACACAGAATTGTTGCTAAATTATTCATCAACAGATAAAAATATAACTCTTTGCACTTCTGCAGCAATGGCTATCTGCAAATTGCCTTTGACAGTTTCTTCTATAAGCTGAAAAGTTGGGAACATTAACAATGAGGCTGATGAACAAGGCAATACATGCTGGGGGGGAGGCCAAACTACTGCCCTGTGCCCAGCATCTGCTGGTCAGGGACAACACAAGCTGCACCCACTGCTGAAGCTGACCGAGGTACTGCGGGCTGAAGCTGTGGTGAAGGCTGAATTTTATCAGTAAGGGGTCTACAATGGGGATGGCTGAGTCTGGTTTTGAGCACGTTTAGCTGAGCATGTGGTTGTATTGACAGAGATGCTTGCAGTCTCAAGATCTCCCTGGTGACTTCCACCATCCAGTGCAGGTATCAGGTCTCAGTGTTTCGGTGGGCTTGCTGCTCACTGAGGTGCCCCCTGCGTGCTGCTGGCACTGGTACGTATTGTTGTGGAAGGAGGGCTGCAGCTCTTTGGCTTACATGCGCTTCACTCCTCGATTTAGTCAGAGGACAGACACATCCAGTTCCCTCTCCCCTCACCATTACCTCTGGTTTATGCCTGAGAGGAAACCTTGCAGGCAGCTGGCTCCCAGGACCTCAGTACAGCAGTGGCACAAAGGCCGAACCACAACTCGCTCCCCGCTTTGACTGCTGCTCACCTGAAGAGCCTTTGTCCATCGGCATAGTGCTAGCACTTGGTTTGCCAACTCGCACGCTGGCTAAATCAAACCACCCATTGGTTTGTTGTGAAGAAAAACATAGAAGTGACACCACAAGTCAGTGGCACCACCCAAACCAGGGCCCTCAAGTTGTGACCCCCCCTTCCCTGTGCCAAGCACTACAAGGAACAGATCCAAGTACATCTGACAGAAACGCTTCTGTTGAATGCATGAAATCAGATAAAGGAAAGCCATGCATATTTGCACTGTGTTTGCTTTGTTCCTACTGCAGTAAACACAGGTTACAATATAGAAGACAATGATGTTCCACAGTCTTGTTCTTTCAGTACAGTTTCAATTTCAATTAAACTTTTTTCAATTCCTGAATTGCAAAGTGGACAGCGTGTTCGTGTAGGAATAATGTCCTCTTTCAGCCTGATGTACAACTGCAACAACGTTGTGCTTTGTTCAGGGGGAAACCTTTTAGGACTTCAAACACAATAAAGACCTCAGAAAAAGAGACATGGCACGTACATGTTTTTATAAGCATATAGACAAAAAAGCAGAGAAGAGCAAAAGGAAAAGAAATTGGCTGAAGATGACATTATCTGGAGCTTCCAGCAGTGACTGCGTACAACTGTTGTGACTGCATCAAAACTCAGTCCCTGCCTTTCTTGCTATTTCACAGGATAAAAAGGCTACTGTTATAAATGGAAAAATGATCCACTGGTAAAGATCCTTTTTCCAACAACTACTAGTTTCCTAAAATGATGAAAAAGACTCTGTGTGTGTGTGTGTGTGTGTAGTGAGTGACGGAAAGGAACAGACGATGAAAAGTGAGTTTGTTCTTAAATTCCTTAAGTGTGAAGAACATACAGTATTACTGTTAAGTAGTTCTAATTTCTCTCTCTTTTTAAAGATAAAATATTGCAACAAATCAGAAATGTGCTTAAATAAGAACAACTCCCCCTTTAATTGTTAGACAAAACCAGAAGGAGAGTGTGACTTTTATAGCTGGTGTGGTATCATGTAGTCTGTTAGTACTTAAACCCAATTACACTTGTTTAACAAACACTTAAAAATATTTAGTAATAATAAGGAAAAAATACCTTTTTGCTCCTAGAAAGGTTCATCCATCTTACTGTACTTTGTTGAACAACCCTGGGAACTGAACTACATGGAAACTTTCCCCAGCCAAATGAAGACAGCAATGAATCAAACTCCACACCCTACTCAGCAAAATAGAAAAGCAGATTAGAACAACGCTGTACCAAATCCAGGTGAACATTACCGAAAACCTAGGAATTTCTTTTTTCTTTTTTTTTTTTTCATTTTGTCCTTCAGAAAGAAACTCTGCCATTGAAAAAGTCATTTTCTGCAAGTGGGGAAATGCAACCATTATGGAAGCTACAGCTCCCATGCGGTATAGCATATTTTATTTTGTGTTCTCAACAGCAAAAAGTGGAGAAAGAATAGGAATATCCACATAAATCTTAATACAAGTCTCAGAGGCAAAGCGTGTTGGTACACATGTAACTCAGCGGAGGAACACAGACGAGTAGAGGAATAATACACAAACAAATACTCTAAATACGTTAAAAGTGCTAATTTACTGTTGTAGAAGACAACTATTTTTCATATTGCACCAACAAAGAACCGAATTATGAACATTTCATTCAGACAAACTTTGACTCAAATGAAGATTTGTGCAGATTTTTGCATTCAAATTAAAATACGTGCTTACTGCTAAGCAACACTAAACAACAGAACTGATTCTTTTTTGGAGAGATTAGAGGAAAAACATCACAAACTATCTCTGGGTGGCATTTTCCATTGTTTCATAATTGCATCTCTTGTTCTCTTCCTTCTTCCTACACGCTGATGAAGTGCCAATTTTTGGCTGCGGTAAAAGTAGCATAAATTGTGCAAATCACTTGAATGACCTAGGGAAGTTAGAACCTGCCACGTTCAAAACCGTAGATTGATGTACATGTCAAAAAGTCTTTTGGTCCAATACTTTGCATGACCAACATTAGAAGGCTGTCTGTACAAGGAGTTTTCCATAATGAAGTCCCCTAAGTCAAATCGCTCATGCAGACAGTCAATATTATTTAAAATTAAATATTTAATCAGAGCTATTTAATGCTAGCTTTATGGTTGAGAGATATTCTGAGCTCGGTAAGAAAAAAAATAATAAAAACATGTAAAAAAGAAGGGGGGGAGGTGGCTACATTTTTTCTGTTTTTTAAGAGATTCTCTAAGCCCTGAACATTGATTTATACCTGCACAACGAATAAAGATAGCAAACCCAGCTTCTCCATTCACTTTCTCTGGTGATACTATTTTTCACCTCATTGGACTATATCTTACCCAGATAAAAGAGCATTAGAAAGGACCAGAGGTGTATCAGACTCTCCTCTGGTCGAGTTAAAGAGTTCTGGAGGGAGAACCTAGGCCAAGAGATACACTGTGGAAAACGGGAGCTAACTGACTTTATTTTGGTCCTTCAAAAAAGAAACCAGCCTTGGGACTGACCATCTACAAGTGCCATGAAAAGACATGTCAAAGACTAATCCAGGTGGCATGTAGACGTCTAGACATAGGCTGTGTCTACACTAGTAAACCGTGTGGACCAATAAGAGCAGATAAATCAAAATACTTGGTGCTGAGGACACGATGCCTTTACCAGACACGTAAGGGTTTGTTCTTTTAACTTAGGACAAACTCCAGTCTGGTTCCATGGAGTTAATGTCAGATTGTGATGGAGTGCATCTCCCAAATCCATCTCATCCAGTAGCACCCCAGTTCCCAAGTCCTGAATCAGGGTAAAAGAGGGGGGTGACGTGACAAAGAGATTCAGAAGAGCTTGCCTGACATGCACTGAAACACCAATGTATGCTTACTTCCCAATTGAAGACTGCTGAAAGTCTCCATAGGAAGTTATTGAATGGAAGGGTCATACTTATAACTAGACTTCATCCAAAACGGGTTTATATTAAAATTTCCATTAATTTGGACTTAAATTGCTACCAGGATTTCTGCAGTACCTGGGATGACAATATTAGCAGCACACACATCTCCCATCAGCAAGAGAAGGGAATGTATACCCAGTCCAGCTTCTTGTTGTAGACGGCTGAACTCCCTTTCCATTTTCAGCTTGAGCTCTGAGTGAGCTGGCAGGATTTTTTTTATTTTTTTCCTGTCACACTGAAGGTGACATCTCATCTTGCAGCTGTTCTTAATCTTACAGTTTTTTAGCCATGGGAATTTGATAACCAGAAGTTTATCTAAGAATAAATATTTTATAAACTTTTGTCCTATGCAGCAGCCAGAGAGAGAACCTTTGAGTCTCAAAGACTGGAGTATCTTATAATCTCAAAATCCGGTTTTGGATCCCTTACTTTGAAAAGTATGTATCTACATCCTGGCCTGCATAAGAAGCAGCGTAGCCAGCAGGTCTAGGGAAGTGATTGTGCCCCTGTACTCGGCTCTGGTGAGGCCGCACCTCGAGTACTGTGTTCAGTTTCGGGCCCCTCGCTACAGGAAGGACATGGACGTGCTCGAGCGAGTCCAGAGAAGGGCGACCAAGCTGGTGAAGGGTCTGGAGAACAAGTCTTACGAGGAGCAGCTGAGGGAGCTGGGCTTGTTCAGCCTGGAGAAGAGGAGGCTCAGGGGCGACCTTATCGCTCTCTACAGTTACCTTAAAGGGGGCTGTAAAGAGGTGGGGGTTGGTCTGTTCTCCTACGTGCCTGGTGACAGGACGAGGGGGAATGGGCGAAAGTTGCGACAGGGGAGTTTTAGGTTGGATGTTAGGAAGTACTTTTTTACCGAAAGGGTTATTAAGCATTGGAATGGGCTGCCCAGGGAGGTGGTGGAGTCACCATCCCTGGAGGTCTTTAAAAGACGTTTAGATGTAGAGCTTAGCGATATGGTTTAGTGGAGTACTTAGTGTTAGGTCGGAGGTTGGACTCAATGATCTTGAGGTCTCTTCCAACCTAGAAATCTGTGTGTGTGTGATACACAATTTGTTACACAAAAGGGGCATTAGGAATGAAGGGCTACAGAGCCAGGGCCTTCAGACAACACTAAGAAAAACAAGAGGAAGAACTGCAATGAATTCCATCTTACTGCACCTCACCACGGAAGCTGCACTTGATACTGGTAGGACAATCTGTTTAGTATTCAAGCTTATGAGTGACCGAACCCTTTCCTGCAATAGCAATTTATCATGTTAATATTTTGTATCTCAAGGACACTGAGAAGACTTTTAAGGTGTAAGAAGACTAACCAGTCAACAAAAGTGATCTTGTTTATCTTAGGGTATGAAAGAAGACCTTAATTCTAACCATATTAGCTTCCCTAATGATGAAATGGATCTTTAGCAGTACTGGGTTAATATCAAAATGTATACAACTGATAGCTTGATTCTAGTTGTTGATTTCTAACTGCGTTCCTAAAGTATTAGCTGCGAGCCCTTTTCTGCTTGAGACATTTTATATTAGAGCTGAGATATCAAACACCGCATACTGGTTTGCTTAAGACCATCTTCAGTTCTACTTTCTTTTTTTAAACGGAAAACATTTGGCAAAAGGAGTCCTTCAAGCCATGTAAGGTTTGATTTTATGTTTATTTGTGGCACTAACAGACATCAATATTTTACAACATATAATATACAGTCATATTAAATGCAGATGGCTAAATATGCTCTTGCTCTCAACATTACATAGGCATACATTTTAAATTTCAGCTAAAAAAAAAAGAATCTACCGTCACTCTGGTCTGTGATTATAAAAGTGTAAATGTACAAACTTCCTCTTCCTTCATTTCATTACAATATAGGAAATATGAAAAAGCATTTTGATCCCTCTTTTATAAGTTAATCATTTCAATTTAATGAAATATTTTCAAAATATGTACAACAACAACTACCAAAGTAGTTAACATTTGAAAAAGATGCTGCTATAAATACTCATGAGACAACATACAACAGCCGTACAACCTGGAAACAGAAGGCCAACTTACGCATGACCTGACCAAGGAACTAAGTCCTGACTACTGATCCAAACCAGCTTCACTTCCTTTTGCAGTGCGGGAATGAATTCTAGACCTCGGACCTCTATGCAGGGCTCTGAAATCTTACTAGTAACCTTCACAGTCTGTTGCAAAAAGAGATCCCTTAAGGTGTCTCAGTATTTTTAAAGTGCCACAAATGTTACTAGGGTTCGGTATATCTATACAGCTTAGTATTCTATACGTCATATCCCATAAGTAACTCTTCAGCAGACACAGTCTCACAATCATTATTGATTGCCTGCTTTCACAGAGCTCCACCAAAGATATGAAGTTTATCTAATCTCAAAAAAAAAAAAAAGACTCCATCTTATGACAATTAAGGTCCCTCATAATGTACCATAACCTTTTTCTTGTGATTTTTTCTATAGATCTTTATTCTCTTTTTTCTCCATGATCGCTTTCAGCCCTTTTCTAAACCAAATAAGAAGCAAGTGAAGAGTTTATAACAGTTACATATTTTTAACAACTTGAAATGAGTATTACTTTTCAGATAGCTAGCAAAGCCTTTTTATTTTGCCCATAAACACAATTAAGTATTAACACAGGACTGCACAGTGTTTATATTCTTATTAACCTGCCAACAAGAATAGTTTATTGGCAACCTTAAATATTCAGAGGCAAAACACAATTCCTTGGCACAGACGCTTTACAGCAGAGCAACACATTTTCCGCTTAGAACCATTATGCAGGAACACACAGAAAATTAACTACAACTTATTTTGGCTCGTAGACAAGAGAATAAACTAAACTTCTTGATGTTTTTTGCCACTTCAGACCTTGAATGATGATTATGGGTGCATATGGGGTTAGATTTCCAATTACCTGTTCTTTATACATGATTCAAACGAGCAGAGGGACCTGTAACAAAGAAAAGCACATGATCATTCAAGATATTTTTAAACCTTCAACTGTTGACATTGTTAACCAAACATTCTCTTGTGGGACTGTTTTCAAGCCTAGTCTCTTCATCAGCTCCTTAAGACTTAGAGCTTATCTGTTCTTTTTTTTCTAGCTGTATCAGTTGGTCTAATAAAAGTTTATATTATCCTTGCTTAAAACTCCACACCTCACATATCCTTAGATCTTATAGTTGCAGTAACATTATTACTAGAGTGTAGGTGACATTTTTCTGTGAACTTTCTTCATTTTGTGGAATGAACAGAAACCCTGGCTGTAAGCAAGCAATATCTGACTGTCAAAATCTATGCAGAATCGGAAAGCTGTCACTGGTCACATAAATCAATTGATGAGTACTTTGCTTCCTGACTGAATGAAGGAAATTCCCATAGCCTTTAATTCAGGAAAATCCTTAAACAAATGCTTATCTTCCTTCCTAGTCCTCAGGTCATCTACGCATATGCTTAATTTTAATGCCAGTGTACGCTTCCAAAATCAAAGTTACTGAGCTTTGATTCTATCAGACAGATATACATTAATGTCACCACAAAAGCTAAACAGGAATAATGTATTTGATTAAGTTTCAACCTTCCATATTGGCCTTAGTATCCATGGCAGAAGCTTTATTCTTAGAGAAAAAAGTAGGCCATGGTACAAATTATTAGCAATGTGAAGAGTTCAAATTAAGTTTTATCTTTCAATTCAAATGAAGTAGCAGCATGCAAATGACTGCTCCTAACTATGCATGGGAACTAGAATCACTTTACTTGCTCATTTGACTACCTGTATATCAAGCTTGGCCAACCTTTAAGTGGGGTCTCCTGCCCCATTTCCAGCATAGCAGTGACAACATCAACGGTGGATTTGAGTCTGTAATTTCTGTCATTGTACCCACGGACAACAGTGACGAGAAACAGTCTTTCTTCATTCAGAATACCACACCTCTGATTATATGAGAAAAATAATCCAGTGCTATACATAAAGACATAAAGGTACAGAACTAAGCCATACTCCCTGGAAGAAATTGAACATGCCATAATTCAGATCGATGTATTACTTGCTGGCAACCAACTTCAAATTATACCAGCATACAACACTGACTTATTGTAATAGGTGCAGTAATTACCTTACCTGGCTCCTTTGATTGCCAACAGAGTGATACACTGCACGTATCAAGAGCTCATGTGACTAAATGCCGATGCCAAACACTGGAATGAGTGCTTGTACATACTGTGATAGAGCCACGTTCATTTTGTTAACTTACAAAAGGCTGCTTAAATATGTCTGGCTCTAATCTTTACTGGGAAATGTGAAGTCTGTAGAATACCTCTTGTACGTACTGTTAAAAAGTGGTCTACAGAAATCATTTTTCCATGAGCAAAAGCTTGTTTTTCAGATATGCAACTTGCCTTCCCCACCTTATGCAGGCACATTCTGCTGCTCTATTTCTACCAAATCCCTGGGTACAACTCTACCTAATATGAGTAGATGGTATAGCAGCACATGCAACTTTTATAACTTCTCTTTGTTGGGTAAGATTTTCCATCCTGCATGGACTTGTGCTGCAACTATACCTACAGCTAGACATCTAATGGGTTATTTGCATGTGTAGTTATGTTTTTTCTCCACAGATAATCATAGTAAATCCCAAGGCAAGTATACTTCAGTGTCTGTATAACATGTAATGATACACAGAATTGCAGAAATCTAGCCATATTAGGCTGCATTTTCTGAGACAGAAATAAAATATTTAAAAACGAACCATAAGAATCTTAATTGCATGAACTTGTGACACAAAGTTCTTTGACGCAATTTGAAGAAAACACCAGTTCACTTTTAACACTAGAAGCTCAGATGTTACCATTCTTCTACTAACGTGACTCAGTAGAATTAGCCAATATTTGGTCTCAGATCAGCTGTTTATTTCCCCTACTGACTGACTGTCCTTTGTACAGGAGGTAGATTGCATGGCTAGGAAGCAGGCTCCTTGCTAGTGAGATGCCTTTATTTCTGAAGTCAATTAACTGCCAAAGGCACTAGGTCATCCGTCCTGGTCGGTGACTTTACTTCACGCCATCTCCCCTGACTTGCTGTTACACTTTGGACATGCTAAACATGTACCAGGTTGCAGGACAGACCATTCTGAAAAGTGAAGAAAAAGGTTGCTGCCTGCAACCTTTTCCAGCGTGGTAGGTTCACCACTTTTCATCACATTTGCATCTCTATTCCCTTTGGGTAGGATATGAAATCTAACCCCCTCTCTGGCAGGTCTCCAAACTGCACTGCACTGCACTGGGGATGAACCATGTTCCTCAGGAGGACCAGCTGGGCTTGGCACCCTCAAGAATTTTCCTTCAGGAGTCTGTGGACAGCAACAGTGTGCAATAAAACAGAAGCCGTTTCTTCAAAACAAAGTATGATTTATTTGCCAAAGCAGGCACAGTACTCCAAGAAACGGATTAAAGAACAGCCAGGAGACCTGTGCACATACTGTCTTACCTTCACTTGGCATTTCTCTCAAGTACCTATTTTTGTTCTAGTTTGTTTTGGGTGACCCACTTACAGCCTGTGTGGTGCAGACCCTGACTCGCAGCAAGGCAGGGTCAGCCTGCAGCACTTTCTTTCCTCCCTTCCTGCACAGTGGATCTTTCAACCTTAAAGTTCATGACTTCAGCAAACAGCTGTGTAATCAAGGGTGGAGTGGAGGAGTTGCCTTTTCACAGATATTAATAGAGCTCAAATTTTGGTTGGGATGCTCCTTATCTAGGCAATTGGTTGCTTTTTATGTTTGGTTGCCCTGACAGCCCCGTTTGATCTACTTCCATTGCAAATAACCCCTCATAAATAAGGCCAAACTGAGTCATACATAACTAAGCAATGCAGATCCTTCCCAGTTCTCTGCAATATTAGCTAAATAAATGACTTCACCATCAGAAGCCCTTGTTCCAGAAAACTTCAAGAAGACAATGAAAGAGAAACAGACACAATTCAGAACTGAACTTCCCAGTCTGCTGTCTAGTTGCTGAAACCAAAATCCTCTAGAAAGCAAAGCCAAAAATGGCTCTGTGCTCACACCTCCAAGTCATGACATCATAGATCTTGGACAGACGAGACAAAATAAAGAAAAAAAGTTTGCTCTGGTGCTGGTGCAAAACCACCTGCTAGTTACTCTCTACCAAAAACTCAGTGCTCATTGGAGACATGTCCTTCAGCTGTAAAGGAAGAAACCTCCGATATACAGATACATACTTCTACCAACTCAATTTTTGCTATCACAAGTTGTCCAACTGCAGGGAAAATATCAGCATTCAGCTCTCATTTAACACAGCAAACTAGGAGAGAGATTAATACACACTAGATAGAAAGCTCTTTGTGAAATCTGACATTCTTATTTTATTAGTGATCAAGGACATGGGATACCAGATGTCAAAGTGATATGATGCCTTTAGCATATACAAGACAGCTTGCATATCCAATATTATGGAGGACAGCACAACAATAAGAAAATCTTACTTTGTCTTGGAAAAAATGCTGCTCTCTTTTATTTTCCTGAAAGACCTACATAATAAGAGATCCACTCTTCTGTCACCTCAATGTCAGAACTACCAAAAATTACTCTGTCTCGAAAATGAAAGAAGACAGGCACAGTGTTTAGCAGAATATATCAGTATATCAAGATTACTTTCATGGACTGCAATGGCCATCCAACTGTTTCAAAGTGAATCCCCAAGGATATGATAAAGACTTGTTTAAATGAGTAGTGGTACAGGTCCCCTCAGAGACTTCTGCAACAGTTATGCAGTAGGAAGAACAAGGAATTTGAAAAGATCTAGACATCAATGAACCACATGAAGTATTCTTGAATGTCCAAATGCCCTATTTTTCTGTAAACCGGTTAAGTGTGGAAACAAAGGCCTGACTTAGAGTATTACTTCTTCATAATTTGCAGTCTTCTACTAGTATGCATAGTATAGATGTAACTTTTCACATGCAAAATAACTGCACATCCAGAGTTCTCTTTGTATGCTGATGTAAACTTCCACTGATTCTGTGGAATTCCTCATTTGTCAGATTTCTTTAGCTAGCCTTTTTATTGTTAAAATTTGGTCATCTTTTCTGAATTTTTTTTAAAGAGGACAACTGAGCAAGGTTAAAGCCTATTTACATACTTAGGCTGGCATTAGGCAAATCACATGCTGGGAAAATGGCACCTGTTTCTGTACATTCCCTAAAGTCTGTGGATCAAAGTCCATTCTTTGATACTGCAGTATAATATTAAGATAACTCCACTTAAACCAATTAATCTACTTCTCTTCACCTAGAAATATAGCGTAACACAAGACTAGGAAAAATAATTTTTGGTCAAAGAGATAAGTGAACTTATGCCAAAAAATCACACCCAGGCAACTGAGCATTTAGCCATCTGGGAGCTGAGTAACCCACAGATGACCACAGAAGGGATACACATATCATCCAATTTACAATTAAGTTCAGACTGACATTAAAAGGAAGCCACGGTTTTACTGACAGCTTTCAGTATGTGTGACCAGGGTGCAAATGTAGGGACTCAAAGTCTAGGACACACTACTGAAATTGGGAGAGAATATCTATCTCTAAATTTGCTTCAGGGTCTCACATCTGATCTTTCTTAAGTTCACGCAGTCTGAAGGACATCCAGTATCATCTCAGATTCACAATAATGGAAAAGGGCATGGGAGTGCTTTCTGAAATGATATTCATGCTCTCGTTGCTCTCTTCAAAAAAGTACTGGCTGTTCATATGGTTGCATGTATGTACAGGCATGTTTTAGCCTTAGTAGTGTGTTTTAATACCCATTCAAAGGTTTGAAATACAATGTGGACCTTTAACTCAGTTAGAGAAAACACTGCATGTACTTTCCTCTGATGGCAGAAAGAAATGTGTGGCTACCATGGCTTACAAACAGCTCCCAGAGCACAGCAGCCCCAGTTTATTTCATCCACAAGGAAATATAAAAGTAATTTACCTTTTTCAACTTTGCTGCTCCAGCACCGGAGCGAATGGCCTCCATTAGGGCTCGCCTTGCCTCCCCAGGGTCACCTGCAGTTGTAGCAGAGAATTTAGGAGCTGCTGTTGACAGCTGAGTTGGAGGTGGTGGTGGTGGTGGTGGCTGAGCAGGGGCAGGTGGGATACAGAACTGCTCTTCCCGAGAGTCTTCTGTTTTCTGCAAGGACAGTTCTGCATTCCTAAAACTCTGGAGCTCTTCAGAAGCCAATGAGGAGATCTGTTCATGATGCAGTTGAAAGGAGGAAGTTAATACCAAGCATGACTAAACTGTAATTACTTGACATCTGATGCACTTTAATTTCAGTACCCCAATTTCACTTTGCTTGAATGACATAAAACATGTAGAACTTTTGTTTGCTCATGAGGCTGAACATCTGTTACTACTCACTCACATCACTCAGCTGGGCTGATTACAAGCATCAAGGATTTGGCATTGCCTCTGACTCAGAAACTCAATCTTTATTTACTGTGAGCTCGAGCATCCTGTAAGTCTTCTTGGCATGTAAGGTAACAGACAGAGAGTTGGACTTAGTATTCATTTGGAAACAACCACAAGGGGTTTTGGAATCAGGAATATATATTAAGGCTGCAGTAGCCACCCAGGAATCCCATTACTTTTCACATTCTACGCTGCATGGAAATAATCTCATATGACAGAGAGGCTCTTCTAGATTTAAGATTTCACTGCTTCATTGAAAAAAAATAATATTAAACCTAAAGATTTCAGCCACACTGGAAAAAAGTAAAAAAAAGAAAGACCAGAGAGAACAATGTGAAAGCACTGAGAACAAAACTGATTGCTCTTCCAAGTGGCTTTCTGTAGAATTTCTGAACCTAAAATTCCTGCATGAATTACTTACTTGGAAACTCATTCTAGTTAAAATGAATGCAGGGGAGGAGGTAATCTTTCAGACTAAGCCAGCTTTTCCATCAACTGCCTCAATAAATAGTTTTGCCATTAGCAACATTACTAGTAATAATCATGATAAATTATTTGTAATCAAATTATTTGGCAATTATTAGGAAATTCAGTTCCATGTGCCAAACAGGAGGTATTCAAATAGACGCATTAGTATTCTGTTGCAGAGAAACTGAGGCACAACACTTCCCTAGTGAAAAATGAAAGGATTCATCGCCCATCAAATAATCCAAACTCACAGAGCTCCTATGTTCTATTCCTTCACTGTATACACACACACGGACACGGACAAATACATGGTAATAACGTAATGTCAAACAAGACATGAACATTTGAGATGACATGAAAAGACAGCCCTTTCATCACAGCACATCTATATCCCACCCTGTACACATACAAACACGATGCTTCAACTAGCACAGGTGACAGAGTGTGAAAAAGAAGCGCACGGTTTCTAGGCAACTTCCTTTAAAACGATGGCAAATGCTTCTCTGCGGGAGGAAAGTATTCCAAAAAGTCTCTGTGGCAATACAACACCACTTCGTTGTCAGAGCCTCTTTCGCACAGATCTACGTCTATTCCTCATGAACACAAACTGCAGTTAAGTCTGCGTGAAGATGGCTGCTGCGCTGCATGTTCTGCTCTCAAGCTCCCAGGAAGCTGCACCCCATCTGCAGCAAGGGCAGTAAGGTATTCAGAACCGCTTTGAGGGAAGGACTAATTCCCTTACAGAGACAAGGGAGACTTTCTACCTAGTGCCAGTTATTTGGACGTGTGCTAATGGCCTGAGTCATTGCATAAGGGAAATGGGAACCTCCTTGCCAAATACACATCCTTGGCTGGATTAGTGAACTAAGGCTAGAACAATGCAGGCTTCAGCTATTAGGAATAAGAGATGCTTTAATGATTAGGTAAATCTTTCAGACAGAAGGAATTATCCTGCTGTGGTGAAAGTGTTTGAAATTTTCCATCAATTACTTGCACGCACCAGCTCATATTAACAGATAAACAGCACGCACGGAGAAGCCCTAGTGTTTTTTCAGGCAGCTGGAATTGGATGTATATGGAAGGAAATACAAATATATTAACCTAACCACACACCTATAAAGTAGAAAAAGTAACACCTAAAATGTGAACATGATGAACATTTGACGTCTCCAGTGTACATTCACTGTAATCCATTTGGATTTCTATACACTTCTTTCTCAGTTAAAAGCACACCAGTTGAAGGAATGTGAAGTTTTATAGCAGAGGGTAGAATCTGCCCTGCCCTGCTATCTGCATAAGTCAGATCTGACTTTGTATCATAACACTCCTTCCTAAAGTCTTCTCTTTGCAACACAACTTGTAGTTTCATCTTCTCCAGGTTTATTCGAAACACTCAGCAGGCACAGACTGCACCTAGGAGACCACTATATCTTGATTTCTTACCTTTTTCAGCTTTGAGGTGCCACTGTGGCCTCTAATTGCTGCTAGAAGGGCTGAGCGCTCATTCTCTGGCTCAGCATATGAGGGTTTCTTGTGATTGCCATTTAGTGCGCTGTCTGAAACCTAGAATGTGAAAAGAATAAACCTCAGATTGTTATTAGATATTTACTTAGAGATACTTTGTAAACACTATTAAAAGTATTTTTAGCACTTGTACCAGATTCAAGCTATGGAAACTGCTGTCTGTCTGCTTTTGTACCTGCTTTACAACCTGAGCTCACGCTGAATGGTGAGGGTACCCATAGGTCCCAGTCAGGAACTCCATACTTACAGACTCAGTCTCATATCCCCTAAGCATACAATCAGTGGCAAACCAGTATCACCTAGCAATACAAAATGGAGTTTTATTTCTTTAGCAGTTTTTTTACAAGTCTTCTATGTGCTGTGTGTTCCTGTTTTTACATAACGGCCTGAAATGCAGGCTAGGCTCTTGGCTAACCTCGATTACCTCTCCTTCATGCTGTATCTATGCACCCTCTGCCTCTTTTAGGCAGTGCAGCAGCAATGGTGCTGCATAACATACAGGACATGCAGAACCACCAGTGGCTTGGGCTGCATTTTGCCACTATAAATTTTTCAAACGCCATGCGTACTCCAGGTCCCCAGCAATGGTACCAGTTATAAAACCTCTTGTGTCTGACAGACTTCTGCGTGTTTCTGCAATATGAACAGACTAAAGAAAGTCTCCACTTTACCTTCCTGAGCTTCTCCTTTCCCCCTCCTGTTTGAATGGCTTCCATTAGGGCACTGTGCAGCGACGTATCTTTAGGAATTGGTTTTTGGACAACAGGTTTGAACTTCTTCTTTGGTCCAAAGATATTGGTCTGCACATTAACATCCAGTTCACCGACAGCATTAGTGACTGAATCATCAGGTTTGTCCTTCTGTTCTGACTCTGCCTTCGCTGTCACACCATTTAACTTGGACGATGCTCTTAGCGAACTAACTTGCATGCTGTCAGCAGGAGGCCATTTAGTGATCCGCAAAGACGAGCTGAAAGGGGGTGAGACTACTTGGAGATCAGGTGACTTGAGAGAGGAGGCTGAATTACTACGGGGCAAAGTCTCACATTTCTGGTCGAACAAAAGACGCGTCTTTTTCTCCGCTATACTTTGTTTGCTATTTAAACTGTGCTCATCTTCTGTACCGTTGTTATCCTTTGGAGAGGATTTAATAAGTGGGACACTGACATTCTTTTTATAGAAACTAGCAGGAGTTGCTTGATTTGGTGCCCTGATGTTAACTACTTTGTTTTCCACGCCAGAATTATCACCAGGTGTGAACCTGTGGGATACTTTTTGACTGCAAGTAAAAATATTTACATATTTTTCTGTTGTTTCTGCCGATTCTGTTTCCACAGGGCTGGAATTGGACACAATAATACACCTTTTGGGGGAAGCTTCTGCTTCAGTTTTAACCTCTCCTGCTCCATGCTTATTTTCATCTTTCTCATGAAATCCTGCAGAGTCAGGCTTAAAGGTAGGTAGGTTGATGTGTTTTGCAATGGCAGAGGCGACATACTGACTTGAAGTTCTCCTATGAGGTTTTAGAAATGGAAGCTCCACCTTGTCTTTATTAATGGCTGGGGCCATTAATGGTTTTACCTGAGACTGCGTGACTGGAAGAGGTGGTTTGGTCTTTTCATTCTCAGACTGTTTTTCAGCTACCTGGGAAGTAACAGTTTGTGGTGCTACAGGTTTTGGAGCTCCAAGACAGACAGGTTTGTGTTCCTGTTTTATAGCGAAGGACTTCAAGTTTGTGTTAACTGCTGGCTTTTTAGCAAGATGCTCAGCAGAGTCATCACTTTGTTTTTCCACAGAACTTGACCTCCAAAATTCCTTCACTTTCCCGAGAGGAATTTCCTCACTTTCACCAGTAGAGGAACCTGGTATGTTCTTACTGACAACAGCCTTTGGGCTGATAAGGTTGCCTAATTCGTCTATCTTAATGGCACCAGTGGAGACTGAAGTTCCTCTATCAGAATATTTTACTTCAGGTTTGGGAGGGACAACTTTAAAGGTTGTCAAACCCATTTTGGGTTCGTAATTTGTTCCCCAATTCTGGGCACGATGACACCATGGGGGTGTTGATGGGACTTCTTCTGCCTCAATTTTTTTTGCTGGTGGCCGTTTGATTTCTAATTCTGATTTACTTTTTTTCAGAGTTCTCTCCCTGTTACTACCTTCATTAAATGGATTTACTTTCTCTTTTGCTGTACTGATTTCAGTTGTGGTCTTGGAGTGAGATGGAATCAGCTTAGATTTACACTCCTCACACTTCATACCATGCCTGGGTGGGGCTTCCAGTCTTAAGTTCTTTTCACTTCTTTTTTCAAAGGAGGATGTGAGAGATTCAAACATATCTCTCCTCTGTTCCACAGGCAAGTGAATGAATTCGCTTTCAGATGGTTGCTGATGTAGCAGGTCTTTGGATTTACATACAGGTCCAACATCTGTGTGTCCTTTATCAAAGGAACCCGCATTGTTGTTTTTATTTGTAAAGTTTCCTGTACTGACAGAGTCAGCTAGTAAGTTCTGCGAACCCCTTGTCTCTTGGTTTCCAGACGAACTAGAGATGGTAACTTCTGGAACATCATCTATGACTGTTACTGGAACAGAACTGGCAACATCCTGGGCATCCTCAACTTTTCTTATATGTGGGCTCTGCACTTCACTGATACACTCAGAGTCAGAGTTACTTTTAACATCCATTGCTGCAAAATACACATATAATATTACATATAGGCAATATTTAGGCAATATGACTTTAAATTAGACGAACAGCTAATACAAACTTACCCATAGCAGATATTTCAGTTACACAAAAATTAACAGGAATATATTCATGCCTATATTACAAAAAAAGGAGAGATCTGGGTCCTTTTTATTGTCTGGCTGCTGATTAGGATCAGCCAAATATTCCTGCAGTCCTCCTGCTTCAGCCAGTGGGAAACATATACATGCAGCTGAAAGCAGAATTTAATCTATTGTTCATACCTTATCTTTGACTAACTTCTCTCAGTGATAAACATTTCACCACATGACTGCAAAGGAGAAACACTTCTGAGAAACAGTGAGCAACTCCAAATTATGTTTCCCAGACCTGGTTAGTAATAACAACCCAGCTGAAGGATTTCCTTGAGCAAGCAAACAAAGAAACAGTACTTGTATTTTTTTCTCCATTCTTTCATTTTCCTTCATTACCAATGACTCCAGAAGCCTCATTGTGCAAGAAGCTTAACTCTCCTCTCAAATTTGCTGGTATAAATAAAGGGTTACAACACAGAAGCTAAGAAAAAGCAGTGTTGGAAAACTCACAGAAATTAAATTGGAAGTCCACTGCAAAAGTACTGAAATAAAGATGGAAAGTTTTAAAGAAGTATTCAGCATCATTTGATGACAAACCATTAATAGTGAAATGTTTGTATTCACAGATGGAAAAACAGAAGCACATTATCGCTTTGTGATGATATCTTATCTCTTCCCATTGTTTCTTCCTGCATTTTTCAATTTTTAACTTTACAACACACGTCTGCTAATGTAGTGTGGACACGGAGGGGAGACCAAAATGTCTCCCCTTCTCTACTTCACTAGGATAAAAGATGCAGCAGAAGTACTGTTTATAAAAGAGAGCTAAATTCACTACTGATTTAGTGTCACTGAAGTCAATGAAATTATACCAAATGTGGCCCACAAAATGTGTCCACAAACTGCTGATCACCTCTTTCTAGTAGCAGACACCAAAATACAATGACAACCTGATAAACAGCTTGAAAAATACTCAGTGCTGTTTTATAAAGAGTGGCTGCCCCAGAAGCAAAGGGAAAGCAGCCACTTCGGGTGCGCCGCATTCTGCCTTGGACCTGCGAGTTGCTCCCAGTGATCTCAGTGAGAAATGTGCAGATGTCTCAGATAAACGTTTGACTGTGTACCTCCCAGCTATGCCTATGTCTTTTGTACCTGAGAGGTTACACAGTTCCCTACCTTCTAAATCTTCATCCAGGTCAGCCAAAGTCTGCTGGAGTTGTGCATCAATGAATATATCCTCATTCTCATGCTTAGCTGCAGTCATTTCTTCATTTTTGCTGCTAATAAAGAGAAAAAAAAAACATTGTGTGTCCTTTTTTTGCTTTGCACTGTTGCTCTGAAATATGCTCTCATTTCAGCCCCTTTGGCTCCACTGGGGATCTGAAATCCATTCCCCAAACTATGAAAAATATGCAGCCTTAGAGACACAAACCACGCCGACACGTGCATCTAGGAGGGATCTCAGTGATGCCTGAATGTATTCCGTGTGCTGGTGATCAAAAGATTAGGATTAATACACCCTGTCACAAAGAAACGGTCTGGCCTCACTGTGAAGCATGCAATTCAGCTGGACCGCAGAAAAGTAACATATGCCAAGGCAAAGTTTTTGCATATCCACGTAATTTTGAAGCAGACCGCTAGCCATCCTGTGCACACTCTATGCCAATAAATCTGCACCTTAATTAAATAAAAATTGCATGGCAATGCAAAATAAATACAGCTAAATACTGTTAGACAATCACTCTGCATCCTGGGGGGAGGGAGGAGAGGAGTAAAGAGAAACTAATCCCTTGAGAGCTGTTTCTAGTGAAACATATCGAGTGGCCTGATTTTGCCAAGAAATAACTATATGGTTTTTGATGAAGTTGTACAATGATCTAAAACAAGTCTAAAATCAGAATGAGTGCCAAGTGTTGTCTTGGCTTATTGAAGAAAAAAGAAAATGAAGATGAAACTAAGTCCTAACAAAAAAATAACTAAAAAAAAAAATACACACGACAACCTGTTACACAACAGACCTTCTGTTTCTTAGGAAGAAAAATCTTGACCAGCAGAGCTTTCCTATCTAAATAATTGAAACCAGGATGTTATGTTGGACGATTCATTTTTTCTAGCTACCTGTTTCTCACCTGAAGTTAAAACATTGTCATCTGTGACACTGCCTCTAAGTTCTGCCCATGTGATTAGTTTATTGACAAAATAGTTTTCCCTTCCAACCACACCTAACATACTCTGGTCAGGTGAAGCAACTTTGCCCTTTTCAATATCAAGCCCTTAATATCATAGATAAAAAAAACATGACTTTTTTTTTTTTGGTAGTTTGCTGAACATCACATGAAAAAATGCTACTTTTCTACTACCCTTTAGAAGAATTTACCGAATAAATATTCATGGATGGTACCTGACATTGATTTAAATGATCTCTAACAGTGTAGCTTCCTTTTTTGCTATTTTATTGCTTTAGTTTTCTCTTGCTCTTAACAGGACTAATTGAAAGCACATGTTCAAGTATCAGGTATTTCACTTTATTTCATTTTTCTTTCATTTCATTTACCTCTCCTTTCTTTGCATCTTCGGTAGCAGTCCTGGGGTCTGATTCCTTTCCCTACACTGGGATGAAATCAAGGTGGCAAAGCTACATATATGCCTAAATGGTTTCCTAAATTAGAATCTGAGACAGAAATCTGTATTCACTGTTTAAATACAGAGGAAGAGACGCAGTGCTGCCATAGAATATCATTTCTTTCAGCATCTGTCATTGACCTGAGCTTTGACAGGCCCTGAATATCCCCAGAAGCTGATATGAACAGATGATGCTCAGGCTCATAGTGCAAGATCACGGCAAACTCTGTTTTCCCCATGATGGATTAAGAGAAAGGGGGCACAATTCAGCCAAAGTCACCAACAGAAGCAATGGGTGCTGAAAGGAAGCAGTCCTACTGTACCCTGAACACACGCACGTGCAGAGATCAATGAGATCATTCATCTGAGAAAACTGATAAAAAGATTTAAGCTTACTGCAGCATTCAGATTGAGGTCAAAGTCTGGGAAACAAAACTCTCTTTAAGGTGGCAGAAGGTATGAACCACCTGAATGTCATATTGATTTTGCCGTGAAAAGTTTTATAAAATTAATAAAAAATACTTGCTCTTCTGAGTGCATTTTAAAACCAATTAATTGCAAACTCAAAGAAACCATTTGTGATGGGAAAATGATCCAAACTGTGCATCAGCTAAACAATATGCAGCATGGAAGGTAAATATTGCTTTCTTCTTTAAAAAGATGGTCTTGTGGGATAGTTGTGTGCAGCTGGAAGCAAACTACTGACATACACTGAGACCCTTTCTCTAAGCGACTGTGAAGAAGGTGCTTCAGGCTACAGTGCTTGAGAAAAATCTTGGAAGATACATGTGTAAACCCCCATCTATCACAGAATTAGACCTAATTTCATGAAGGCTGTGCCAGCTCACCACCTTTTGGTACTTGATCATATCTTTCTGTCTCTTGCCTGACTGTTCTTCAACACAGGCAAAATCTGTATTACTAAGGTTATAGGTATTGGGCTTTCTCCAGGAAATAATGAAAACAATTGGATTGAGGATTTTATGGGTGATTTATCTAGGAAAACATATTTAGGGATAGAACGGGGATTCTAATGTTGCAAATAGATGGTTTGGGTTCATCGGACTGACCTGCTCTTTTCTCACATCAATCAGGGAGAATCTTTCAAAGACTCCTTATAGCAAAATCATCTTCTCCTTGATGGGCACAACAGTCAGCAAAGGTTTCTTTTATTATCCTCTGTGCACTTATGCAGAGACTATACGTAATTTGCCTCTCAATCTCTGCTTCAATCTCCTTATCTAGACAACTGGGATAATAATATCCAATTCAGAGAATTTTTCTGAAGGAAAGAGAACAATGCAGTCAAAATGAAAGGATTCTTATTCTTTTACAGAGAGAGCTTCAGAAGAAGCAGTTCTTTTCTTGTGCATTTCCAAATTCCTAAAAGAGCTATTGTACATTTCATCTCCAAACTCACCTAAAAAGCAAGCCAAAAGGTATATATTAATCACAGAGCCCTTCTTGAAATTCTTAGCACTGGGAATTTAAAATGTGATACGTGTTTCAGGAGGTGAAAGTCTGGTAGTTTCCAGTAGCTCACATGGTTTATAAATATGCTTGAAAAGACTCTTGCACACAACAGCATTTGGAAAGGAAAACAAGAGGGCCTCTGATTTTTATTTTTTTCAAAGACTTCTTCCCTTCTAACGCTATACACTTTTCTTTTGTTGACAGCTCAGTTTTGGCCAGTATCCAAGAAAAACATAGGACTTATTCCTACGTTTTACATTCTGGATAAACATTACCAGTGGCATTTTCTCACACATACTTTTTTTTTGACGTAGGGAAGAACTTGATAACCTTTTTGCTGCTTTTCTGGTAAAACGTGAGGCGCTACAAATACACCACTGGTGAGCGTTTAGCACAAGCTCGAAAAGGCAAACTTGCACGGTTCCTGGAAGCCTGCTCACTTATTGCTTATGTAGATTAGCTGAGATTTGTGCAGGAGCACAGAACTGAGCAAAGTGAGTACTAAACTACAACCTTTAGTGCTCCACTGAGCTCAGGCTACAATACACAATTACTCCTCAGCAGTCATTCATGCAGTTGGAGACAAAATGAAACTTACGGCAGCATTTTGTCAAATTAGTGCCACGGGAGACAGACATTTACGAGAAAGTTTACATTCTAAAAAGAGAGGAAAATCTGTGATAAGCCTTGCTGGAAATGCATTAAAAGACAACATATTTGCAATGAGAGAAGCTGCTATTTTGTTCTACTGAGAGCAGCTTTATTTGGGGGTTTGCAAATGACACAACTGACTGAAGTCTCTTTGGGCACTTCTCAGGAGTTCTGGAAAGCCTCCCGTATGGTACTACAGGTAGAGACCATGACTCCCAGTATAACTGAGAAAATACAACATGGAGCTATGCAAACTGCAGAGAAGGAATTGAGGAAGAGATTCAGTTGTTGTCCAGCTGGGACACTCAGTGCCATCTGAAACACTGTAGGACATGCAAGACATCTGCATGGGGCTGGCAGACAAGAAGGAACTGATGGGAGACTCACGCCCCTGCTGGAGGTGGAAGACCAGTACACGTTTCTCTAGTTCATTGAATGCTTCCCCAAAGCGTCACTCATTTTGTACCACCCTTGCAATATCAAGACTTCAGAACATGGCTCCTATAAATTTGTTACCAGCTGGTCAGGGAAGACAGAGCCCTTGTAAATCAGAGGCAAATCCAGAAAGGCCCACAGTGCAGGAGCACACACAGGGAAGGAGTGGCTTCTGTGAGGCTGGCAGTTCAGTGGACACGAGAGCATTCAGCCCCTCACATGTGTCTTAAGCAGCTAACAGGGATGTGGAAGGCTGGTATTATGGTTACTCCGGTCTGGCCTTTGGAGCATTTTGGCTCCTTTCCCTCCTCTGATAGTTTTCTCAGTGGGGTACTGGGGATTTAGTTTAACCCTGCTGAATGTATCCAGATTCATCCTCTTCAAAATGGATCAACAATAGTCTCCTCTTACATAAATGCTCAGAAGATGAATGCTTCTACCTGGGGTTTATCATAACTGGTGTTAAAGAAAAGACTGATGGTGAGTGATTTCATGTTGTAGAAAGTAGGGCTGAAAGTATATCCTTTTTGAAAATGACTTTGTGTTCAACCAGGTCAGAAATGACATCGAGGTATCTCAAAGTGCTTATGTATTTGTTTTTGTGATTGATGCAGCAAAGTACTCTTAAAAACTGGAGGTAACTATTTTCCAGAGTAGCCGAGTTTACAAAATCTTAGGGTCCATTTTTCCATTATTTATATTTCTTAGGCTATATGATTTTTTTTTCTATTTCCTTTTGAGGAAGTCCTTGCTCTCTCATATTTTTCCTTGTAAACCAAGAGATGTTATTTAACCTCGCCGCACCATCTTTTAACCTGCAGTGTTATTGCACACAGGTTAAGTTGCTGTATTGAGATTTAAGTCGAGCTAGTCCACTTTCCTGACTGTTTCTGGCAATCTTATCTGCCTGCTGGCTTTCCTATTGAGAAGCTGTGAACGGCTGCAGAAGAGCAGTTAGCATAAGTAGTGGGCTCTCTGCTCTTTGAAGCTATGACTTGACCAAGGAGGTTCTTTGCTACCTCCTGTGAACCTGAACATAATGTTTAATAGTTCTAGCTTTGTATGACCAAAGCCTGTTAAAATGCCATACTGTAGACTGTTAAAATACTGGAAAGTACATCCCACTTAAGACTGGCTAGGTAACAAAGTCATCAGTTGTCTTTCATACAAGATTTCTGAAAGTGGCAGGAACTAGGGAAAGGAAAAAGTACATGTTCATATTCTGTTGAATGCCACATAACCTTGCTTTTTGTGTTCTTCAACAAGCGGTTAAAAAATAGCTGCACATGCTTTTTGAGAACAAGTTGCAAGTATCATTTCTGTTCCAGGTTTTCAGTTTGTGTTCTGTTTCTAGCTCTGTGGGACTGCATCATACTTACAATGGTCTTTAGGCTGCAATTATATTTGTGCTGAATAAAAATAATCAGAAATTTAATTAATCTGTTTTCACATCCTAGAATACACAGGTCCAGTAGTGCCCTCAGACATAACACCTGGTTAAAATAAGAACTTGCAAATATAGAGAAGGAGGAAAATGAAGTAATTTTTCATCAGCAGCTAGGTTTACAGTTCTTTTACAGTCCTTCCCCATGGCTACTGGTCAAAAACCTTAACAGAAAGCAAATGAAAAAGCTTTTGCTTATTTATAGTATCATTTTGTGGTTTTGAGATCCTTAATGCTAGAAATCTCTGAGCTTGTTACATAGTGGGATGATTTAAGCTTCTAGAGCCCCAGACATATGTCTCATATGCTTCAGGGTCCTCCCCTAGGCTGCAGAAGCAGCAGCTTGCAGTTGCTGTACAGCTGGAAGCATGCCCCCGCTCCCCCTCCTTGCACCATCCTCTGGCAACAGCTTCTCAACGGGAAAGCCCGCAGGCAGATAGGATTGCCAGAAATAGTCAGGAAAGTGGACTAGCTCGACTTAAATCTCAATACAGCAACTTAACCTGTGCGCAATAACACTGCAGGTTAAAAGATGGTGCGGCGAAGTTAAATAACATCTCTTGGTTTACAAGGAAAAATATGAGAGAGAGCACAGACCAAAGCCTTTCTCTGCTGGAAGCCAGCACTGCATCTTTAGCAACCCAAGCTGCTTCCTAACATGCAGTGTATTATACAGCTCCAAAGTACACAGCATTTTACAAGCCGATGAGTTTAACAGAAAGGCTAATCTGGATTCTTGCTGTATAATGACTGTGAGTATCTATTACTTAACTGTAATATCATTAGTACCTTCCCTCCATGAACATCTGCCAGCAGAAAAGTGCATGAGAATATCCAAATCCAAAGAGTTTTCTGGAACAAGGGGAAAGGGAAAGCCAGAGATAAGGAAGGAAATTAGCAAAACTATGTAAGAAGCAGAGGCTTGCAAATCTGTCAGACATCTGGGTCTTAATTAAGTAATTTTTCATCCCTGAAGTTCTCCTTGTCACTTTAACCCTTTCTCTTCCTTCCTCCCCCTAAAAGTACATTTATTCTGTTTTCAAAAAAGTTAAACACATGCCCACCCAGCTAAAACAAAGCCTATCTTACAGAGGAATGAGAGAATAAAACTTTCCCATATTTCTCTAAGATTGCTACAAGTGACATGTAATTATATAGGACATGTTTGTGCACACAAATGTATATATATTATATACGCAGTGCTATTCTCCTTCCTGATTGCCTTCTGCCACTCACGATTATACTTTTTCTTCCTCTGACCTCCTTCATCATTAAATTCTCTCCAGCTACCAAGTTCTCTTCCCCCCTGTCCTTCCCAAGTGGAATACAAAACCTTGTAACATTTGAATTTGAATGGGCTGAAAATTAAGCAGAACAAGTTCACCCACCCCTATCCTTTCAAGCATTTTTTTAAATCTAACTCATCAAAACCCAAAGAGTTTTGTAGCAAACAGCCGAGTATTTCTCAGGTTGGTAACAAAGCGGACTCTTTTCCTTCTCCTCCCCGTAGCTCCAGCTACCACAACCAGAGCCAAAGGTAACAAATTCTCCCAAGAGAAAGGGAGGAAATAGGATTCTCCCTATCCAGATCCAGAGCATGAACTGATCTCCGGTTGGTTCCCCCACCCCCACCCCGTGCCCTCAATTAGCTGTACGTGAAAAAATAATCCTCCTTCATGGCTACTGACACAGGAACTCAAGGGAGGGGAAAATCCCTTTTTTAGACCTCTGGAAGGTATCTTTTTGTCCCTGACAAGTCACCGTCTATCATTATGCATTTATTTAGCTTTAAAACTGGCTAGTTCCCTTTAGATTTTAAAACACTTAAAAAAATCATAAATTTAAAACCTTTTTAAACTTTAAAAAATATTTTGTACTTTAAAGTGTTTTTACACCTTATTGAGGCTGGTGGAATGACTTACTCTTAAGAGCCCTTACAAAACCCTCATTTCAGTTGCTCATATCTTTGAGTAATAATATATCTTTGCTAGGTGGCAGTCCAAATACAACGATTTATAACATTCCCATGATTATTCTATTATTTTCTTTCTGGCAAAATGGTTAAATGTCTTTGAAGAACAGAGTTTGGAGGAAATGGAGAGGTGCACCCTAATACATGAAATTCTGTTTGAATGCTCAGCCCTCTGAAAAAATGGGTCCTTATGGTCTACCTGGTCACTGGTCTGCCTTGACTCTGCATCACCTCTCCTTATAATGCCACCTCTTCATCTCACATGAGTACTGTGAAGAGAAATTAATTAAAGTCTGCATGGTACATGGATACTAGTATGATGAGTAAGATAGAAAAAGCAAGAGGAAATTAAATAGTCCTGTCTCCAGAAGAGAATTCAAACTGAGAGCAAATGGTTGTATAACTGCTCCATTAATCGAGTCTGAAACTTAGAAAGAAAACAAAAGAGTATGATCATTTAACTAGCGGCTTTATCATACTGCACAGAAGAGGGGGAAATTAAGGTTAAAGGGGGGAAACTAAGGTTAACCAGACAGCCTTAATATTAATGTTACCTAACTTTGAGCATGTGACTTAGCATCCCTAATAACTTTATTTTAAAATAATTTTTAATGTGTAATTATTTATAAAGCTCCAGACGGTAGGTGTGCATGATGCTTTATAGGCATATAAAACTGACTGATCCCTGCCCCAAGGAGCTTGCGTGATGACACCATACAAGGGATGGGAAAGGAGGGGGTATGGGAGGACAGGGTTGCAACACTGTGAGATCATGAGATGTGCTTACTGCTACATAAGCAACATTTCAGCTTCTCTGTGGTTTTCTTGTTACTCATTTAACACTATATATTAAAATTTGGTGAACAGATACATAACACAAATCAACTGTAAGGAAGGATATGAAGAAAGAGAACTATGTTGTACAGTGTTGGGAGTCAGCAGTTAATATTAAAACATTCACAGCCCAGCGCTGCATGTAGTCAATTATTTATATGGGGTTAGCTCGTGGCACCTCCAGCTGAGATCAGGATTCTGCTCTCAGGCACTGTATGAACATATCATGAGATATGATAACTGTGTGAAGAATTTTACCGTAAAAACAGTAAGTGGCTGACAGGAATATCAGAGGCAGAGAGACAAAGATGGTTTAACAGGTTAGAGGCAGGTAGAGTGAGTGATTTGATACTCTACATGCTAACTCTTAGGTGCATTTGGATTAAGATCACTTGAACAAGAATCCCAAAACAAAACAAAGAAGAGTACAGGTGCGAGTGGCTCCCATGTGCTGGAAAAAAAAGACCATGGAGGAAAAAAAAACAGGTTGCAAACCCCTGCACTATGGGGACCTTCTTTTAGAAATTTCTGTCTCTGTTCTCTGGGAACCGAACAAGATTTGAACTCTGTTGCAACTGTCATTTCTGTTTGTCCAAACCCTGTGGTATGAGCCATTTCTTCCTCGGTCATACTATTATGCTGCTACACAAAGACAAACCTATTGCATATTGAAGCCTGTACCCTTAAACACTCACAACTTTCCTCGACTTCAGTAGCAGATGAGGTGCAGACCCTGCTGTGATATTCTAAAGCCATCAAGTATTTCAGCTGCTCTGAGACTACCCACGCCAGCCAGTGAACAAATACAGAAGCTTTAAGAAAAATGCATTTAAAAATACATGTACAATTAACCAAAGTAAGTTACGTGGCAAAATCTTGATGATCTTGATGATCTCCTGGAGCACAGGCTAAGCCTCTGGAGAAAACCTATCTCTAACAACTATGGTCTTGATCGTGCTTTTCACTGCAGTTTGTTACGGTGCGCATGCCAAACACCACTTGGTCTTTCTTTATAGCCTCTTCACACTCTAAATATAATTTGCTTCCACTTTAAGGGTAGTTTTCATTACCCATACAGTACAAAATGATTTTAGTATACAACACTATAGTTATTTCACAGGGTGAAAAGACCAAGTTTTAGTCAGCTTTACAGTTTAAAGTGATTAGCTAAATATTTTCATTTTTCTTATTAACTTTTTTTCCCCCAAGTCTGGGCCACATTAGTCACTAACTGCAATTTCTGGCTTCAGTGGAGCTCAGACTCAAGGACTCCACTATTGCTAGCTACTCTTTCTCTACAGTAGTGACATGCTCTCCAAATTTCTTTGTTCTTATCCTCTTTTTAGAATTGAGTTAGATCTAGGCACATGGAAGAATACAAAGGAATTAAGAAACTCCATGTAAAATCTTCCTTGAAGTTCTGTAGCTTTTGAAACACATTTAAAACTCTGTATAGCTTGGTATCGATTATTCATACAAACTGCACTTTGACTTGTATGTGAATTTAGAAGGCTTGTTGGTCCTGAAAGTAGCCCATTCATCACAAGAACTACGTATAATCTCAGAGCTCCCAACAGATTTTGTTATTGGGGTGGTGGCTGCTCTGACAGCAGAAGTTGAAATTGATTTCTCCAAATTGTCTGTACTCCAAATTGTACTCAGAATTGATTTAAATCCCGCCTAAACAAGAGTTTAATATGAATAGCTTAAAACACACACACAAAAAAAACAACACTATTTTTTTCTTTCCCTCCACACTTACGAAGTGGCTTTTAAACACTTAGCAAGTTGACCTCAAAAGGATTTAGAAAAGCACAGTTTTCAAAGCTGGTTTGTTTACAAACACGTTAGGGGTAGAGCTGGATTTACCTTCAAACACTGCTGGCACATTCAGAGCACAAAAGTTAAAAAGATTTTACTACCAGTATCTCTGCTGTGGCAGCCTAAGTGACTGCTGCCATATGACTAAAATCAATCACAAATGTTAGACTTCTGCTCTCTCCTAAAGGTGATCTGAAATATTTTTTCTGTCCCAGAGCCCCCCAAAAAAACACGATTCATGAAAAATAGCTCCACTCCCTGAACAACAAAACATTCTCTTCCAGCCTAAAACCTCTCCTTTTTAATTATGGACATATTAGTTAAATACAGATTATTTAGAATGTTAGAATCACAAAAGTTTAGGTTGGAAGCCTAGTCCAACCTCCTACTGCAAGCAGGGCTAGTTTCAAAGTTAGATGAGGCTGTCCGAGGCTTTGTCTAGCTGAAGTTTGAAAACCTCTAGGCATAGAGATTCTTTGACCTCTCTGGGCAACCTGGTCCACTTTTGCATTTTGAGAATGAATTTTGTCTCTTCTCTAAGTACTCTTCTCTCTTCCCGTTGTCTCTTCTCTAAATACTCTTTCCAAATATTAACAATTTTGTGTGTTTGTGTTGCAAAGGCAAATCTCAGTGCAATGTAAAGAAAATCTGCCTTTTTCTGAAGTGGAAGATGTAGAAAAACATTGACTTTCAAGAGCTAGTGTGTCAATTAACTACTTCTGCTCAATCTTTCATTTTACTACAAAACACCAGAAAAAGTCTGAAGTACTTTTCACTGATTACAATTGTTCTTACAGTGCCGTGCTTTGATGTCTTTGTTCAATATTATGGTAATCTTTTCTTTTTCTTTTTTTCCCCCTAAATGTGCATGTGCGTTTTTCTAACCAGTTTAGACCCTGGATTTTGAGGGTAGTTGGGACTGCTTAATTATTTTACTACTGAAATTAATAGGTTGCTTTTTCAGACTGTGTCTGGAACATCCACTGTAGCTACTATATTAGCCTATCTAACCCTCCAAACAGAGACTGAATCAGGACCTAAGAAACTGTAGAAGGACAAATCCTGAGAATAATGTATTATTGAAGAAGTATTTAAATGAAACTTGACCTTGTTCCCCTTGATATTGATGGGAAAAGAAAAGCCCTGAGATCATTCCAATAGGTTAAATACTGACTTTGGCCTAATTTATCCCTAATTTATCCCTAATTTATCGTCCACTGCACGATCCAGGATGAAGTTCTCCCTCAGAAATGTGTGGAAGGAAATAACTAGGTCATGATACATGTTCTTATGAAGGGGCTACAGATTAGCAGCTGAATGGAGAGAGACCAGAAAGCGCAGACTTCGTGTCAACTGAGAATTCAGAGGAATTTCTGGCCCCTGTCCCATGACTCTGCAGCATCACACAGAGCGGATCCCTGTCAGTATTACCAGGCCACCCTCCTTGCTGGAGGCACAGCTTCCTATTTGGCCAGTTTGTATTTGCAAAGTCCTATAAATTTTGGGTTCCTTCTGCAGCCCTGCCACCAACTATGTGAGTTTTGGCAAACAAACAGTGTCAGAGTCACTTCTGCTTGAGGGCAGTTTCTAGTTAAATTCCAGGTTCTCGTATTTTCTTGCAAAAACTTCAGTAAAATATTTGTTAAAAAAAAAAAAAAAAGGAAATATGCTGGGAAAAAAAAAAACAACAACAAAAAAACCCACAAAAAACAAGGTACAACATCAATGGAGGTTAGCATTAGGTGAACATACATATGCATGCACACACCCACAAATAAGCCCCCCAAATTTCACTGAACACAATCCTTTTCTACCTGGTTTTCAATGACTTGAATTTTTCCATTTTACACATTTTTCATTATATGACCTGCATGTCATTTTTCTAGATCAATACAAAGTATCATTTTAAGTGCTTCGTATCAGAACCACAAAATAAACCAAACTGAAACAAAATTATTTCAAACTTCTTGGAGAAATTATCTCTGGAGGGCAGCAGTCTTTAGCAAGAAATGTAACTACAAGTTCAAACAGAAAAGTGACCTTTGCCTGTTGCTACAAGTATGTTACTGGAGGGGATTTGGCAGAGAGTTTTTTCACTGGGAGGAGTCACTTGGCATTGGCAGTGGTTTATGAAAGAGCAGAAGAAAGAAGAAGTTGGTTTTCTTAAATGATTCCCTACAAGGAGGACATGCAAGATATTTTCTAAAAGCCAACTGCAAATGAATCTTTACCTCTGTGGAGCACTGTCATATCCCATGTTACTGCAGCAGGCGTTCTTTACAGGGCATGTCTCTGTGCCACACATTGCGTCTGCCTCAGCTGAGTCCACATAGCCATTGACCAGCTTGATGTCTCTTGACTTCATGCTGTCATTTTGTGAATCCAAAGACACAATGTCAGATGGGGAGCTCACAACACCTGAGTCTTCGGTGGTGTCCTCTGATGCAAAACAGCTGCTTTCTGATGCTGTTTCTTCTACCTCAGATAGCTCCAGAACCGTGTCATCCACTGCATAAACATTATCATGTGCAGGCAGCAGGCTCTCTAAATGAAATACAGCAAGGAAAGTTAGCTGAAAGTCATTAGCAAACAAATCAAGCACAGACCTATTGCTTTATAACTAGAAAAATAATACATGAAATCCATTAGAAATAGTAGAATGGTGCTCAATATTTGTATACATGATAGAGATGATTTGCAAGGTGACACAAATTTCATCCTTCTTTACTTCTAGAAGGGTGTTTTGCCATGCATGTCCTGTGGAGTTTGGGTTTTATGTTCTTATCATCTTCCTTACTTTTCTGGAGAAACAACTCTCCAGGGACAGCTTCTTGAGGAATTAGAGAAATGCAAAGTCTCAGCTCCTTCCAACGAAGCATGAAGATAAATTTAACTGATACTGTATGTAAAAAAATAAAATAAAATAAATAATTCCTGTAAGAAGTCTATACAGAAGTAAAAACGGGTAGCACTTCCTAGTTAGGAAACTGAATTGGTAAATTACGTCTATTGCTGGCCCACTCTGTGGGTCACTTTATTTTACCACCCTTCAATTTCCTATGTGTTAAGTGGGAGAATAACTATCACCTCTTTGCAAAGTATACAAAACCTAGTAAGTGTTACAGAAAGGTAGACTCAACTTAAAGCAGAACCTTTTCCAACTTTCAGTTGTTTATATAGGAGATCAAGAGATATGCCCTCTGTATGTTTAACTGTAACATCACTGCAAGTGATGAGAGATGATTAGATATAGCATTTTATGCTCTGGTTTAGTTTGGTTCCTATGATCTACCTTTTTTTTTTTTTGTATGTGTGAAAAATACAATTTTGTTATTACCCTTAGGAATTCTACAACTCTGGATTCCATCCTGCAATTATGCCTTTAAAGGGGAATTCCCAATAAGGTCAATAATTTCAGAGTGACTGAAGACAGCATCATGCCTAAATACACTTCTTTTGATCAAAAAGAATCAATAAAGACTAATATGAATATTTAATTAGGAATTATAAGTGTGCTCCATTCTCTTCTTCAACCTCAGTAAGCAAAAGGAAGGTTAACCAATTGGTTATGGTCTGATCCTGCAGACAGTTGTGGTGGATGTTAATTATATGAGAAGTCCCACGTATACAAGTATGATTAAGATTAAACATACACTTCACCGTTTATAAGGTCATAATCTACAAGTTTTTGAACTACATATGAGCTACAGGTCAATGAAAATAATAAATAGAAATAATTCTGCATTATAAATAAAAGTATTCTCTTTAGGTCAGGGAACTAAAAACAACTTTGTTAAAGAAAATGTATTATAGAAATAATTTTGTAAGGGCGTACGTAGCTTAGCAGTGAAGCCTTGAGTAAAACCAAAATAAGAATCAAACCAACATTCTCCTTGACTGAGGTTACAAGATGCCATTAAGTACTGAAATTGATTTCTGACAGCAGAAGCAGTAAAATTCACAGAGTTACAAATCATGATTAAAGTCATAAGTGCTGTCAAGCATCAATATTAATGATAGGAGATGATCCAAAGACTCTATCGTGACTTTGGAAGTAATGTTACTTGATTTCTTTGACCTTATTTTCTCTAACATTAGCTCTACGTTCCAGATTTAATCCAAGAGATTGTTCCATGTAAAAATATCTGTTACAGAAAAAAAAGTATGCGTCCCTGACAGATTACAGTATGCTCCAAGACAGAATAACAGTTAGGAAAACACCAATATCAAGGAGAAATGAGAATAATTTGACATTAAATGCCAAGCAATAAGCACAAACAAAAATAGACAGCAAATGAACAGGTAAGAGTGTACGGCCTGCTTGACTTTCAATCAGACAACAAGCACTAGTAAAAGTTACAACAGGTTGAAAACAGAACAAAGTAAGGCATGGTATAGCAAAGAAGCCACAAGTGGAAGTTAAACAGTGGAAGCAGATGGGAAGTTTTGAAGTAATGCACAATGCAGTATATTTTGATGCAAAGAGACCTCTATGTAATACCGGCCACATCTATTGTCGCCAGGGTGGCATAAACGAGCTCCACCCTGTAGCTGGCACGATTTATAACACAGAACCTTCTTCCAGTTCCTGACACCAAGGTGACAGACAGGCTTTTCCTCCTGAGCTGTGTCTCTCATTTATGGGTCCTCTCTTTGCCTGCCTGCAACTATTTCCTGCGTCCTTCTGCTCAGGAATATAGATAGTAACTATACCCCAGCTCTCACTGGTTTTATCCAGCAACCTGCTCTGCTGCAGGATCTCCACCCTCCAGCCCCTTCTTCCCACATACTGTCAGAATAAAAAACAATTCTCTTATTATCAGGGTCCATGTGTGACTCGATCCCTATCTGATATGCCTGGATCTCAGCAGCTGAGTCATCCAGTCCACTGAAAGCACCTCCTTGTTCAACAACTTCAACCTGAAACACGGGAATACAGAAAGACATCTTTCTATTCGATGATTACATTCCCTGTGCTCACACAAAACCAAAATGCCTCCCTCTCTTCAAGCCTATCGGTTTGTCAAAGCAGTTCCCTCATCTTTTATTTTCACTGAGCGGATCCATTAATTCTTAATACAGCTAACACATGTCAGCAGAGCTGCTGGCTGAGGTAAAACGTTTTGATTGCCACTACTACTCGTCTGAACACGAAGGCACACACTTAAAACCTGACTGCTGAAGTCGTGTGTCGTGTTAACAACCTTGTTTCAGCTGTTTTTAAGTGGAGCGATCCTTGGACGGATGAAGTGAGAACCCACTCTTCCTTCTACACGTTTGATCAAGTCTCCACCAGTGCAAACTGAAGGTGGCCGGGCTGCGCGAGGACAAAGCAACTTGCTGGCTAAACACACAGCATGAAAAAAGCCTTCCCCAGCTTACTGAGTGGTCTTGACTCTGGAAGTCAGAAAGTAGCTTTTACAACTTTCCAGTTTTACACAGCGAGCTGGGTAACACGTCGTAGCAGATGCGATTCTGCAATTTTTGTGATTTTTTTTCTCAGAGCGAGCGCATGTGTGGAACACCACCGCACACAGCACTGGGTGACCAGAGTGATGGCAGCCAACTGAGGTAATTTGTTGGTCAAAGACAAATCCCACCATTTGTTTCACTCTTCTCTGTCACGACACTAAGATGACTTCAATTTGTGCCCTGATCTTCAAGACCTTATGCAGACACAAAACATCCAGGCTAAGACACAGAATATTGAGCAAATACTCCAGGACTGGGCACACAAGTAACGATTGCCACGGACAATGTGTTACTGAAACAGTACTGTAACTCAGAAGACTACCTGCATTTTTAAAGGCATAACAATGCCAAGCTCTTCTTTCAGTACCACGTAACCCACTGCACCGGCTTGAGGTGGGGTGCGGTATTCTGAAGGATGCAGAACATGGCCTGCAGTCTCCAAGTCCTGCTAAAACTCGTGTGACATCTCATCCGTACGTGAAGTTGGAGGGCCCCTCGGTGCCCTGCCCCCCCCTAGCAGCGGGCTGCAGAAGCTGCAGTGCCCAGAGGAGCACCACAGCACCACAGCTCCGGCACAGCACCGGCAGGCCACACAATTAGGTCAGCCACAACCGACAAAGGCTTTCTTGGGGGGGTTGCTGCAGGAATGCTGCCACTGATCATCAGGAAGGAAAGAGGAGAGTAGCTCATCAGTAAAGAATGCGAGCTTCTTGTTTAACACAAAAGAGATCTTGTCGCTTTAATCTCAATAGGCTGTAAGTAATTAGGAAAACACCGAGCTCGGAGTTTAGGAGAGCCGTATCTGCACTCATGCAGCTTGATATTGCATATATGTACACATTACTCATACGGAATGCCAGTGATGGGGAGACAGATAAACCTCACCTGGTTTAAATGCCAATCAACACTTTCAGATACGAAGGCTGAATTCAGTATGTGAAGACTACCATGGGTGAAATTCTCACTTTGATTACTACTATGAAAATTACCACCATTGACTTCACATGAGACTGAAATCAGACTTCAGCGTTCAAAGGACGCGTGTCCTACCCAGATGGACAAAATCAGAACCGAGTCCATGTCACTAAAGCCCAAACTGTCCCTCCCTCTAAGTCCAATGGGCGCAGAGCTAATTCTTTACTTGCCAAAGCCTGTTTGCTAAGTGCTGTGACCTCCTGCTTTTACAGCACTGCTGGTTGTTTATTGTCACATTCATTAATGGTAGAAACAGTACATCCAAAGGCATTTTTTAAGACGTAGCAGCTGATATAACCCTAACATGGTGACTAACTGGAACTTTGTACTCATTTTACAGATGCAGAGTTCCTATAATTCTTCTGAGTTCTTGCTCTCTAGGAGGTTGGCAATTATTTTCCAGTTTCTTTCATCACTTGTTCCACTGCCAAAAACTTTCTTTTCATGGATTAAAATTGCTTTGCTGTAGTTCAAATGGCCTATTACAATAAAATTGTAAAAAACATTACAAACTTCATGATGTTAAAGAATATTAATTCTTAAAATGGTCCCCAAATTACAACATAATTATTTTACTGACAGTACTTAAAACTTCTAGTAAGAGAAAGAAACATTGCTCTAATTATTTGCACTGGCAGTAAAAAGTTGGACCATCACAAAAGACCAGTATTAAAAAAAAACAGTGTGCATTTTTTCATACACTCGGAAGAAGCCTGGTGGAAAAAGAAAGCATATATTATGGCAACGATTAACAGAGATTATAAAAATGAGCAACACAGGAGTAGTGTAAGAGTTTTCACACAGGTGGAATGTGTTCTGGTTACATTTTACTCGTTTTGCTCATCAACGAAAAACTTGTAGGTTTAAGTAGGAGTTAAAATACAAGACAGAATGGGCTGCCTTCTCTGTATTTATGACAGTTTAGATCATTCTGGTTCAATGTATTTCTTAGCATACTTGAGTCTACATGCCTACTTCCATTTTGTTTTTAATTGAAAGAAAAAAAGAGAAAACAAATGACAACTGTTATATATTAACAACATCATGGGGGAAGTGGGGGAACAGATCAAGCTCTGAAGCACTCCTCTCTCAATGTTGTAAATGCCTTGCAAAAACTGAATGCGTGTCCAAGAAAGGCTGTGGTGAGGATGCTTTGCAGCTCTAGCTCTCCTCCAAAATGAGGATGCAGAGCAGCTTAGTGTTGGATCTGTTCTTTTAGCTCATAGAATCACAGAAAAAATTTCATTTGGAAAGAACCTCTGGAAGTCATCCTCCTCAAAGCAAAGCTGTCTTCCAGCTTAGATGAGGTTGCTCAGGATATTGAGAAGCTGAGTTTTTCAAATCCCCAAGCCCAGAGACTCCATAGACTCTCTGAAAAATCATAAATTGTTCCCTGGGTAATGTTTAATGCTTCTCCCCATAAAGAACTTTTTCTTATAACAAACTATTATTTTTTTTTCTTACTGCAACTTGTAACTGTTGCTTCTTATCCTTTTGCAGTGATCTCTGAGTCTGGCTTGGTCTTCCTCTTCCTACAGATTTACTCCTATGATAGCATTCAAATCCTCTTGACCCTTCCCTTTTGCAGGCTGAAAAAGCCCCGTTGTGCCTCAGCACATTCATGTACACGTGATCCAGCCAGCCATCTTAGAGACCTACCAGACTCAGTTGCTTCTGCTCCAGTTTGTCAGTATCTTGTTTGAGAGAATTCAGAACTGAACCCACTTTTGGACAATGAACACAGATGTGGCTTCATGGCAGCCAAGTAGACAGGAATAATCATTTCCCTTGATCTGCTGGCTATGCTCTTGTTAGTGCAATCCAGTATGTGGTTAGTGCTTCATCACCATGAGGGCACGTTGCTGACTCACACAGTCATGCATGTGACTCCCAGTTCTCACATAATGAGATATTTTCGGTCTCCTTCCTTGCCTTATGCCCCACATGTTTTCTTTGCCAACAGGTTCTTTAAATGCAGTCCTTCTTGAAGCAAAAAGTATGCAAACAGAAATAAATCTATTCCTTTGCACACTAGTCAATAAGAAAAATGAAGCCTCACAAAGGACGTCTCACTACACACATCAACAAAAAGGTATATATGGAGTATTATTAGATACACACCATGAATCTACAACATCTCCATCGTCAATCCTAAGCTGACCACGCTTACCTTAGCTACCCAGATCTACTCTGCTTTCCCATGGTTGAAAAATAAATGCAAGGTGGACCGATTCAACCTGCCTTACCAATCTGAGCCAGTTAAGCATTTCTCACTTCTCCTTGTCTGCTGTTTGTTGATTCCTGAACAAAAAGGTAATTTTGTAACTTCTGCAAAAGCTTTTTTGTCAGTGTTCCCTACACCAAATGCAATACAGGATAGGATCAAGCCAAGGAGTAGGAACTGAAGGGTATTCCGGTTCCTCCATTGTTTTTTCCATGTACAAGTGACCACGAGGATTTGTGCACCAATGTTTCATTTCCCTTTCAAATTTATGTTGATTTTTTTTTGTGAAGTCTCTCTCTCAGTTCTACATTAAGTGTGCCTACTGTCTCTTTGAAGGCTCAGAGGAAACTGCCACCCCATGTAAATGGCTGCTCTCCCATTTCAGCCCTTTTTTTTACCACCTCCCAAACAAGAAAATAAAGAAAAAAAATCTGAAATTATGCAAAGCAGATTTTCAAACAGGGGAAAATTAACATATAGGATTTTATTATCACTATTTCTTTCCCACAATCCTTTCTTCCATGACTGCAAAATCCTCCCTGACCTCTGCAAAGCTGATTTGACCTAGAATGCTGCTGCCATCACTAAACTGATTTTTATCCTCTCTTTTTTGGCACTCTCTTCAACCTCATTCTTTGCTAGTTCCTTGCTGTTATTAAAGCCTTGTTTGAAGACTCTGATGACTATGCACCACAGCCAGTAACTAGCCATCCTTCTTCAAGGGGATGAGGCTTATAATGGCTCCCAATTTCCTTCAAAAGCAACACAAAGAGCAAAAAGAACAGGATCAAGTGTGCAAGTAGACAGGTCTTTCTTTTGACTAACTGAAGAACATTGCCACTTGGCTTGGAGAAGGATAGATTAAAAAAAATGAGATAGTGGCGTGAATTTTCCATTTAAACTTATACATAATAAAATATGATGGGGAGACTTTTGTAACACTTCCTGGTGTTCAGTATCTGAGTTAAGAGCAAGCTAGAATTACATACAGGGTGCCTTCGTGGCTCTGCTTGCTCCTTTGCTTAGGTGTGAGCAGAGATGCAATGTGCCTAATCTGTGCAGTTCAAAGGACTATGAACAAGCAGACAACATAGGTTTAAGCAGCCAGATAAAAATGGAAATATATTTAAGAATATATATTAGATGGCTTCAGACTTCCACTTTATAAATCATCATGCGTAATACTAGTAACATGCCATTATCAATAATGGGGCTCTTTGGTGGCCTTTGTGGGAAGGGAGAATCTACATCTAACAACAGAAACTGCCTAATAGAGTAAGCCTGGTGGAGAAATAAACCACTCTCCACATTTTGCTAAGTGATGCATTTTGGCAATCTGCATCCTTTACAGAGGTGGTCGGCTTCAATTCAAGTACACTGCAGAATCTAAACAAATGGACTGTGAAGGTGATTTTCATGAGCCACCTTTGAAAACAGACTCTATAAAATTGCTTGAAAAGTGTACGCGGTATAATGATTAAAACCAGAAATGATTAGTGCACCTACGCAGTAAAACAATGTTTTATTAGGTGATTTTTAAGACCACAGAAAAAGGCCATTTGCTCAACATTTCTTCTTAAACTTCTCCATCTTTTCCCCTGTGCATTCTGTTCTACTCAATTCATTCTCTTTCTTGCTGCTTGTCTTTATTGTTAACAATTTCAGAAAATGTCTACTACAGTCTCAGATTTCTAGCATAATCCAGAGAAAAGAACCATAAAACACTTTTGCATTGTAATTATATTTTCCTTCCCCAAAGACTAGCTGCCAGAAAGCTCAGCAAAGACAAAAAAAAGCCCTAAACGCACATACACACTCACTTGCAGGATTTAAGAACTCATTTTGTATTACAGAGATATCTTTCCACTCACAATTACATATTTACTTCTGATTAAAACTAATTTATAAGTTGAGAATTGTGGAGGAGAATCAGGTCAATCTGTGATTATCTATTACCGAAGCATCAGGAATCACACACATATAAGTAAAAAAATTTGAACAGCTGCTTTCTGTTTATGGGGACAAAGTACACTTGCCTTGACAAAGTACTTCTGTTGACAACTTCTGCACAAATGAGAAGAAAATACTTGTATTATCTTCCTAACAATACAGATTTATTAACCAGTAATGGCAACAAACAGTGGTTTTGCTTAATGCCAACAGCTAAGAGTAAACTCCAGACTGGAGTGCTGGTTGACAAGACAGGATTTCTTCACTTTCGGTGATTTTTTTTTCTTACATGTCCTCACAGCACCTCAGCCTGTTCAGAACTGTGATGTTTCCCTTCAGTTCCTCCATCAATGCATCCATCACGTTCCCTTACATCACCTTCTATCTTTGTACAGAATAGTATCTATAGCATCATCTCATGTCAGACGGAGCCCTGAGAAAATTAAATGCTTCATGCACAAACCACCTGTCTAACTTACAATTAGGACGGCACAAAATAACTCAATTTAATTGGCTAAAACATGCTTCAGCCAAACCACCAATAACATAAATACCTTCACAGAAGTTTTTCGGCAGCTAGCTCTGAATTTAGATATGAAAACATTTTCATACATGTCTGTGCCACAAAGCTCTACGCTGACCTCTTTTGATGTACGCTTCCTGACTCGTTCCCTCTTGGACCACCTGATCAGTGGAATAGCTGCTTTCCTCTCCAAAGTTCAAACTCCAACAGGCTACTCTATATACTTCGGCTGATGGCTGGCTTTGGCGATTATGTTTGTAGGAATATTTTAACCTAGAAAAGCACGCTTCATTTCTAAGCTTAGTTATTGCACATTTTACTCTGCATATCCACAGTCGATGAGAAAGAATTACTCTTGCAGCTAACAAAACTAAGGACCAGAGTGTGGTAAGTGTCTCCCTGAAGATCTCATACAAGATCGTCCACAGGGGCATTGTGTCATTGTCAGAGGACATTTCATAGTCACCCTGACCAGACTCCCCTGCTGGGCAATGCACAAACCAAGGGCAGCGAGGCCAGGGCAGTGTACACCAAGCACACTCACCATGAAACACCCTGCCAGGTACCCTGGGGCTGTGCTGTCAGCAAAGAGCCACAAACATGCTGCAGAAAGGGCCATTGCTTACATAGAAGGAAAACAAGGGACAGACCTCTTTTCCAGTAACACAGACATACCCAAGAAATCACTGAGTGGGGCAGGAATCAAGTGCTGGGTAGCATGAACTCCAACTCAGGCTCTAGCCACGAGGTTATCTTGTTCAGCTGTGCACACTGAAGGTCTCAATGAGAGCCTAGTAAGGAGGGAATACAGGACAGGTGGAGAGAACATGGTGCTCACTGAAGAGCCCTGCTGTTGTGCTATTACCCTTTGACAGCACATGGACTGGATCAGGTCATTTCAGACTTAAGCAGAGAAAGCAATACTTAAGTCAGAGCTGAATTTGGCCTGTTCTTTCAACGCCATCTTCTGAAGTCAATTATCTCATCAATCATGCTTTGCCCTGGGGCTTTCTTTCACTATTAACTTGAAACACCAGGAGGAAGAAATGCAAACATGCAGGAGTGGTAACTGGATGTTGTGCTTTGTACTCACGTGTGGATAGTAAAAAGCTAATGGCAGTGCCATCTCTGGCACTACTGTGAAGAGTACACTATGCAAGAAAAGCTCTTCGGAAATGGGTCTTCATCTGAGCACCCACTTGGAACAAACTTACCCCTTTCATATTTTGCTCTGTTAGCAACAGATCCCGCTTCCGTTTTATCAGGTGGGTTTTGCCAGTGACTCCAGTGGGAGCCGGATCGGGCCACTCACTGATTAAAATGCAAAGCTGCAGATATCTCCTGCATGGGAGGAATCCCCACAGGGAAAATTTGTCTGCATTCATTTTATTCATTTATTGAAACATTTTAAGGCTTTCATTTACACAGTTCGTTCAATAATAATGTATATGCTGTATAATGGGGTACCCGCTTAAGCATGCTTAAGTGCTTTCCTGGAGCAGGGCCATTTCTAGAATTTGAAGGTTTACTATGACCATATCCTCAAAACAGACATGCCAATGTGGGGAATTCTTCACCTGAGTTAATGGGCCTAATTCTGAACAGGATCAGCATAAAAGGTCATTTTTTAATATGAAATTTGGAAATGTCTTTGATTTTTTTCTTTCTTTTTAGCCTCAGTTCCTACAGAAATTAGGTTGAGAAAATTCACGCTGCTGTAGGTTTATGATGAAACCCTCCAGTAACTTCTAAACTGTTGGCCAGTTTCTCCTGAATTAGTCAGGAAGGATAACAGTGCTAAAGTTCAGTTCCAAAAGTTTCATTGAGAGGTAGAAGGACAGAGCAAGGAGACTCATACATCTTTTTATCTAGCAGAGAAAGGGCATCTATCTACTATCCATCTTTCCATATACTGAAGGAAAGATGCTACAAACTATAGCTAAGCTTCAACTGTCTGTGGTGTTTTTTATATACTAGAGAACTGAGTCATTGAAGCAGCAGTCCAAAAGAAATACTTTAGGAATTACTTGATGGGGTCTGAGGGAGAAGAAGAAGACAAAGTAGAAAAGGAAAAGTCCCCTAATCCTAACATCCAATTTGGTCTTGGAAAAAAAGCAAGAAGGTGAAGCTTTTGAGGTTTTCTCCTCCATCTATTTCTTTCCCTTTCTCATCCTTAAATAAAAAAAGAATGTCAGAAAAAAAGAAAGCACCTCCTCTGGTAAATAACCAATTATTATTTTTCTCCTAAAAAGACCACCTAAAGACAGTGTTTGGAAAACTTTTAAGCAGGCATGACTGGCTACTGTACCAGTTTGTACAGTACACTTTGTACTGTAATACTCAAACAGTATCTTCACTCTCCTGACTGCTCACAATTGTCCTCTCACCTTAGTGGCCCCTATCACAAAAGCAAAGAATTGAGATGGTGGTTTGTTATTACTCTTCACATCATGGCAAGTAAGTTTAAAGACTTCTGTCTCCAGTGCTTTCAGTCTGCTAATTTTCTCCCAGGCACTCATTTAACCACATGGAAAAACCGCAAGGAGTTGCCTTGTGCAAAGATTTTTTGTGTAGAAAAATTCAATCAATGCATTGCCAAAGCCTTGTATTATGAACAGTGACATGTATTTTGTGTACCCTGCAAGTGCAGAAAAGCCTTTTTAGTACAATCTGTGTCCTTTGTAGGAGTAGACTGAAGACAAATGATTTTATTTGAGGAACATCTGAATCACATCGATTAGCTTGATGAATACAGACCAGGAAAGCTGCCAGGTACAAAGGAAGCTGGGCATGTCCACAAGGGAGTGGAGCAAACAAGCAAATTACAGTATATGCACACTTTTTTTTTTTTTCTTTTGACCAAATGTTTTCATTTGGAAAACTTGGACACTTAAACCTCTAAATTTCTTTAACGGACTGGTCAGTTAATGAGGACCATGTTCTCACCTTCTGAAGGAAAGCAGAAAAATATTTTAAAGGTAAAAAAAGTGTATTTTTAAATCATAAATTATCAATAAAATGTCCATTTGCACTGTGTTTAATTGTAATAAAATTACTTTTGGAATAAAAAGAAATCTTTCCTCTCTTTGGGGAGAAAGCAGGATAAGTTTTACCTGGTAAAAGAGAATCATGTCATTCCTGACCATTGATTTAACATATCTGAGGGACTGCAAGTACACAAAAAGTTTTTCAGAATATAACTAAAATACTAATGTATTCTTGCAATTGTCCCAAAATATTTAGTTCTACTCCCAGTAATACCAGAAATTGATTCAGGCTGGCCCTTCTATAGACCTCAGCAGGCCACTGTTAGGCTTTCTCCATAGAGGCCAAGTATAAAAGTCTACATAGCTTCCCAAATGTTCCTTTCTCTTATGAGCATAAGTCAAGTACAGAAAATTCTTATCTTGAACTCTGAAGTTTTGTTAGTAATTTATTTATTTATTTATTTCCCTGCATTTCTTATATAGTTCTTTATAATTCTCATAGAATAAGAATTCTTGAATTCTTATATCAAGTCTGTACTGTTTCACATACAGAAACACCTTATAGAGATGGCTGCAGTTTTTTCACTTAGTTGAGAAAAAAATGTTGGAAATGGTTCTTCATTGATTTTCATGTTTTTACAAAGTGAAAAAAAAAATCCCTTTTTTAACCTCGTCAAGTTAAAAACACGGGAAAGAAAGAAACAGAGAAAACAAAAAACTGCTAACCTGTATGTTTTTAAAATCAGGTATCAATAATAATTTTTATTATATGTGTGAAGTAAAAATAGGTTGGTTGTTTGCTCTAACAAGTAAGTAGATATTCCCCTACCACTGTTTATGAGAGGCTACAATATATTTTTAGCAACTTCACTTTCATCTTTTAATCACAATACTCTTATAAAAATATTTGCCAGCCATAATGGTCCTTTCTCATTCTTTCCTCTGTCTTCTCTTCGTTTAGGTCTTTGTCCTCCATTACACCCCACCTTTGCTTATGGTACAGTAGGTTGGAAAGTAATTCTTTTATCCATGCCAGGAACCAATTATGGAATCCACAAAAGGAGCTGACAAAAGAGGCTCTGTCTCTGCTCTCAGCCTTTTGCTCCCTCAGGCCCTAAAACCCAGAAGTGAATGTGCATGGCCAGAATTCTCAATTTCTTAAAAGAAAGCAGGCAGTCATTTTAGTGAGTGTTTACTGGCTTAGAAGTGGTAATAGGAAAAGCTGAGTATGAGCATCTCTAAGGATGGACAAGCAGTTTGGTATGGTACTATCACCTACCTGGAACAGAGAACACAAAAAGTTTCAACACTTTGCTTTCTGTAGCTCTCTGTGCAATGACTGCACTTGAATCAGTAGGATCTCGCACTACAAATTTCCATGCCATTTCCAACACCAACATCCCTGTTTGATTTGGCCCATTATGTGTAAATCAAGCCTAACTTCAAATTCATACCCAGGACTGAAATTCCGAGACACATACAGTCACACCATGTGCATCTGTCTGGCTGGACACAGAAGTTTAGTTCAGCTCGTTAGTGATAAAGCGCAAGTCTGCTGGTATGGGTGTGACGGTTTCTACAAATCCCACAGAGTACGTTTAAGATGCTACCCAGTTATTAAAGGTAAGCCTTGCAGAGTTAAACTTCTCTTATTCTGACTAAGGAAGAAGAAAACAGGGAATTTGGTTTCACTTAGAATAAACATTCACAGTTTATCCACAGACCACTTGGATTGCAGAACTGGGCTGCAAGGGAATTAGAAGAAGAGAAATGTCTTTATATTTAGTCAGGGTGGGAAATGGGAAGCTAAGTTTTATTCCACACTTTATGAAGTAGGTAAATAAACAGTCAAGAGCTAAATATCAGGAAATGAGATTAGAAAGACTGTTTGATTCACTGGAGTCCAACCCCTTACTTAATGTAAGCAGAAAATATTTTGTTATATTCAAAGGAATTAGACTAGGGCTTACTTCTGGCTTGAAGTCTGCAAAGTCACAGGTATTATTTCCAATACTGTGGTGGGCAGCTGAGTGAACGGACATGTAAGGGAATACAAAATGCAATCTTTCCAGCTGGTGTTACCTTTACACAGGAATGCATCTCCTTCAGAGCTTTCTCAAGGCATGAGAAAAATTAAGAGATTTGGTGACCCAAATTTAGGATTTGCTTATTAGAACTGAACAGGAAAAAAAAAAATCTCTGATGTTCAAGAAACATTCAAGGGATACAAAGGACGCTGCAGTTACTGCCTAGTCAGTACCTTATCCAGTTCTAGAGTAGCTCCCTTTTGCCACTGGGCTGTACCCTTTCAACAGCCACTCACCACCTGAAGTCAGACCATCACAGATGAACACGCATCATACGAGATACAGACTCGTAATAAAGCAGATCATTATGCAGAGAAATAGAAGAGCACCTTCCCCCTTCTCCACCTCAGCAAAAACACAATGGAGTTCATTAGGCATAAGCTCTTCTGGATAAGCAAGGAATAAACTGTGTCAACTTATGTACTTCAGCAGTGGACTTTTGTGGCCACGCAGGTGCTATACAGAAGCCTATCTACATACTATACATGAGATAATCTGAAAAAGAAGTGTAAACAGTGGCAGCAAGCTTGTTTCACCGTCCTTGAGGGGGGAGTTCATAGTTTTGCAATGACATTAGAAAACAACATGGCTGTAATTTTGGAGGGATGGAATAAGTTACATTCTGTCTTCTAAAATAACATGTATTTTAGTATGGAAAGTTAAATGGTGCCTACTGCATGAACTAAATATATATTGAGAGTCATGGTAGTGACGGGAAGCCAAGTTAGGGAGACAGAACTGCTGTCTTATACACACACACACAGCACAACTCTCACACTGAAGCACTTTATACTGGGATGGAACCATACGGAGGGCTTAACGTGGCTATAAATGTGAAGAATAAAAATAATATGAGAATCATGCCCACAGAGTTGACTTTACATATGCAGAATACAGAGACAGATGATGGGCATATGATAGGTTACATGGCCATGTCTAATAAATAAATGCATCCTAGGCCTTTGCAATTTAGATCACCCAGTCAAAAAGGTGTGGTATTCTATTAATCACTGTCCCCTGACACTTATTTGAGCACTCTGGACCCCATGGCCAGCTTCAAATAATTACAGTTAAAAACAAACAAAAAGAGAACTATTTCCTCCTATCATCCATATATTTAGAATATTCTCTCATATATTTAGAATATTCTAAATATTCTCTCCACACTTTACCTGCCCAGAATCAGTTTCAGTTCTGGACCAGTAGCACATTTGCTAAAGATAAAAATGGAATGAATTCAAAGCTTAGTATTCCGCAGCGCTGTCACTGGAAAAGAAAAAAATTCCAGCTGCTCAGTGCGAAAGACTGCATTCACTTAAATCCTCAAAGATCAATCATAAAAAAAAAAAAGGAAAAAAAAGAAAAAAAAAGACAGCATTACATGTAGAAAAAACATTTAAGGGTGGTTGGAGAGTCTTCAAATCTTCAGTCTTAGTCTCTGAATGACTGAATTGCTGATAACAAAGTCACTTGTCAGTGAAAGAGGATGGATACTAAAATAATCTGCACACACTTTTAAAATGCTGCAAGTCATGCTGATAAATATTTCTAGCAGAACACATCCTTCTATATCAACACTAAACATGACGTATTCCTATGCACTTGTTCTTAAGCACATACAGCAGCTATGTGCACTAATTTCCACACCTTGGGCATAGCTAGACTAGATACACAGGCAGTATCTCTACAATATAATAGGCAACATAACATGCCAACACCCTTTGCAAGAACACCTAAAGTAAGAATTTGAGCTTTTGTCTAGAAGATGCCATCACACTAGCATCACATGCAAATATGACTTATCTGTTTTCCTATTTGCGATGAAACTGATTAAAAATCACAGAAAAGAACTTTATTTTTCTTTTTAGCTGATGAACAGAACAACTTGGTAAATCAGGTTTAATTTTATGACTTTCTTAAAGGCTTAAAGCCTTTGCATAAATGTGACTCCTACAGCTTAAAATTCACCTTTAGCATTATCCTTACTCGCTACCTATTGCAGATATGCGACAACGTCAGCTCCCTCTGGTGGTCAACATTTTTACAAAATAGTTTTAGAGGGGCAGTCAGTAAAATCCGTGCATCATGAAGCTTAATCTGTTTATGGACATTTATCATGCATCAGAACGGGATTAATCATAAATTATACATCTGTCCTTATTTCCTAAAGGCACTAGTTGTCACTTCCATTGGAGTCATAATACTGGAAATTGTCTTGATTTACAAGCTATCTCTGCATTTACTTACCCTCCTGAGGCATTTCCCAATGTCTAGGTGTTTTTTTTTGTTTTGTTTTTCACCCCAGGTATCCTACTCTGAAGGAGAGTATTTCAGCAGTGCTGTTTGGTAGTGCAGAAAAATTTTGAGTAACTTAAATGCATTTTCTTACTAATTCTGGTAAAACTATTTTGGTGGAGAAGTATAGCATAGCAGTTTAAAACCAGGTTAGATGATCTTAGAGGTCTTTTCCATCCTGAATGATTCTATAATTCTATTTATTATCAATCTCTCTGTATCATTCTCAGTAAATTTTTACTGTCTCTATGAATAAAATGGAGTAAAACAGCCAATATCCATTTATATCACTGCTAACTTCATGTTCGATCAAACTGACCTAAACCGACATTTCTTCCTGCCACTGAAAATGACAGAAACACCCTCATTCTCTTCCAGGAGCAGGACTGAGGTGACTTCAGGAACACTGGGTCAAAGCCCAGAGCAAGCGGGGATTCCCCAAGTGCATCTAGGTGCTGAGATGGTGCTTGTGAACCAACATCCATCAAGTTCACATTCCCATGGTCACGCTTTGCTTGAACACTCTACCCCCTTGTACACGCATTATTAATGAATTTACAGTTGTGAAATGGCATATCTATGCAATTCCATTGAATAGATTTGGATTTAATGAGTGTCATTGGAAGTTCTTTCCCACACTGTATATACTAATGGGAGGTTTAGACATGCTAATTAATGATAGAGCATAAGCATAATTTCTTATAATTAAAATGATTTCTTGTCAAGATACAGTACTTTTTATTTTTTAAGTGTTGTTCAACATTATATATATGTACCTAGCATTTATGAAATTTTAAGAAACAAAGGATATGAGCTAGCAAAAGCATGGATTTTCTTTAAAAAAAATCAGGAAGACAAGAGCTAGCTAGCTAAAATGGGTCATCAAAATATTTTACATAGAAATTTGACAGACAATACCAATTTCCACAAACTTTTTTTTAAAGGAAAATTTTGCAATTTAATACAAAAAGCAAGTATATTAAGGATGAGTCATGAATTTTTTTAGTTTTCACCTAGAGCTTTTTCAAGTTTCAGCAGACCACATGGAAACAGCTTCTCACAGCAAACTGTCAGATATATGGAGAGGGTCAGAATTATATTCTTTCATGGCAAGGAATTTTTTTCATCAAAAATGTAATTTACTTGAAAACTTGAGCTTCCACTAAGCTAAACTGATGTCAATACACACAACTGCTTTTACAATACACTGTACTTCTACACTGTGCTCAGTATAAACCCCTTTGTTTCATCACTTCATTACTCCACTTTTATACTAGTCTTAACTGCATGGGGCATATAACTCTGTGGAGTTACAAATAGGATGTAAATAGAGTAATGAGAAGGGGTAAATTAGCTTCTTAATCTTCACATTGTGAATATCTACTAGTTGTTTCTTTGTTTTATTTTATTTATTTTTTTTAAGAGAGAAGACTTACAATTAAACCATTCTCCTGTCTTAAGAAGCTATTACAAAGTACCTGGCAGCATCGAGAGTTCAATTCCACTCCACTTTTATTAGAATACCTTAGGGTATTAAGTATACTTTCTGAGGCATCACTTAGAACTTATTAACTACATGTCATATTTGTATTAAAAACCATCAGAACCCTTTTTAGTCATGTTTCATATTATCTGTAGGAATGCTTTGTTTTCTTATTCTCCGTTTTGCCTACCTGGAAAGGATTCAAGATGAACATGATTGTTTGCTTGAGGGTAAAACAATAATTTTTCATCATTTAAATTATAGTTATGTATTGCAACTCACTAATTTAAGTAACATAAATGTCTTAAATCACGGTACATGTGAGGTCAGAATAGTTCTGGGTGTGTGCACCATTGCAGTTCATAAAACCTATGTTTATAATTCAGAATCATTAAAAATACATGCCTTATGGGCTGTTCACACGAAGGACTTTCTTCAGTGAAAAGAAGTTTTCGTTAAGTACAGTCCTATAGCTGATATAATTATAACTTACTGAGTATTCCTATTACAACTGTAAAAAGGGGACTTGAGGAACGAGATTCATCTTGAGCAAACGGTGTTTGCATCTTTTGTTACAGAAATAGAACACACACCTTGATTTCCATAGGATGTCTCCAACATCAAGATAAAATTAATCATACTAAGCATCAGGATGAAAGCAGAAGTAAAGCCTATGAATCAGTGCATTTGGTACTGATTCTTAGTATCCCTTTTAGGCCCATTTTAATCTGACAGATTTTTTTTTTTTTTCTTGGCACCTTGACTGATAGCCAAGATATAGAAAGAATCCTGTAGTTCAACTTGCCTAGGCCATGCCCAGTTCTACTTTTGTTCCAAAGGAACAAAACATACGCTATGAAGGAAAAATAGGATAAATTTGAGAATGTAAAATGTTATACCTAGGCTAATAGAGGAAAGAAAAATGTTCTTAGGAAGTTTTCATGAAATCTTTAGATGGTATTGAAATTAAGCCACTCTTCCCTCCCCCATACACACACTATTTGAAACAACAAATCAAATCAAACCATGGCTCAAAATAAAGACAATATTTTGAAAAAGAACAGACAAATGTATGGATAATCTTTCTGAGACTGATATATAGATTTATATAACACAGCATTCAGTTCTGGAGCATACATCTCACAAATGAGTAGGAACAACAGCCAAAAATAATCAATAGTAATTAAAAGAGAATGTGCAAGTTCAAAAAGAAAGGAAGCTGAAATCTCAGTCAGAAAGAAAAAAAAGTTCTTTTCCAGCAGGGAAAGAAGAAAGCCAACAGAAGAATCAGGGTAGCAGAGGCAACAGGAGGTTCAGAGGTATGAAGGTCATAGGAAGAGGCGGGGTCTGTCAGACGCGCTTGGTGTATGAAGGGAATGATGCACAACAATAAACTGTTGGGGGAAAAAGAGTAAAATGATAAAATTAAAAATATTGTGTACATAAGACAACAGAATGGCTAGCATGCTCAGCAACCTTCAAGAATCAGATGCCCAAAGGTGTAGTTAGGTGCACACGTACTGAAATTCAAAATCTCACAGATGCTCTAACTCCCTGGGTTTATGTATAAGCTAACTTGATCCCAACAGCACAACAATGATAGGCAGCATGTCTACGAACTCTGCTTAACTTGGACTGAATTTTAATTCTCTAGAAGGTACAAGACAGATGATGTTGGAGATTCAACTTCGTTCAGATCAGGCTGGAAAAGTAAGAGTGATGGTGGTATAAGCCTCCTAAGTCACCCTTACAGATTTTCTTGCCTTAAAGCCCATCTTTAAAAAAGAAAAGGCTGGGAAAACTGAAAGACTCCTTTTGCAGTACTGCATTATAATAGGCCAGCAAAGTTACCTACTGAGCAGTCCACAGTTCTCAATTAATTTAGAAGCACATGTAAGAAAATGTTGTTTTCTCTCTAGGAGTTTCTCTACCTGTTTTTGCTTAAAGTTAACAAAGTCCAACCCTTAGAAACTATCCTTAATCACCGTGAAAGACTAAATATCTAAGGTGACTGAAGAAATATGGCTAAATTGCTTGTGAAACTGTCATGGCTTTTGTCAAGTGGCTTATATTACCCATCAGTATATCAATGATATCACAGAAAATGTTAAAAATTAAACATGGGGACAAGGCTCCTTTCTACTCTGTTTCTTAAAATGAACTTGTTATTACCCATCAACTAGTAGCATACATATTGTCCATATACAATAATTGGGAAATACTTCTACTAATCCTTCATCCCTTTCAAACTTTCTAAGTGATGATTGATTATTTTGATCTAAATTAAAAAAGACAAATTCAAATAATGATCTCAATTTTAAAGACAGAAGTTCATTAGCACCTTATTCAGTGTAAGAGTGAAGAATTTAAGTTCAGGATCTCACTCTACAAGAAGGTGAACTGTCTTTTATTTTTTAACCTTCTTTTTAATTTCTTACTGGATTTCTATATGATAGCTCATAACAAGCCAAATAAAAATGGCTAATCAAAGAGGTTCACAGGAGTACTGAATTTATTCTAATGACCCCCATGGCAGGGGTGTTGGGTTAGATGATCTTTAAAGGTCATTTCCAACCCAAACTGTTCTGCCTGATTCTCTGATCTATTTGAAAACACTTCAAGGCAATATGTTTTAGTTGTACCTCTAGGTACAGCAATCTTTCAATACATGGATTCTTTACCTCATATGATAGTACAGAGCTTGCTATTGAGTTGTTTCTAGAGAACTTCAGGAGCTAAATGCCAATAACCAAAGCCATGCAAGAGAGGTGTTAATCTCCATTTCTGTATTACCAAAGCACACTCAATCTTACAATCACAGGCCATGAACAATCTGATTAGTAAGATAAGGAAGGAGAAAGGATCCCATAAACATATCATTTTCAACATGCATACAACATGCAACTAAGGGTCAACCAGACCAAAAATAAACAGGAAAACCCATGTAATGAGAATAAAAAGATTAAAGAGCAAAAACCAGGAGGAACAATTGCACTCTTGTTTGTGGGAGAGACTCTTGCCATTAGAGCCAGAAAAGCCCAAATATTTTACTAAAAGCCCTATTCATGAATGACTTACCCTCTACCTAAGTTTGGAAAACTCTGTGAAGAGCGATTACCACCATCCCCTATGAAATGAAAATTCCTCACCATGGGTTTCTCAGAGCACAATGGGACGACTATGTGTTTGCTGGGAAGGAACAAGGGGTGGGGCACAGTGCCTCACAAACCATGGCAGATCATAAGGAGCAAGAATTTAAACTCCACACGATCACAGAATTATAATTTCTGAATGAGAATCACATCTTGTCAAACTGCTGCTGACAGTCACCCACTCAGCAAAAGGAGACCACAATCATTATCAAAGAAAGCTGTTTTGAGAGTGATTTCAGAACAAATATGCCTTTCATCAATATCTGGCATCATTAGCTTATCCGCCTTCCCACCTTGTTCTATGAGAAAACACTTACTGAGGTTAGAGTCAGGAAGATTGAGAACTTTGCTGTCCTTTGAATCTACTGCCAAAGTCCTATTTGCACTGCTTGAGGCATTCTCAGGCAATAAAAACCATCATTGCAAAACTCCGTTCCTATACCACTCAGTCGCTACGGTATCTAAGCACCTTTCAGAATGGCATTAAGCAATATAATTAGCATCTGTCGTGTGTGCTGCCTTTTCTCATGGGTACATCTATACACGTTTCTCTCCTGTAAAGCTATACATGACTATATCTAGGTAGCGCACAGCATAATTATAAAGCTAAACCTGTCCCTCTCCAACACTGATGCTTTAAGTCTAAAATAAATATCCACTAAGCACTACTGCTTTGCTCCTAGTAAACCGAGGATAATAAAAGCTCATGTTATGTTTCCATGTACAAGCTTAATCAAATCATTTTGGCTGGGATATTGTGTTTGTTTAAGAGCAAGTGATCGAGCGGATAACATCAGAGCTGCATTGATTAAAGTATATTTGATCACCAAGGTAGATCAGGAAAGCGTTGCAAAATATTGGAGTGGTAGAAACTCAAATGAAGCAAAAATATTAATGCAAAGAAGGCCACAACAGACTTTTAATAAAGAAAACATGGTAGGCAAGCTGATGGTATCTAGTAAAAAAAAAAAAAAGATTTCAAGTATGATATGGTTTCTGTGCATGTGCTAGTAAAGAAATGAATTAGGGTTAATCCTCAATAAGATTCAAGTTTTCTGTTAGTATGGATCTCTTTTTTTTTCCCTCTCTCCCCATAAAGCTCATCAATCTGTATTTCCTTAGCACAGATTTGAAAAATAATACTTTAGATTTAGTTGGCACTGAGCAGCAAAACCACTGACATTAATGTATCAGTGTAACTGCTACCTGAAGAATAATTTTGGTAAAGAAAATGTCCTGGTAAAATATCTTTGTCAAATTAACAGTTAATGGAGGCATTTCTCTATTCCATGGTTAGGAGACAGACTCCTAACCTTCAAAGAAGTGTGTCTACGAGATGCCATGATGTGCAAAGCTCTGCTGCCTTTACAGGATCTCCATGGGTGTGCAGGTCAAGCCCACAGAGAATACACTACATGATCAAAGACTTGGATCACGTACAAAGACTTAAAGACAGTCAATGGATAAGCGTGAAAAAGCATGAAAACATGCTTTTCACAAATACACATGGATGTGGAAACTATTGCATTTTTTTGTCTGATAACAGTTATGCCCTGAGGGGAAGAGCACACAAAGGATTATCCAGAGATGTCAAGGAAGATGTGTCCATTAGGACAGGAAGGCCTTTAACAATATACAGCTTGTGTAAATGGCTTCATTTTCCTGAAGGGAGACACCCTGGAGTTTTCAACCTAGACTGATAAACCTATTGACTCTCATAGGAATTTGTGGCTGGAGAGAGAAAAATTGTTAGTACAGAAAATCAAAGATGGAGAATTAATACAAGGCAACGAACTTCTGCTTCCAGCTGGGTGAAGTCACATGTTTTGATGGTTGCTTTTAAATGCATCCAGAAAATGGCCAGGTATCTCCAGCAAACCTGTCTCCAAACAAGTGCTTCATTTACGTTACATTAATTAGTTACACTGCATTGGGCATTTCGAAAGACAACAGGCTGGAAAAAAAAGGGAAAAAAACAGACACGTATGTCCAGAGAGCAGAGAGGAAAGTCTGGAAAAGCTACCCCTGAGAATAATCATCAACAGAGATGAAACGCATATACATATATTTTGAAACATACGTTTAGGTACCAGCTTTGTTGGTGCCGTAACATCTGCTTCTCTGTAACAGACTGCTGGATCCATAATGTCTCTGTCAGGAGGAGGGTAAGGTGGGGGTGGGGGGATCACTAACTCGGGTGGACCCCGAGTGGTGCCTCTAGGAGGCTTTTGTGGCACCTGCCGTCCATCACCTACAGGGGGGATCAATCGACTAGTTACTTCAGCATCAACACAACGATTGCTACGTTTGCTGTTATTTTTAAAACACACGTCGATTTTCCCTCACCCACAACCAAAGTCTTTCTGGATCTAATTCTGCTCTTATTTAGCCCCAAATAATTACGGGAGAAGGAAAAGCCTGGTCTCTCTTAAATCAACAACAATGGGACCAGAAATAGGCTAAGCACATACATGTACATCACAGCTAACAGTTGAAATATTCACTGCTGTTTTGCCAAATATAAGGAAGGATGAAAAATCAAAAAAGAAAAGTGAAGAAAAGGTATGTAAGAAAATAAAAACAAGAGAAAAATGTTTATTTTCCGTAAGTGCCAAACTGCATGAATTTGTTGACCTCTAGGATACGTTATGCGACCATTTCCCTCTCTCTATAAGAGAAAAAGGAGAATGCCTCAGATTAATATTTTTAAGTAGGTATGTTGACGGGTTTTTCTTTTTGTGAGTAGGTTTTGTATTATTTTGACATTGCAGGGAAGCAGCTGATTAAGTCATTCTTTATAAAAGTGTTTTAAGCTATCAAAGGAAATGCTCATAACTTGCTGGTGGCTCATTTCAATGTTATGTACAATATCTACATAAATACGTCCACCACTGGACTATGCTGCATTAACCATTTGCAATGTCGAAAAGCTGCTGCCAGTTTGTGGTGTACAGACCTAGAGCTATTGCAATTCAGCAAGTCCTCGGAGGCTGCAAGTCAGCTGAGGAAGCAGGACTGCCTGCTTGTTCTGCTCTCATGCCCTGCCCTAAGCATCTGCTACTGGTCATAGCTGAAGACGGATGCTGGCTGAGATGGACCTCTGGTCTGTGCCATCGCTCCTAGGCTCATGCTCTGGTGTTGCTGAGAAGGGGAGCAGTGCCAAGAGGCAGGAAAAAAAAAGATTAAGCCATTCTGATTTGTTACTTAGGAGTCACTAGTTTGTAGAGATTGAAGACAATTAAATGTTGGCAAATGTGCAGACCTTTAACTGCTTTGAGGAAATTGGGCAAAATGCTTTGGGGTCAGAGTAAGTGGTTCAGTATTGAATGTGCCCCATTCGCCAGTTCGAGGATATTTTTGATTGATCTTTTGCTTGGATTCATGTGGCTAACTTGGGAGATATACAGGTAGCTTTAATCCTTTTTCATCATGAGGCTGCCTGTTTCTTGCAGCACTTTCCCCCCCCTCACTACTGTCTTGCTTTTTTCACAGCTTTTCTCTCCTGCTTTCAGAGCCATCTGTGCTTTCTCATCATTTTCTTGCAAGGGCCTCAAAGAGAGGCTGTTTTACCAACCTTCCCTCACTGTAACATTTTTTTCTTGTTAATGAACGTATTCATTCAAGAAAGTAGCAGAAAATGAAAAGCACTGGGGATCGGGCTACTGTGGGACGAGTTCTTTGTTGGTGTAAATTAATAAGGCTCCATTAAAGTAAACGATACTACAGAACCCTACATAACAGAGTCTGGCCAGCAAGCATTTATGCACACAGCACTGAATGGACTAGAAGTGGTTATGCTCTGCTTTATTTCAGCTGTAACGTTATGAGCACTGATACAAAATAAAATTAACACTTACAAAAAGTTGAAGCACCAAATGTCATCAATAAGTAACCTGCAACAGGGCAAGGCATGAGGAGTTTCAGGCTGTGGCATCAGCAACAGTTAAAAGTAAGCCGATTTGCTGAAAACCCCTGTATTATATGTCACAGTGATAACGTTCCCCTTGGAGGGCTTAAATAAGAGATGTCAATGGAGTCGAGCATGTCACAAGATAATGGACTCCTGCTGCTACATAAATGCTGAGGCATTAAATGTGAAGCATTTACTGTAAATAAATGTTGGAACAAAGCCAAGAGGTTTCTTTCTAAACTGTGAGGCATTCATAATGTAAGCAATTATGTATGACAGGATGTCATATCTGTATGTCTTAGGCACTTTATGGAACATGAGGTCAAAGACATGAACTGAAGTGCATTGAGTGCATTACAGCACTTGAATGCTTCTCTTAATGCACTGAAAAAAATGTTTCAATATGTGGGGTTATTATCTCATATCTTTACCCATCATAAAATCACTTTGTTTGCTAAAAGCATAATCTTGGGGTCCTCACTTGGACAAAGCTCCCACCAACCTGAATGAGCTAGCAGTCAGATAATGACAGAGGTTTGGGAGAACATTTTTCAGTTTTCCTGCATGAGAGTAAAGGTGTATCACATATTGCTGAAGACTACAGTTCCCTCATCGTCACCAGCTATGTATGGAGTTCCTTTAAGAGAACCAGTTTTCTTCTTCTAGCTAAAGACTCGGGAGAGATTAATTTAGGAACAAATTCAAAATAAAAACTTCACTGACCATCAACTGACTTGATGTCAAACTTTTGGAGGCCTAAAGGAAAATAAAATGTCTTCAGGCTTTAGGAACATGAGGGGAACCTGAACTAGCTTAATTGTACCTCAGTTCTAGTAGATCCCATGGCTTCAGATGTATTCAGTATTGCCTTGTCTATCTCTTCACTTTCTTTTTACTAGCAAAATGACCACGACCTTAGAGGCACAGAATAGACCCAGGGCTAGTGCTTTTTAATATCTAACTCATACAAAACATTCAAATCATCTGACAAGTGTCATCCACATTTTACTGTCTTCTGGTCCTCTGAATGGTGCCATTAAAATGAGGTAATATAGAAACACTTATTTCCAGACTTTCATTCTGCAATGTAAATGCATTCTCCCCCCCAGCCAAGTTACAAAAGTTCCCAACTCACAGCATAACAGAATTAAAGAAACTTTGAACAGTGAGTGTTGAAAGCACATGCATGGAATTACACAGGAGAAAACAGCATCTCTCACCCATTGTGCTCTTCCTCTTGTCTTCCACTTCTTCTGTCCTATTTGGCATGGCAGGAGTGGGTGGAGCAGACAGAGTTGGTGGAAGAGGTGCACGCCTCTTCTTTTTCTGTAAATCGTTTAGGGATGCTCCTTGCGAAATCTAGAAAAATTGAAAAATATGCACAGTAAAGGATGCGTGTGTTTTTTTTTTCTTAAGTTACCAGTAACAAAAAAGTGTTTGTCGTATGCTAATTGCTAATTTCTTTAGCACACAGCATCACCAAAATATTTATAATATGTATTTATAGTGAGGAGATTGAAAAGACAGACCAGAAGAGGTGTAGCAAGGCACTCGGAAGGAATGGGGCAAGAATCTCAGAGATATGTCACAGCAGGACTACCAGTATGCTTCATTTGATGGTTCTGATAGAAGGGAAATGGTGAGCAACACAGAGTATGACACTACATGCGATGTTAGGCTTAACCCATCGCATGGTTAAAAACTCCAATCTGTACATGTAGGTAATAAATACTCTCATTTCTTTCATTTTTCTCTCAAACTGATGTTTCAGGACTTGTGAGAGAAGAACCAAAATTGAAGGTCTGCTTGTATGATGATAAGAGATCATAACATACTCTGTTTATGTCTACTGGACTTCTTAGACATACTTCTGAAGATCTGTAACACCTCTGCTTCCAATAATTGCGACACGTTGGTTGGCCAGCCAAAACTTCATTACTGTTTATACTGCTTTTTAAAATATGGAAAATTCTATTACAAGTGACTTGGGTTTCACTGCATTGCATAATATTTTCTGTTGATTATTGGAACTTAGCTCTATTTCCTTTCACCGGAAGAATAATTAAAAAAAAAAAAAAGTAGGAAAATCTGTTGAATTTTTGTATTTGAAAGGTACTGGCAATGCTAGACAGAACCAAGCGCAGCTGAGGCAGAGGGTAATGGAAGCTGCCCACACATAGCATGCTGTTGGAATTCCTCAGTCTTCCCTCACATTGCTTCTCTGCTCTGTCCATCCTGATACTCCACATAGCTGAAGATATCTAATATACAGAATTGCCCAGTGGTTTTCTAATATTACAAAGGTCTAAATAATAATAATCATCATCATCATCTCCCCTTTAATCCAAAGGGCTAATGAACCCCTAAAACGCATTTGTTGTGGGAGATTTCATTAAATAAATAGTAGCTTCACACTGCTCAAAGCTATTATCAGAGTTCAGAGGAAAAGCATTCATTTGTATAAGTCTTTTCATAGACTGAGTGAAAACTCTTAGGATAAATGATTTTTACAGAGAACAGGACCTGAATAGAGCCTCCCTCACTTAGCCTTCCTTTTTAAAAGCCCTCAGGAAGGGCTTAAGTTTATAAAACATGGACATACAGTTCCCACCTTCCAGGACAATGCTCTAACCACTACACCACATGACATTCGGATGATCTCCACCCGTTCTTCGCGTCCTGCACACAGCAAAACTTGGTAGTAACAGAACTGGAAATAGAGCACGTTAATCAGGATGAGCTGCAGCTTCCTAGCAAACAGATTCTGTAAGGTGGAGGGGGCAGAGGGTGGGAAAGGGAAGGTGTCCTGGTGTTGGTACCTGCTACCATGTTTTGTTTTTCTACTTTACGTTAAATATCCATTGGATAGAGTGCATGACTAAAGCCAGTCAGGCCAATCTAGATAAACCTGGCTAGAGTTAATGGCAAAGAATGTTGGCCAAAACTTCATGGAATTTGAAAAAAAATAGCCTCCAGGAAAGAGCACCAGGCCAAACATTCAGAAATAGTTACAGCAAAATTTTAAAGCTTCTTTGAAAAACTTTTGCCTGAATTAATAATGTTACTCCATATTAAGATAGGGCACCTCTCCTGATGAAGATACTGTCTGCCTCTGCCAATTGTTAGAAACAGACTACTATTAACCAAAGTTGGATTTAATATTATTTTTAATACTTATAGAACCAGAAGGACCAATACTCAGCTGAAGATGGATGGGAAACTCTGTTCAGTGAAACAGACTCATCAAGCTTTGGTTTTGCAGATGAGGAATTACACAGATGACAGCTACCTAATTCTGCATTCTTCTCCATGCCTGTTTGGGGTAATTGGCAAATAAGCAGTTAGAAAAAAAATCACATTCTTCTGCGCTGCCTTTTACAATAACTAAAGACATCTAAGCGTTTAATACTGTATCTTGATTCCTCAGGATACTACCTTACAAAGAGAAAATTATCAATCAAAGTTGGGACTAAACATTTAAATCTGACCATACTGTCTCCAAAATTCAGCAGCTATGAAGAATCATTTGGGAGACAGACAGAAACTTCCCCAGCACTTCACAAGCACAAGCTATGACTTTAGCAGCTATTTAATAGCATTTTGTAGCTTCCAAATTCACTCCTGTCTCTCCAGGCAGAAAGGTCATTTTATTTGAGGACAACAATGGATGGGCTGGTGATTTAAATGATAAGCCTAGGAAATCTTGAGAGTCAAGGCAGAAAGAAACGTGTTTTCTACTTGAAATGACAGAGATCACTAGTCAACCTTCACTGAGTACCAGGTGAGTGAAGGATATTATTTTGCCATAATCAAATTCCTCAAAGATAAATTGCAGATTTAGAAAGAAAAATGAATCCTTAACAGAAGCCAACATAAATGAGCTATATGCTTTCTTATTTAGTTGAACCTTCTAGGAACATTACATAGATGTATGGACAAACAAAAGTGCTACTGCTAAAGAAAAGGCTAGAAAATAGCTAGAACACAACTGCAATAATGAAAGTTTGGTGAAATACACACAAAAATGCTTTTATCATACTGTCAGCTAAGTGCAGCATACTTCACAAAACCCATGAAGAAGATGAAAAGCTTGCTTAAAGCTAGACATACTACCATGTATATAAGAAGTGTCTAAGCTAGACATACTACCATGTATATAAGAAGTGTCTAGTTCAAGAACAGGTTGTAAAAATTGTTAAAGTAGTTCTTTAAAGCCAATCTCAGTAAACCTATGAGGCTCAATATAAATAGCAAAAAAACACAAAGAACATTCTGTTTCCTTCTTGCAATTGTATATACCAAAACAATAGAACTTGAAAATAATTTGTTATGACTGGTTGTTTCTTTTATAAAGAAATCAAGCCTTAACAACATTATCTGAAGTAATTTCCCATCCAAACTTTGTTACAGGATCCCCTCTCCGAGTGTAACACAGTATTTCCTATTCTTAGCACCTGTGCTTCACCTATGTAGAGTTAGATGGAATTATTAGGTGAGCTTCCAGTTATGCAACAAATACATAACTTTTAAAGACGTTAGTGACTGTTCTCTGACTATAACTAACACCATAAACTGAGCTAGAGATGAATAAAGTGGTCCAAAAGGACCTAAATCTGAGAAATAAAGCAATTCCTATTCCCATATTGATTATACCACATACGATGCAAAAAAACAAACAAACGAAAACCCACACATTTTCCATTAAATTCATGTCATGGCTCACATACTGTTTGAAATATACTTTCAATATTGCAGACAAAATATTTGAGGAATATGCTGAATGTGGTGTACCTCTGTGAAAGCTCAAAACCTTTTTTAAAATTTGAGGGCTTAAAATAAAATTTTGGAATATATTTGGGGCAAAATAGTAAACTCATAGGTAGGCTATGTGCCAAAATTGTGAGGAAGGGCATCCTACAAAGCTAGTGCTTGAAAACATTAATCAGTAGCATTTGATTGTCATCTTACTTGCAAAAGGCCTGTGGATACAGTACCAGTGGATTTGTAAACAGTGGATGTGTTCATGGCACCAAGCCTGTCAGAGTACAAGAAGTGTTTGAACAACGCTCTCAGGCATATGGTTTGATTTTTGGGTGGTCCTGTGTGGAGCCAAGAGCTGGACTTGATGATCCTTGTGGGTCCCTTCCAACTCACGATATTCTATGATTCTGTGATTCTAATTTTTTTTTTTTAAATGTGTAAGAGTCCAGTATTTTCTTTGGGTTAGGTTGCAATGAATATGCATTCATGAAAAATCATAGAACCATAGAATGGTCTGGGTTGGAAGGGACCTTAAAGACCACCTAGTTCCAACCCCCTGCCATGGGCAGGGACACCTCCCACCAGACCAGGCTGCCCAAAGCCCCATCCAGCCTGGCCTTGAGCACCTCCAGGGATGGGGCATCCACAGCTTCTCTGGGCAGCCTGTGCCAGTGCCTCACCATCCTCTGAGTGAAGAATTTCTTCCTTATATCTAATATAAACCTACCCTCTCTTAGTTTAAAGCCATTACCCCTTGTCCTGTCACTACACTCCCTGACACAGAGTCCCTCCCCAGCTTTCCGGTAGGCCCCCTTTAGGCACTGGCAGGCCGCTGTAAGGTCTCCCTGGGGCCTTTTCGTCTCCAGGCTGAACAACCACAACTCCCTCAGCCTGTCTTCATGGGAGAGGTGCTCCAGCCCTCTGATCATCTTTGTGGCCTTCTTCTAGACTGATCATCTTCATCTTCTGGACTCATTCTAATAGGCCCATGTCCTTCTGCTGGGGGCCCCAGAGCTGAACGCAGTGCTACTGGGGGGGCCTCACAAGAGCAGAATAGAGGGGAAGAATCACCTCCTTTGATCTTAATGCATCCTTGAAAAATGCACATAGTGCATCTTTGTTAAACAACAGAATACAGTAATGTTGTAAGTCCTATAGTTTTGACTTGCCTAGTAAAGTATGAGGCAACTATCAAGGTATTTTGAAATGGTGATACTAGCAGGTAAAAATGCTTAAGCTAGTACTAAAAGCCCAGCTGGATTTTGTGGACTTGAGGGGAAAATATCAGGAAACTTCTACACTGGATGGTGAAGGCCAACTTGAAGCTTTCTATGAACCTTTTCTATGCCTTTCAAGCAATGCTTTGTGCATTTATTGAATAGCTGAGGGAGATTTCATCATCAGCAGTTGCTGTGTTAGGACACAGAGACCTGGGGCGAATACGAGACAGAAGAGAGACATGGACTTTCTGCAGGGCTGAGAAACAGCTTGGAAAAAAGCTGGGTGATCCCAGCTCAGAAGCACAACTAGGGACACAAGGAGGGAAGAATAACCTAAAAACTGCCATGGAAAGACCCTCTTGGACTTGTGCAATAAAAGCAAACAGCAACTTGAGTTACTTGGAACAACTGTGGGTATCTGTATCGTAGTTGGTGTCTACACCTACTGGAGGAAGCTTTGTCAATTGACAGACGAATATAAACTGTTCTAACAGAAGCTCTCCTCCACCAGTGGACCTAGTCAATATGTGACTGAGGTGTTAAAAAAAGTGCATAGCTTGTCTTTCAAAATCCAAACTACTCTTCCTAGTATTTTCATAAAAACAAGAAATGTTTGTCTTAGAGCAACAGATTTTTCCTTTCATTCTCACTGTTATCATTTTTACCATAGACCAGGGAAAATCGAAACTTGAAAACCTAACAAGGTTAGGTTTGCTTTTTATCAAAATCACCCTTAAAGCTATTTTCTTTCTGCTTAAACATTGCAGCTACAGATGATACGCTTATTCTATCAGCAACAGGATTATGGACTGCTTTTAAAGGATGTCCCATGATGGTTTAGCATATATGAATCAAATATTTTATAGTAAATGATATAAATTGTGTGAACTAAGCTCATACTCTCTTGCTCATTTCTCTTTTTTTATGCAACATGTCAGGATCACTTATTGTTTTTCAGAATGTTTGTATTTTTGTGACTTCTGTCTAATTTGTATGTAAAGCATGTTCAGGGAAACAGTGAGTGATTATTTGTAAAAAATATTTTTAGAAGCAAATAAAAATAATTGGAAAAAGAACACACATGGATTCAATCACAGGCATGCCCTAACTACAAACTGGTTTCTGTCATCCAACACAGACTAGACACACACTGATTTAAGCAAGCCAGATTTCAATACACCTGCTGGTGATGATACTGTGTGGGGTCAGAATGCCTATTGAATTACAGGATTGTTTAAATATGACCCACAGAAAATTTCAGAGTTAATTTTTAACTAAACAAACAACAGTATCACCCAAAACTATGTGTGGGACCATCCCAATTCTTCTCCCCTCACACAGAACTGTAAGAGATCTTGAAATAATTAAGAGCCATTTCACAATAAGCTCTGGAAATAAAAAGACATTTATTAACCACTTTTAAACTCTTGATATAACTGTAACTGAACTGAAGCTTTTGCAGCATTGTACGAAAGACAAGTGGTAGGTTGGTATGCTAGTAAGATTTATGGCTTAAGAGTTTTTAAAATATTTTTGCTATGATTTTGTACATAATTTAAGGCAGTTGAGAAGAAAATATTTTGATCCAAGAGGAGCTGTTCTAGGAAAATCAGAGAGATAAATCTTTCAGCTGCAGAACGGAGACATAAATCTGTCCACTAAACTTGATGATATAAAAGCTACTCTATCCAGCTGATTCTGCATTTTCACAGGGTAACAGATGCTTCAACATGCCTAGCACCAGAAACCACAAGAAGTCCCAACTGAACGTTAATGTGTCTTAAACAACATTTACTCATATGTCTAATATTCCCTGGACAGGTCATACATTATTAGGCTTTTCACTGACATTAGGCATACACTGACAAAGGGAAATTCTGGGAGCTCTCACAGAAACTGAGCTTATGAGCAATTCATGAGGCTGACCACCGTCAGTTACACTGTATTAAACTGTCTATTCAGCACTGAACTTCTAGCTTGCTTCCTTATTGGGTAGCACTCCATTACCGTTGATTAAAAACTGAATTTCTAATCCATGAGTATGTTGTAGTGGCATTCAAAGACAGAAGTCTGATGTTTCCCAAAAACATGTCTTTATGTTGCAGAATGCATTTGAGTGGTGGGATATTTAAAGTGCCTACTAGGATGCCATGCAATGCAACAACATATTGTAAAAGCAACATACACATGGATACTAAAAAAAACTGGCACATGGAAACAGCTTGAAAAAGCATATTCTTTGAAAAACTTGTCATTTTGATAAAATGCATAGAAATGACTACATTTCAAAAACTGGCAAGAAGCTTCTCTGGCTTGGTCATTTCAGTACTGTACATATTGATTTTCTAGTCCTGGATCTCACAAATGAATAGGATAAAAGTAAAAGTAATAGGAGATTTTGAAATAAACCATACGAAGATAAGAAATGAATACTGTCATAGCAAGATTGATCATCTGACATTTGGATTGACTGGACCCAAGGTCTTGCACTACCTTTGACATGTCAGTCTCACACAGCACACGTTTACATAGGGAGATTCCCAAGCTGCTGCCAAAATGCAGCACTAGTAACTCACATGATCGTTTGGCTCATGTGATGGCTGTCCCCCTGCCATACTCATGGCCTCAGATTCTGAGCTGCTTTTCTGCTGGAAGTGTTCAGTCTCTGTGTTAAATTGGGAAGTCAGGCTTATAATTAGCATGCAAACTGTATTGGTCTTTTGAAAATACCCTTACCATTATCATTTTAATGAGCTGCCATAAAATATTGCATAATTTTGCCCACTTTTATGCTGTTTAATTTCAAATTAAATTTCTCACATTATACCATTCTGGTATTAAACAGGATTTTGTAATGAAATTTAGTGGTCATTACCAAAACTGAATCTCTGGCTGCAAAAACAGCTCAGTATTAATAACAGATAAAAAGGTTAGCATTACTGGATTTTACAGAAATTGCTACGCTTTTGTGCTGTTTTTATTCATAAAATGAAAAAGACAAAAGTCAAGGATGTCCTTGAATGCTCAGTTGATTGGCGACAGAAAGCTAAATCAGTTGACACAAGAAAGCCACTACAAGGTGAAGGGGCAAGCTCATTTTTCCGTCTGTTTTTATTGAACACACCCTTTGTGAAATGTCATGGTCAAGGGCAGTTAAAAATTAATGTCATTCTAATCTTCTTTAAACACTTTAACTTGTTCAGCTAAATGTGTCAGACAGGAAACTATCCATAAACAAATTTGAGATGTTAAATTACTAAGATAGCTGTGATTTCCTTCTTTTGCAAAATCTCATTACTAGCTGGAATATTATTTCCACTCAAGGAAGTCACTCTACAGCAGCAAATGCTTTCACATGCATTGAAACATGTAGACTACACAAGTCTGCGGATGTTTGTTTTGGCAGAGAATTGAACTTCCTCTGTTTCTCTGAATACAATGTAATCCTCCTCATTTATGTCTTCATTTAGGGGAAAAAAATCAAAAACCTCAGTCACTTCAAATTCATATTTTAAACCACCACAAACTGATTTGCTATTAAGATTGATTTCTCTTCTAGAAATAGCCTGTGAAGTAAAACAAAAAAAGGAAAAAAAAAAAACAAACTCAAAATTTTCTTTTAATGTTTGTGCTTATCTTTTCAGTTAGAGCAATAAATTTGAATAGAACAATTGAGCATTAATTAGAGTTTAAAATACACAGTTGGACCGTAGCTTAATATTTCTTCTGGCAACTTTATGAATGAATTTGATAGGTGTCTGTCATACCTCCTTGAGCCACTAGTGCCTTTAGGAAAGGCCCTGGCATGAGGGTTTTACGTATAATATTTTCTTCCTCCGTATCACATTCAGGATTACAGGCTGGTTGACTAGTCGGTCTGTTGTTCTGTCCCTAAAAATCTGAGAAACGTCATAAGCCAGCTGAAGATCTGAAAAATTTAGTTTGCATCTTTGTCCAATTTTCTGCTAAAAGGATGGGCTGTAATCTAACATGTTAGGGCCAGAAAGTGGATTGCAATCACACAAACATTCTACCAGAAGCAAGGAAAACCATACCCTTTCTGCTGCCACTAAACTACATACCTCTCTGGAGCTTAGGTTTTCCTTTACACTTAGAATTTTCTCCTTCAGAGAAATTCGATGGGAATTTCTAGTGCTTAGAACAGCACCAAATCCTAAGCAACATCCTTACAATTATTCTCAATTTAGAAAAGAGCACACCGGATTTATCTGCAGTATTCGCCTTCCTTGGACAAGCCCCCTCTGTCTGCAAACACACAAAATGGCTGGGAAACATGTTTTGGGCAGTAAGTCAAGTGATAGTTTCATGTCATCATTTCCTGCTCCTCCCTGCAAATTTCCACTCAGTCTAGCTCCTTCCAGGGCTTACAAAGGGCAGCCAGAAAGCCCTACTTCCATGATCTTGAGAAACCAACGAGAAGGTGGAATAGCAAAATGGTATCACGGTGTAGGTTAGACGTGTTACTATGGACTGTAGCATAACACAGCTCTACGCCAAGCCACTCCTCACAAGTATAAGATTTTTATCACCCAAAACGATGAATGGGCTCTGCCACAAACCTTGGTTTGAGAAACCCACCATGGCATTCTGCTTCCTATCCTTGCCTGGAAGTGGCAGCAACACGCAGCTCAGCAGGGCTCGGGGACAGTCTGCTGAACCCTGATGTCCTGGTTAAGGTGGGCACACAGCAAACAGAACAACATACCCGTACCTTTGGTTGACCTACACTGTTCGTTCTTCAAAGAGATGAAAAACTGAAGTGTCATGCAGTCAAATGAACTGGATTTGCATTCCCCTCTCTCTGTTTTTATTACTTTCATGGCTTGACTGTGAATTAACTCAAACAAAAAAAAAGCTTTAGAAAGCAGTGAACAGTTTTTACTAGATTATATCTATTTGTGATGTTTCTCCTTGTTTTCTTATTTGGCTAAAAAATGACCAGAATGCAATTAAACCTGATTTACACAGCATACATTTACTTAGTTAACTTTTCTAGTATATAAATATTTACCTTTCTAATTTAAGATATAAGAAAGGTAGAGTTACAAGTGAAATCTGAAGAGTGATACAAACCCAGTTTCTAAATTAAGCAAGGGTCATTTTTCACTGCTTACTGAATGCCAGTTCTTTAGAAACCTTGCAGCTTAAAATTATCTGTCTATTTAACTTCCCCTAAATACCTTAACCGACAAAGTCTAATAATTACTCAACACATACTTTCTCTTTAATGAGAGTTAAAGCTTACGATGACATCAGCCTGTCCTATTTGTCTGTGACTTGCAAGCCAGATGAAGTTTACTTACTAAATGTTGCAACCCTGCCAAAATTCAGGGCTGCATAGAACAGTATGTTCGGGCCCTGATGTCTTGCCAGATTTCAATGAAGTGCTTGACAGAGACCACATGTGGAGGTCAAGTGATACTATCATGATCTCACCAGATGGTAAATTGTGGTATTATTCCCAAGGCAGGTAGCATAATCTGTTCAGAAACAGTTGGCAGGTGATCCATGAACTCACAGCCAGAAGCAACTGGATTATTGCAAAAGATCAGGAATGTTATTGATGTTGGTGGAAAGACTTTTCCAAGAATTTTTCTTGCACATAATCTAAGGGCTCAACTCTGAAGCTGTATGTTTTCTTGAAAAAAAAAAAGGGGGATGTATTTTATTAACTGCTATCCTAAATCAGAAGCCTTCCCATAAACAAATCTTGTACACTTACATGATTATTATATGATGCATGTTAAGTGGTAAAAACAAAGACACAGCAAGCTCAGTTTGCTTGGGTTCCTGTTACTACACAGGTTAGAGGGCAGGACTGGACTACTTTGCAGAGAACAGCAGTTGACCACAGAGAACTCCTCAGCCAACCACTAAGGAGTCTCACAAAATCCTGTAGGTCTTCTTTTCCTATCCTTCTCCATTATCGACCAATCCAAACCACAGCGTGAAACAAACTGCACTTCACACAATCCAGCCTTCAGTTAAAGCAGGTAAGAACTTAAAATCAGTTCTGGACTCATCTGGCCTTCCCTGAAAAAAAGCTGCAAAAATATTTCTAAAAATGTGACAAAACCGCACTGTGGACTCCTCTTATGCAGTAACTTCTTCATAATCAACTTTTTTTTTCCCAATCTAGAAAAGCAATATTCTCCTTCTAATAAAGACAGGACTTTAAAGCAGGTTTTAAAATTTCGAGTTCCAATGGTACATTACCTATAAATTGACTGCGTGTTTTATCTGAGTAAAGACAGATTCTCCAATGGCCAGTGTAGTCAGTATTACTTCTCCTTGTGCTTCTGAGAGGCTGCACCTTTTGGCTAACATCAAAACCTCCCCTGAAATTCTACTCTAACATCCTCATTCATACTGACCAAACTTCAGAAAAAAAAATCAACTGTACTTAATCACTTTGTGACTGAGAAAGTCATGATTCCTTTTAATTAATTCATCACACTGAAAAATCTTACTCTATTTAAAATTATGGAACAAAGGAGACAGAAAATAAGTATATTAATTACCAGTTAGAAAAAATAGGGACACAGAAGAAACTGGAAAGTAAGCTGCTTACATAAAAATCTAAAGATATTAAAATGTTTTTTGAAATTTTATTTCTAAAATAGGACACATGCTGCTACTAAATTAATGTGCAGCAAAACAAAGTAGAACATTAGGAGCTCTAAAGAGGTTGGGTAGCAATTTGCACAAGCTATGAAATTTCTTTAGAGATATGGAGAAAAATTATGCATTATAATTAAAATGTAATGTATCCTTAAATGATAGTCTTTGAAGATATTTAGAAAGTAGTCACCACAGTGCATAAATCAGTTACCTTTAGCCTTTCATAACTGTTTTGAAAGAAATAAAGTTTGTTTGATTTAGTATGCATACACCAGAAGTAATTTTTCAGAGATGTTTTTCTTTTTAGAAGAGGTACCATTTACTCCCTTTAGCTAGCAGCTTTTTTTGAGGCTTTGATATGTTTTCTAAAATTGATTCTATGTATGACAGCAAGATAAGCCTTCAAGCCATGACTGCACTTTTCTCTCCCTTATTTTAATTTGGGCCTGCATCATTAGCCAAACTAGAGTGTACTTGTCTAGCTAAATTAAGCATCCAGACTGCACAGCAAACATTATCTGATGTTCTGTCGGCTGGTTTCATGTTTGCCATCTGAGCATTGTTTTGTCAGACATGAAAAGAACAAGTCTGGATACCTCTCACTCAACTAACTCAATGTCATATTTAAAACTCTTTAGGGAAAAATGAACAAATCACCTTCAAATTAGAAATTAATTGTTCTGTGTTCTAATTTCATAGTCATTTACTTCAATATAGAGCATTTTAAGGACCAGAGACCTCCTTTACTACTCACAATTGTTTCTAGTAATTGGTTCTGGTACATCTCGATAATGGACGCTGTAATAGGATAGCACCAGCCAGGTTCAGCTCCAGTGAAAATATTAAATAGATAAAATTTTCCAGATTTATGAGTGGTTACAAAGACCATTATTTCCATAAAACTTAATTTAGTATATCATCACAGAATTTCACATCTGTGAACAGCAACAGTTTATGTACATGGCTTTTTCAACACAAGGCAATTAACTGAAAATCATTAAGAAAAGCTCCATGCTTACACACTCATCTTAAAGAAAGAAATATTGCCTAATCCTTTTGGGAAGACTAGATAGATCCAGGAAAGCAGCATGCTGTAAGAGATCTATCTGACTTACTATCTTCTGAAAGGTAAAAATGTCATAATTTGCTAAGCAAAACAATAGACCCATCACTACACAAGAAAGAAGTGTACCAACAGCCAATTCCTCAAAGGTCTTGTAATCTAGAAATCAAGCACAGAAAGACAAAAGAAAGTACAGCAAGCAAGCATCAGTAAAATAAACAGTTCATCTGCTTTTCTCTTAAAGAAAAATCTGTCCTAAGTTGATAATGATGATGATTGGTCTTAGAAGCAACAACTGTGAGGATAGGGCAGTGAGCATGGAAGACAGTGGCACACCTAAATAACAGCACAAAGCTACAAGTGCAGTTTTTTTGGGATGGAGAATTGAAAGTGCAAAACATTGTGACTATCCACTTGTCCATTTTTGTCTTGTGTTCCTGTTTAAATCAATGAGATTACTTGACACTGACATGGATCTGATGTTGATTTCACATGTAATAGGATCAAATCTTTCCTGATGCTGCCATTTTTTTATTTTTTTTTTAGTGTCAGTGAAGGGCATGTGTCCAATGGAGTGCACTGGACATCACCTACACAGCTCCCAGCTACCTGCAATTTGAGCTGCCCACCTGCATCTCCCCGTTTTGAGATGCAGCCCAGGGTGCCTGAAAATATAACCCTCCTGAAGGGCATTTTGATGCTGCAGTTACAATACTAAGTTGAAACACATATACCAGGGAAGTTGCTTTAGGGGTCATCCTGGAAAGTGATTATTGCTCACATCATTTACTGGCAAAACTTATGACCTCATTCTGCAAATGCAAACCTTTGCACTTAGGACCACAAAACAGAGAGCAAAGTTGGGAACAGGAATCAAAGACAGCTGCTTCTGTATTAACAAGAGGCATGTTGCCTGGTTATCAAATTAGTAGTGATGAGAAGATCTAGTGAATTCAGTGAGAATGTGTATCACTTCACACTTATTTACACAGAGTATCACCTGCTTGTTGAGCAGAGGAAAAAGAGCCCGTCACATCCATAAACTCTCAACATCTACAGAAATGTATAAATGAAGTTAATAAGCTTCTAAATAAAATTTCATACAGGATGACTGGAATAAAAGTGCCAAAACAAGTGGGACAGTAAAAGCCTATTGGAAAGTTTCATAACTACCATACAGTATTTGCAGCCTATGACATCCAAAATAAGTGGTTTCTACATGAATTTGCTGTGAAATACAGAGGAATAGATACAATTTCCATTCCTAATGGGTTAGTCTATTAATTACCTATTTACTTATATTGACACACAGGGAGAGACTCAGCTACTCTTTGACTGTATCAAAATACTGACCAATGCCAATTGCGTCGCAAGTCCCCAGCTTCTTGATCTGGCATTGTACAGCAGTACAACGTACACTACAGCAACTAATATCCAAACTCTAATACAAAAATGAGGAAGAGAGCATGATTTAACCACTTTTCTTAGCAGCTGTACCCCACCATAATCTTTAATATTAGACCCCACTGTAAACTCAAGAACTCTGGAAAGTAACATTAGGTTTATTTTTAAACCATGACAGGACATCTCACACATCCTTGACTACCTGCTGACTTCTTAACATAAGAAGAGTGTTTCTTCTTTATGCTTACATAACTTGGGCACCTGAAGACTTTTTTTCTCAGAAAAAAGCATCTTTAACAAAGATTCAGTATCCCTGTCCTCATGACAAAATATTGCTAAGAAATATCACACATTGCCTGAGGGTTCGATCAAGTCTGCCGCTAACACCAGTGAAGATTATGAACTAATAGTCATGATGTCCTCTGTTAATAAACAAAGACTGAGGATCTTTAAAAATAACATGCACCATTCACATTTCAGGCCTTTTTAATACACAAAAAGAAAATCATACTGGAACAAACAAACAAAAAAAGGGGGTACAAAGTCAGTCACTAAATTCCTTTTATTCAACAATTAAAAAAAAAAAAAAGTCAAGTGTTTTCCCTCCTCTTTTAGAAGAAATCTTGCTTTCATATCCTCAGGGAGCTTACAGAAAATTGAGAAGTGATCTACAAGATGCAGTATTTTGTAGAACTAAAGGACAGATTTTGAAAAACAGCTTTTTTCTGCAGCAGAAACTGATTCATTGCATCCTTCCTCAGAATGTGAAAAGAAGTATCTGTTATTCTCAAGGGAGAGTTCTGGATGCTCCACATAAAAAAAAAACAAACACAAAAATCCACAAAAAAGCAGAAAAAAACACACCACACAACCCCCCCAACCCACCACAACCAAAAAAAAACCCAACCACATTCACAGAACACTTAAGGGGAAAGGAAATGTGTCATAAGAGAAAGGTTGAGAAGACCTCACCCAGAAGACCTCTGAGTCAAAAGAAACCTCCCTTCCTCTCCGAAAAATGATAAAAAAAACAAGCACTCATATCTTGTTGACTTCTAGCAGACATTTCTGGCTTAGGTGTAACCTATGGAAGGGAGATAACTGATCTGAGTCCACCCACCCTTTTGTTGAATTATGGGCTCCCTATTAACAAAGAATACAACTGTCACGATCTCCACCATGAACTGCTTGTTACCTTTCACTTTACATCGAAATACAGAAAAAGATGCAATTTAAAAGGGAAGAAAATACCCGCAGCAGAATCCTATTCTGCTGCATTACGAAAAAGCAAGCTCTCCTCGTGCCCCAGATATGTATGAATATAATCACTTGTGCAAAAGTAGGATTGACCACCTTGGTAAATCGACAGAAATCTGAAATTCTGCCCCTTGGGACACAGAGGTCTGGTTAAGAGTGGGGTTTTCACAGCAATGAACTGGAGCAGATGCACAAAGGAAGAGGTAGAAGACAGTGAACTGGTCAGAACTGATAGAGATGATCGCAGCAGATGCTAACTGAGCAGGTTTTAGACACCTGCCCACTATAAACCTCAGTTCTGCAGGTATCCACAGTAGCTTTTCTCATTCAGTTGTGATTCCGTTCCTCAATTTCACTACAATTGCAATACCTGCTGGTATCATGACTCTCCTTTAAAATGATGCTTCTGACAGTCCGACAAAACCTGTCAGAAAAAAAGGCACATATACAGGAAGGCACATCCACACAAACACAGGCTCTTTGCTAAGCACTCAGCTGTTTTTCAGAAGTGAAGCCAACTGCAGGAGTATTATTTTAAATGTCAAACTGATCCAGAGTACCCAGCGACAAAGCAGATTCAAGAAACTTTAACCCATGCAGCAAACAGAGAGCTCTACCGATGGCCTCTTTAATGACACAGCTGCACATGCTATGAACCTACTTTACTCTTCACTGCCCTACAGCATTGGTATCCATTGCGTTAGGGTCTAATTTGCAGCCCTATGGAAATATGTCACTTTGAAAACCTATGTGAACAGCAGTAACAGTGTGATTTCATACCAATCGAGATTATCCCTGTAGTCAGCGCACCACAAACCTGTGCCCTTAGATAATGAAGACGTAAGATGGAAGTGTGGTAGTCACAGTGGAAATGAGCATGAAAGATATCTGCTAAAAATCAGGGTATGCTGGGTGGATGTGAACGGCAGAAACACTTCCTTTGCGCAGATTTTTATATTAACAATCTCAATTTAAACTTCTTTTGTAACAGAAGGCGGCATAGTGAAGAATAATATGATAATAAAATCACCGTGTCCAGATACTGAGTTGCTGAGCAACCAGACGTAGCTTCTGACATCTTAAAAGTTCAGCAAACGTCAAGCTACAAACTCAGCTTCCTAATTACGGACAGCAAAGCTAACCGTTTCTAAAAATCTTGGCCACTGTTTAAAATGTATTTTACTTCTAAGGAAGATAATGAGTCATATTTCCAAGTGGCTCCCAAGTTCACCCCTGTGGCATACTCACATGTACATGGGACTTTTGAGAAATGCAAATTCAGGGACTGATTCTGGAAATCCAGGTGAGTGTACGGTTTAACAATTCTTTGAACAGATTTCCTATGTTAATTATGATTTCAACAGGATCTTATTCATGTATTTCCTTCACTGCCTTCCCTTTATTTTTAATACTTGAACATTATTCTGCGGTTCTCACTGGCAGTATCAACAGCAGGTATGTCTTCACTACACAGTGCCCATGTGCAGTGTGATTTGGAGTATTCCAGGGTTGCCTGCAAATGGACATAAACTCAATGGCTTTCAACATGATATTTCATTTCATTAGCATATCTCATCCTTCGGACACACTCTTGATGTGCTCCATAAACCAGATGGGACGCACCTTTCACTAACTGATATATTCTATTTATATTGGTTTATATATAAAAGGTCAACGAGTAGTACTGTAGCACAACTTCTCCCGTGAGAAAGGCGTCATTACCATAGCCATGACAATGCTACTCAGAGCTTAGGATGCCTAACCCAGGGGCCTGCCAGCTCAGTGGCACTTCTCTCATAGAGTGGTGGTATAAAAAGGACTCTTGGAAGCACAAGATGCACTGGAGTAGAGGAACATGAGCCACGGGAGGCTGCTGTCTCCCACAAGAGTACAGAAACATTTGAAAAGTAAAAAAAAAGAAAACAACAAGAAGAACAAAACACCCTTGTGTGGTTTTCAGTAGAATTTTTTAACTAAGATTTTAAAAATAACTTTTCCTCTGCATTTGCATATTTTTAGTTTTCTTCATTTAATAAAAGATGTACAACAAATGTTGAAAGTATCTTCTCCAAATACACAAGAAATTTAGCAAATTTTTAACATGAGTACTTTTTTTTCTCCAGGGAGGATACAAAAATCTCACGTATCTTTGTTGATGTTAAAACTATCACCTTAAAGCTGATCTTCTCATTTAGACATAAAATTGGTCAAAAATAAACTGGAGGTAGGGAGAACAAAACCTTCCAGAAATGCTCTGAGTAAGTCTGTGATTCTCTTTGGCTGCAATATTCCTTTTTATTCACATGAGTAAGCCTCTTCAACAAGCTATTCTTGGTGAGAAAATATCACCCTTGATAAAACACTGGGGGCAAGTGGTTTTTTCTAAGGGAAGGAATGGCCTTGAGCAAGAATGATGAGTCAACAACTGTCCTCAGCAATCCAAGCTGAGATCTACATGGAGAAGAAAGGTACATAAGAAGCAAAGCAAACCCCACAGCATGTCACATACGTTTTGTTTGTTCACAGCAACATATCATATAAACATGGAAAAAAAGAATGAAAAATTTTTTTTTGGTGCCTTCTGAAAACTCGAGGCCAGTTCTTCACTTGCACTAGGAGCAAGGATACAAGTTTTAATCAAAACCCACTGTCTTGCCATATTGTAACTAAAATTAAAAACTACAAAACATATACTAGAATATTTATGTCTGCTATATAGCCCCATTCTTCATTCAGTACAGGAATTTGACTGGCTAATAACAAATCCCAGATGCCTCCCGTTACATCTACATATTATATGAAAGTGCTTCTGTTCTGAAAATCACAGCAGCTGAAACAGCACATGGCTCCTTTATCACAGTCTACAAATTGCATTTCTGGCTTCTGGAGTTGACATTAGAGCTATTAAAAAGATGGAGGCACTGAAGAGCCCTCTTCTAATTCTGATGTTGTCTCCAAAAAGCCTCATGATTTTACTCTGAATAAACCACTCCGTTTCATAGAAAAGGCTCTTACAGAAAGCCCCTGAGGCCTAATTTATCATCTCCCCTCACTCTAATTTCTGTACTTTTCCATACACACTGAAAATAAAAAGTAATTATTCCCATAAACTTATTTGCCAGTGCACATTAGTCTTGACCTCCAAAAGACTTAAATACTCAATTCTGCAATTCTTCCAAGAAACAACCCAAACCACACTTTTTCTTTTAAAGAGAGGCCAGTGAATAAGCCCCTGAGATGTGCTTAATTCTGTCAGACTTTATGTGTGGCTTCTCTCCATGTGCTCTATAATGGAATACTCATACAGATTTTCTCTTATGTGTTTTGTCTACGTAGCACATGCTTTTTGGGTTGGGAATCCAGTTTTTAATATGCCTACAATAAGGTGGCCCCAAATTTTGCTAGCACATCCTCTAAAATTCTGTAACCGTTTGCACAAGAATGCAAAAGAGTTTCATATTTTTTTTGCTCACTCCATCACTCCACACTCTTTTCTACTCTATACGTCTGAACACTGTTAATGGTAAAACAGTGATACCTGAACAGTGTTACGACAAAATGTTACTATCATACCTTGGTCTTTTAAAAAATATTTGTTCAACGGGCTTCTCATTATTCTAAATTGCATCACCTGGGAGATGTTTACAAAAAGGGGGGAAAAGTCTCCAGGGAAGAAATCCGTAAACTCCTTTCTTTGACTCTGCATTCCTTTGTAAACTACTTCACGTATGCACAGCACACTCTGAAACATCGTTCAATTGCACTCCGAACTGAAATAAATACTTGCTAGAAGAGATTTAATACAGTTACAGAGGAAATACTACCTCTCAATAGACATGGAAATAGGAAGACTAGAAACAGACTAGGAAAACTAATGATGCTGCAGTAAAAAGTAATTAAAGTTACTGCAGGGGCCTTACCCTCAAGGAGGTAAATTACTCTAAGAAACAAAAGTTGCACTCTAGTAAAATTACACTGTAATGATCCACCTATCCAGAAAAAAATGAGCAGAGAAAATATAAATTTAGAAGTTTAAACATCCTTTCATACACACAGAAATTTCTTATTACAATTACTAGGTAGGGAGATTACATGTATACTCCCAAAGCATTATCTGTGCTGTAAAGAAAGCAGAATGCCCTAGAGCTTAACAATGGGTTAAAAATAATGGGCTTGTTAGGTTGGAAAGTCAAACTACGTGTATCCGTAACAGATCCATTATTTGCTTTCCTATGCAGCTTTATGGAAGGAGATAGTTTAAAAAGAAAAATCCTTCTGAAAGTTCAGAATACCACTGTTTTAATTTTCTATTAGTGTGCTAGCTTCACTGGAAATAAACATGTTCCCCTTTTGCAGGATCTTCCTGTTAGTAACAGTTGCACATAAATAAAGTTTTCTAAACAAACATCTTATCTTTTTATGGAAGGAAGTCCATTAATAAGGAATTGACGTCCTTCCCTGAAAAAAAAAATCAGTGCTAATTCTTTCCCATAAACTAAAGAAATAAACTTACACCCTGAGATTTTTTACTCTATTTTCACAGCAAACTGGATAGTTAGCACGTAGATAAAATAGAACTGTTTGGATTTTCATGTAAACAATATTCCTGTTGCTACCTTGTCACAGAATACACAATAACTGATCTCTTCCCTCAGTTTTTGATTGCTTCATTTCAACTGTACTCCACTCATTCCTGTTTGAACTACTGTGCAGCCTGTAAGACACTTTCAATCTGTGAGCTTCAGAAGCACATAATAACTGTTTAATATTTTGACATGGGCAACTATTTTCAGAAAGATTTCCTTTACCCAACAAATGCAGGCAAACTAACTCTAGCAACTGTGCCCATAATATACCATACTCTTCAACAGCTTTGTCAGCTCCACAAAACACTTCTATTGACTAAAATTAGTTTTGCTATGGAATATCCTCTGACGCAACCTTCACCTCTTTCCCTTCGTCAGAACAGCTTTTCCTTTAGATTACAAGAATTTGAAGCTGCCACTATACTGTATGCTACTTTTGACAAATAAATACTTTTTTTTCCCAATGGATTCAGAAAGCCAGCACTTCCATCTATTTGCAACAATGTTGATGCTAAACTGTTTAATAAGAATTTAGCTTCTCATTGTTTTTGTCTAAAACAATTTAAAATGTCAATGCCACAATGCATGGAGATAAGCCTAAGAGAATGGCAGAGTAACACTGTTTGTGATGACTGTATTTGCATAAACTCAATATTTTTATTGAACACATTGAACGTTTAACTCCAGGGGATACAAGAAACCTCATCACAGTATCTACAGTGGGAATTTCAAAAGGATTTTTTTTTAAATGGTGCACCATATGCTGAAAAGTAATATAATCATTTCTCTTGAGCTGTATCTATAGATGAGTGTTCTACCAATGGCACCTATCCGTATTTTGAAAGATGAAGCACCGTCATGTCCCACCAATCATGCTTTTGCATATCCTAAGAATGGGAAAGTGAAATCCGATAATCTGTTACCAAGTCCATGCATCAACTTTGCTTACACAATGCCTCATTGGAAAAGGCACTGAAGGTATGTCTAACGTAGGTAAATAGAAGAGTGACAGGGAGTGAGACTGAGCACTAGACTCCTCCTCATCAACTACAATGACCTCAAACATTCCTTCTTGACTCCATTTTGGACTAATAGAGTTCACTTTCCAAAAATAAATCTGCTACAGATATGACAAGCCCTAAGGAAATAGAACCAGTCCACATTACACGACCTTGAAGGTCATCTGGTTCCTTGCATTTTATTTGGCATCTGTATCTAGTTTTATGCAGTGACTATTAAAGTTTACATTTAGAATATAACGCTTTTGTTGATGGTGGAACCAGAAGTCTTAATGTGATTGTGCATGTTTAGTAACACTTTTCCACTTAACTCCATTCTTTTCAGATGGTTAGGTCCTCAAAAAGGTTTTTCTTCTCAATTTGTGTTTAATTCAGCTGACAGTGTCATGGAACATTGAACCTTTTTAAAGGGAAAGCAGAACACCACTTTAACAAATCTCATGGCACAACTGGGAAAGCAGGGCAGATCTTCTAGTATCCAGCACAGGAAATAAGCCAATAAAGCTACCTAGTCCCCCTGTGTAACTACCAGCTTTTCTATCCTTACTTCTTCTTCCTCCTCCTTCTTTTATTATAATAATGCTTTACAAAACTTTTCTCATTCAGAAGAACTCTTGATAGTGGGAAAAGCCTGGGGAGGTCTCAAGAGAGCTCAATAAAATATGTACAAACTCCAAGACTTTTGTTAATTTTATTTGGTAAGATTAATAGTCTCAGTTCTGTGAAGACCTGCTGCAGTTAGTGGCTAACCAACAGATCTGTGAATGACTGCAACTCTGATGAATGAACTGAGGGCAGTCAGCACATTCAGCAAAGAAGCTGATTTCTGTGGTTTCAGTTACCTGTACTGCTGTCTTTTCCTGTCCGCTCATCTCCATGTTCTGCAACAGAGGTGTCACAACCGGTGGAGGAGGTGCTCTGCGCTTTTTCCCTTCTGGGTTTGCTGTCATTCCTGAGATGTTACCAAGGGACAGTGATGGACCCAGGCTACTGGAACGAGAATTCACCGAAGGAGAGTTTGGTGCTGTGGAAAAACCCTGTAAATGGATTAACATCTTGGATTAACATCACTTTTTAAAAACAATGGGAAAGAAAGAAGAAAAACAAGACACATCTGGTTACCGTTTAAACAATGGTATGAATAGTCATGTACGTTCCTCTGCCAAACTTGCTGAATTGCAAACTGTAACTTTTGGACACTTCTAAAGGTCAACTGGAACAAAGCTTACAGGCAGAATTAATAAGTCAGAAGGCACTATGAGCACCTACTGCAGCTTAACAATACTGTTGACAGGAACACCACTGCTGTTTGATATTTAAAATATAAGCTTAAATTACACGTAGTACACATTTCTGAAAGCAAGATTTACTCTCAAGTGAGAACACAGTATTAGTCAGATGCTGCCTGTATACCAGGCTTGTCTATTTTGTTATCGATGTGCTTGATTTACCTGAGGCTTCTCTGAAGATTTACGGAGGAAAAATTCTGCTACCATAAAATTATTTCAAATTCACATGAACAATCAAGCATAAGTATTTACAGTCTGCAAAAACCAACCAATGAATCTGGTCAAAAGAAATCCCACTGACAGGCACTGCTCTGGATTTAAACAGGCCCAAGTGAAAGGAAAAGCAGAAACTATCTCACTAATTCCTTAATATTAAAAATTATTTAGGCTCAAAACTTAACGAAATCAAAGGAAAAATTTCACTGATTTCTGAACAAGACCTTTTTATATTAATAATTAACAAGACATTTTTATATTAATATACAATCAGAAATACAGTCATACAGTAGTAAATCCGCCAATAGAAATGGACTAGGAAACATGATTACCTGAAAACGTGCATTTTTATTTTAGTTTGGACACTTGAAATTCAACTTATTTGCATTTTTGAATCTGCTAATGATAATCTTGCAAATACATTTCCCTCAAAACCTGTTAGTTCCCTTTCACTATTTATATTAAGAGAAGCGTCCATGCTAACATTACTTTTTAATTAAGTTATGAGACAGTTGTTTCTCCTCAGAAATGGCTTCTGTGAAATCATTACTGATACCAATCCACTCTGAGCTGGAGCAAGATACCTACTCTGGAAGTGAAGGTTGATGACCATGGTTGATAATGCTGTTCTTATCACAACAGAACATGCTACTGCATGTGCAAAACTCACCCATCCAGGATGTAAAGCTCTCAGGTGAAATTTTGTCCAAGACCACAGAATACATACTAGCAGGAAACTAAAGACCACCACAAATCTCATCACTTTCCAAATAAAAGAGGCTGTTCTTTGAACCTAGGTTCTCCAATCTGGGAAGTGGTGGAAATGCTCTCCCTCAATTTATGACTGCTTCATTATTGTGTGGATATGCATGAGATAGTAGGATAATTCCTTTCTACAAGTGTCAAGAGCAATTTTAGGTAAAAAATAAAAACCTGGAGCATCAAGCTTAAGAAGACAATTTAATTTGAGCACTGTTGAGGAAGCACTCATGAAGCATAAAGAGCTAAAATATATAGCATCACAAAAATATACACATATACAATACAGGTTCCTGACTGCCTAGTAAGGTTCAATGCTTTGTAAATTCCTCTGAAAGCAACTGACAAAGGTAATCCAGATAACAAATTGCTTTGTGTCCTGGCCTGCATGTGATAACTACCACTGGCTTAAAACTATTTGCTGGACTTTTTGGTTATCTTTTACTTTGCACATTGCACAGACTTCACAGTATTTAGCACACACAATGCATAGTACCAGCCTCCTCTGATCAACTGTAGTTTTACTAGAAGATTAAAGCAGCATTTGCCACATCTTTTTCATGACTAATTTATTTGAACTGACTAGCATCAATAGTTTTTTCACCTTTCTAGCAAATGAGCAAAAAAGCTCTAATTGGAAGGTGGGGTTTAAAAGACTTGGTCTAATCTTATAAAGAAATATGTTTTTTTCTTGCTCCTACATCTCAGGCAGTGGGAAAAATAATGATCTAATGTAAAACCTAGTAAGTTTTAAGTTGATCTCAGTGCATATTGTACCTGGTTCTATAAAATAAACTTTGTTCACTCCTGAAGAAATGATTGAGTTCACATGGTGAAATATACAGTAGTCTGTCTCCTTTTCCCACACACTTACAAAAGGACTGAACGAAATCATTTTAAAGTTTATTCTACAGGCTATGCTTTTGTGATGGTTTTAATTCTTTGATTTTCCTTACTGCATTAAAAGGTTGAGAAATTTTGTTCACAGATTTACAGATATATAAAAACAATAAATAACCCTAAGTCTTCCCTCCCAGCATTACAAATACAATATACTGATAAGAACATAGGATGCATCTAGTTTTAAATTAACATCCCATTCAATTCTAACTTGGGGTCTTGTGGCTCCTTTTTCAGGCACTTTCAGATCACTGTGAAGGAATACGATCATGAATAACTAAACATTTTAACCTATTTTTCTAAAGCTTAAATTTCCTAAGAGAAGATACAAGGAAAAATATGTAATACTAATATGAAACTGTAAATAATCTATAATAAAAAGACTTTATCGAGAGAAAAAAAAATGAAAAACTTGGAAATTCCTCTATGTTTTCATCACCCAGTCCAACCTTTATATCAAGCCCTTTATTTACTGAGTGAGCATTTCAAGAATGTTCATGTTGAGACTTTTCCCCTAAAATAAAAACATACTACATCTTCCAAGGGAATGGATTGAGAAAAACTTCAAAGTAGTTGTGAAAGCCCCATCATTCAGCAATGAGAGCTCTGTCTAACTGGAGGCAGATCTTCAAGGTCTCCCACAAGTGGAGCCCTTTTCATTATCTTTAAGGAAAAAAAAGAAAAAACACCTTTGGACATGAACCATTGATACAAGTGTTTTTGGCACTCATTTGGATTCATTTTTTTTTTGTAAACCTGACCTGGAGAGACAACACCTTACGCAGCTCTAAAATATTTTAGGTTGAGTTAGATATATTGCAGCTTCATCCCAAATCACTGGATTTTGGAGATTTAGCTTTCCGACAGGTTAGTAAGACAACAATTAAGAGCATACAACATTAACTAAGCAAACTTGCAGGGACCTGATATGCACAAGTCATTTGCCCAAACTCTCTCATTTATTCTTGTTTTAATTTGTTATTAGTGGACATATTTCAGTGGGATTACTCAAATTATAGCAGCATAGGTGAGAGGAAAACCAAGCTCAAGCATTGCAGCCAATATAGCTGTCTTAGCTGTCTGAAGAAGTCAGCCCCTTATCTCCTGTTTCATTTGATAACAACAGGCTACGGTTAATGTTCAGTTCAGAATCAAATTTGGTTCCTACAATCTGTGTGTTTTGTAACTACATTGCAAAAAAAAAAAAAAAAAAAAGAAGAACAAAGAAAAAAATATCAGGGCAACGAATTATATAAAGAGCTTTTCAAAATGTCTCTCAACTCGTAAAATCATAGTCTTTGCTAGACCACTGGTATTACAGCACTTTGCCTGCCGTTCTAACAACAATTAAGTAATGCACACTAGCAAGACAAAAAAAACAGTTTCCTCTTCTTTTTTTTCAAATTAAGCTGAAGCAAACAAACAGATGGACGAGCATAGGTCACCAGTAAACCTAGCCTCTAGTTGAGCAAGTGTCTTCAACAGGTCCTACACTATAACCCCAGACCAAAGTCCATTTCAGTTCCATGAAGCAGATGTTGGAAGGAAGCAAGGAACAGCTGCAGAACCCACTATCTCTTTTGATGTATACATTGTTCAGTGTTACACTTGCCATGGGGTTTTTTCCTGCTCCTTGAACTTCTGAAATATAAGGGACCTTCTTTTTTCTTATTGCATATGACTCTTTTGGGATAAGCAGTTTAGTTTCAGTGTTTTCCTTCCAGTTCTTCTAGCGGAAAATTAGCTTTCAAAGACCTTTTGGATGGTCAGTAAAGTACTGCTTAAAACACAGAAGCATAGAGGCTCAGAGTAACCTGGTGACTTAGGCATACCAATTCCATTTGCAAAAGAATTTGACTTTCCACAAGACTACCAAAGCCCATAGCCCACTGAACTCAAGACAGGTTATGAGTCTAAAGCAGAGGTCAGTCTGTGTTCATAGACCATCACACTACAATGCAATTATAAAATGTCTTTTGCAAACTACTCGCTTTTTAAGGATGAACAGGAGCTCTGACATCTTACAGGTACTTCTGAAAAAAATTTAAAGATCATATTAATGAAAGAATGTAACATTAATCTATTTAAAATCCATTAAAATGTAACAGTACTGTTGTGAGAATCCCGTTTTAAAAAACAGGTACCTATAAAAAGGGAAGTCAGCTTATGTTTGTTTTCAAAAGATATCCCTGATATAAAACTCCCTTACCCAAAGCCCTGTTATTAGCATTTCCTTGATTTTCTGATGACACTAAGTGGCATTTAAAGGTCAGCAAGGAAGAGACTGCAGCTTGCCTGTGAGAGCGATCTGACTTCCCGTTCCCTGTCCACACCGGTCAATAAAAATTTTTCAAAAATGTCAAGTTTTTTTCTTGTGAGGTTGCTATAGCCAGGGCTTTCTTCCGCAGCTCTCTGCCAAAACTCACGTTTGAGCTCTCAGTCTTGTTATGCAACTTCCTTCTGAGAAGTTTTCATATCAAAGGTAATCAACTGGGTTGTTTTTTAGCATGTGATGTATGGGACGCATCAGCAAAAAGTTTTTTTTTTCCCCAAGAACAGAGACAAAAATAAGAATACAATATCATAACAGAAATTATTTTGTTTATAGTTATACCGTGGGTAAATATGAAAAACAAGATCTAGAGCAGGCAGACAAATCCATCTACACAGTGACAAGAATATTTATGCCTGTTGGACGTTTAAACTCCATTAATGCAGACTCTTATTGATTTGCTGAATGATACCCCAACTGGTTACAATTGGCCACTTAAAATGCCAGACATGTTATGTCAGATCTACTGCACAAATTAAAAGTCAGTCTGCTTTCTTTGAGATGATACTGAAATTCCTTATACTAGCATTAAGTTTGACAACACCACAATTGAATCTAAGCTCCTGCTTCAAAACTGAAGCAAAATACTGTCATTAATAAGATTGCTTAGAGACTTAAAAAAAAAAAAAAAGAAAAAAAGAAACCGTGGCCACTCAAATTTTCCTTTTTAACTGGCCACATTGAATATAGTTTGTTTTTTGTATTCTCTGAAGCATTTTATCACTATGGTACCTGCATACAGCCTGCAGCCAGAAAAGAAAAAAATCTTTTCTTGCTCTGATTTTTTTTAAATGAATTTTTGTGCAATTTACTTTAGATTGGTTTTTCATCTCATTTCTTGTTCATATTGGTAGGAAATAATCTGGTCACCTCTCTCAGTATTAAAAGAGAAAGGCAACTATTTAATTTTTACAGCAGTAAATCGTATGGGCATTATCATCTTGATTTTATATATCTGATGAGGCTTTCAAGGTCTTAATGTAAAAGCTTTGAGTTATTTTTGAAGTCTGTACAACTCCAACCCTGTCTTACACTTGTGTAAGTCTATTTTAGAATCCAGCCAGCAATTCCAGATCCTTAAGGCCACGTGATGGACATCAGAACTTACACAGCCAGAAAACCCTAAAAACTTTCTCCCTCCTGTGCCCTTTCAGTTCTCCCTCACCGTGGATGACCACATTTCTTCCATTTTAGTACCAAGTTTGTTACCCAGAAATCCTAGCAATGCCAGGTGCAAGGAGATCACCTGCTTTACAAGGTCATCTACTCTATTTCCCAGCACTGAAGTAGCATAACCCATCTGTCCCTGCAGAGGTTACTAAAACCTTCCTATGACACAGGTCCACACTATCCGCATTTACTCTGTTTTACTGTTTAACTATCCTTACCATAACATTTTTTTTTCCTTGTACTTTAACTACAATTTCCCTTCCGAGAAGTTTATCTGATTCCTTCTTGTCCTCACCTTAGTAAGGTCATTCAATGTAAAATATCCCGATGCCTCTAGAGCTACAAGTGCAACTTCGGTTTATGTTTACTTTGCACCTACCGTGATGTCCAACCTCTTTGAAAGGGTAGAGAAGAACCTAGGTGACTGTTCTTTCAGCGTTTATACTATGAAAGTTCCCACCTGGGAACAAGAAAAGAGGAAGCTTTCAGGAGAAAAGTTTTCAGAAACAGACTGAAGAAACTTAGAGTAGGCTGCTTGTGAATTTCTAATATTAAATAAGTGTGGATATTATCTCAAGCCCCATGCACTACACTGAGAACAAAGAGGGTGCCCAAGCAGAGAGCTTCCAAGAACCTTCTTCACTTTTTATTATGCTTTTCGTGTGTGAAGCAATCTTCAGAACTCCTCTGTCGTTTGGAAATCTGACAAGTATTGAATGAATATAGCAAAAATCACAAATAAGTTTATTATTTTTTTATGAACAGTGAAATATTTGACTTTGATGCTTAGGAATATTATTTTTTAAATCAGATCATTAGTGGATTAGAAAACATGGACCGGGAATACATGCATTCCAGCTAAACATAAACTTGTCTAAATTCTTGGAAATGCAAAAATTGGATGCAGTAAAATCACACCTTTCTGCTAATATCAGCATCACCTACTACTACTAACTTCTTCAGTATTCAAGCAGTTTCAGATCACAAATCTAATCTCAGTTCTCCAAAGATGAATAAACTATTGTGGCACATATAAGGCAGTGGAATATACATCTATGAATTCAACAATGTATATATAATATTCAAGTACTTTGTTGAGATTGTCAATTTATATTTTTTCAAGATTTAATAATGGATGTGATTCCTCAGTATTTTGAGAATAGAAGCTTTCCCTGAAGTATGGCTCAATATAAGAATTTGCAATAAAACTTGCTGACTCTTCCATTTTAGCACTGTACTTCAAAACCTCCGGTGATTTAAAGTTCAGTATATTTACTCCAAATAATCTCTCCTGTTCCATTTTTCACTCTTCCGATTTTCCCAAGCCACATGACTCTTTGTGCTTAACAAAATTTTTGTCTACTCAAAACCACTCCTGTGTCAAAAGTAGCAAGACTTCATCTGAGAAGGTCTCCCTGCTAGAATGAAGAAAACAGTCATATATCAAGGGAAATGGATGCAATGATTTCCTTCCATCACAGCCATACATGCAGATGAGGGAAGACGAGCTAACCTCATTTATGTTCGTGTGCTTGTATTACCTCTTCTGTTTAAGTGACAGTGTGCTACAAATACATATATATATAAAAGATATATTTAAAAAAGGTACATCCCAGCAGAATAAACAAAAGTAAACTTTTTCGACAGGGGAAGGTAGACACTACATTTTCTAACTGGTGGGACAGAGGGAAAGAAGGCAGAGCAACCTCTCAGCAATCTCAGAAGATGGGAGCAGGAACCATGCCTCCTGGTGCTAATGGGAAGACTTAAGTGTATGAATCAGCGTTTGGGAGGCACACAAGAATTATTTGTGCTCTCTGATACCAATCCAGACACTTAAGTCACTGCAGTAACCAGCAAGCACGCACCCTAGGGCCTTGTGAATCAGAGCTGAGGAACTTGGTAAAAAGAAGGGAAAATATCTTCTTTAATTCAGAGCTCTTAGCATTGACAAGCCAACCTCAGTTCAGTGCAGTGAAAATGCACTTGCTACAGGTCTTTCTCATGCTCAGTTTATTTAGTTTCTGCCACTGAGTGTCCTGTGTAGGATAAAAAACCATTTTGTTGAAATCTGAAGCTCATTAGTCACAAATGAAAGAAACTTAGGTTGCTGAACATTCTCTTCTAAACAAATGTGATTGGTAAAACAAGTAGGTGTATGTTCAGAAAAGTAAGCTTCATCTCATAACCACACAAGCTGAGATATTTTCCCCTTAATATTCCAGATATAAAGTACCTTCTGCCTTCCACCACATTCTCAACTTCCAGAAATACAACTAAAAATCTGTGAAACATAAAATTATTGAAAGATATTTCAACACGGCTATAAATCTAATGACATCCATGAAACAGCCACAAGCTTTAGCATGCGTGTGTTACGTGCATATCTAATCCCATAAAATGCCACGTTAAGATTAAGGTGACATACAGATCACAGAGAAATCGGACACATTTACGCACAAGCTCCCAGAACACGTCAAATTCCTTCACGCCCTTCTTGTGCTATGTACCTGATACCATCCGGCTAAATGTTTTTTATTTATTTTTTTTTTCCTGGATGACAGATGTATTTTAAATAGCTCTACAATGTAAATATTCTTGGTGTTGTTTTGGATATGTAAATCCCAGTGAGACAAAACCATCATTAACATAGCACAAAAAAACACTTCTGCATTGTGTATTTTCTGTGCTATGTGGTAGTTTAATACAAAGTTTACTATCCATTACTCTGGCGGGAGGTAGGACTGCAGGGTGCAGAACTGAATTTGCAAGTCAAGCTTGCACTTGTCACACAGGTGACAGTGTGATGCTGGCAGGTGCTTAGAATAAGGTTTCCTTGTACTTCATACAAGTGTGAAACACTTGATCTTGTCTTTCAAAAATGCATCGACAACTTTGTGCCTTATTTGTTAGAATGCTGTTTTTTTCTTTTTTAAAAAATATACTGTTTGGGGAAAATACCAGAATCAATTTATATATAAAATGCACCCTCTCAGGGCTGATTTACATCTTTCTGGTTAGACTGCTAAAAACTCATCTTCCACAAGTCCAACACTTTTTGTCACAACACATTGTCAAAATGCATCAGTCGATAAAAAAAGACCACATTTTGAAATATATGTTTTTCATAACTGTCAGAAATATAAATATGTAAAGGAAATATGGGGAAAAAGATTAAATTCAAAATATTATCACAAGGGAATGGCTAACAAAATAGTCAACAAATTCAGCTACTCACATTATTTATCATTTTTTTGGATAGCTGCATGCATATAAACTAAATAACTGTATCATTATGATAGATACATGACAAGAAGAAAAAAATTTTTCATGTAATATGCCAGGCAATTAAAAAAAAAAAAAGGAAATGAACTATGAAGAAAAGGGAAGGTTTATCCAAGATAAAACGTCTCATCAAATGGGGATGGAAGATGGACTTGCACTGAGAGATGTGGAAGAAGCTTGGTGAATTATAAAATGAATTGGGAAAAATACATGGAAAACACCCCAAGTGTGTTGTTTGTCCTCTTTTGGATATCTGTCCAAGTTGTTCAAAAGGAGGAGAGGAAGAAGTATGAAAGAAAATAGGAAGAAGTAGGAAGAAATAGGATAGCAACAAAAAGATGGTCATTGTGGATAAAAATGAAGTGGGTATGTTCACCAGATTTGACAGGAGAGGAAACCCTTGCAGAAATTCAAACACAATAATCTGGAAAAGGAGAGAAGCAAAGCAAAGAGCAGAAGACTTCAGAAAATGTGATGATAGAGTACTGGCTCATATCCTGGAGAAGGAACAATGAGCTCAGGAGATTATGCACAACAGAAAACATATTCTGCAAGCAAACGCAATGATTGTTCATATGTTAGTCCAGAAAGATGGCAATGTTACTGCTCAGTTGTTGACATGAGAATGGTGGTGGTAGGGAAATCACATGAACAGAACTCAAACTGGTAAAGATTCAGCACTGAAAACAAGAGGGAAGGGGATGAAAATATGGATTTGTGAGTATGTAATAACTATTCCTGTGCTAGGAATTTAATGTATACAGACACGCAATGAGGTAGATTGGAAGAAAATAACCGAAGAAACATCTTAAAACCAACCAAAAGCTGTCTAGAAGTCAATGACAGACACTAATGGAATAGTACGTTTTAAATGAAGTGAAGGAGAAGTGAGAAGTACAGAGGAAAATTCGCATGGATTCTAACATTCAGTTCAATCTCCATATAGAAAGCAGACGAAAATATCACAGCAGAATGGAAACAAAAAGGAAAGAACATTCAAAAAGAGTCTGTTTACACTTGGCCATGGGAAGGCCATTAATAAATCTAGTGAGAACAATCTTGGAAGAATGAAGATGGAAAAAGCCAAATTTTTGTAAGTCTGAAAAGGCTGCTTTCTCCTTTCAGTTACACTTTTGCAATATTTAAAAATAGATGAGCTCAACCAAATAGCGAAGCACAACCAAGCCAAAAATCAAAATTTGTCTTTATTAATGGTCTGGCAACAGACTCCAGGAAAAGGGGAGTTCAAAAGGTCAAAGACCAACAACAGCAAAAAAGACATTTTCGTAATTTCCACTGGTGTTAAGCATTCATCAATCATAAATAACCACAAAAAGGATCAGAGGTCCTGAGCAAAATTAATTCATCATTGCAGTAAGAGGTTATTTTTTCTAGGCTCAGTGATTCTTTTAAATCAATCAGCCAATGTGATCAGTCCATGGAAGATACAAGTTGCCATATTTGTGATTTATGTCTTTATAAAATTCGAAATATTTTGAAAAACTACCAAGAACTTCCACTGCAATAAATTCTTTTAACATATAGGGGCTAGAGTTGAACATCTTCGGTATATTTTCACTGTAGATATGCCAATGTATACTGGAGGAGGAGATGGAAATTTCACTTAAAACATACAATTTAAAAAGTATCTGCTCTAATGCCTGTATAGCCAATTCTTATGGGACTAAAAATATGAATAATTCCTGGCATGAGTTTTTTGTGTGCTTATTTGTTTAGTTTCAAAGAAATAATTTCCATTTTTTACCAAAAGTATTTTTACTCCAGGTAAATTAAAATGTGTTCCCTCCCCCATTTTAATGGAAGTGGTGCCCCCTTCAGCAAATTTTACAGAGACAAAGAACATTAACAACTGATTCTCATCATCTTTCAGGACTGCTGAGCTTCTAACACATATGAGTTTTGGCCTCTGAAAATCATTACTTGGTAAAAAATAGTATAGCTGTTGAATGGAGAAAATCTGTACTGAAATTCAAAGGCAAATTTCCACTGAGATCTAGAGAACTTCTATAAAATCAGAGAAATTGCTCTGATTTACTCAAGCTCAGGGAACTGGCTTCCAGTTCCAGTCCCTATAGTCCAATTCCCACACAAATACTTCGTTAATTTAGAATGAGGTTGTGCAACTACTTTTCCCTTTGAAGTCTATGGTAACTGTAGGTGTTTAGCTAGAGGGAGACAAATAAAATCATCCAACTGTCAAAGCAAATTTTCAAAAAGGAAGCTTTACATTTTTTTTAATGATAAAACTGCCAAAAATATTACTCCAAAACGTGCAACCTCTGAAGATTTTTAAACTTACATTAGAAGAACAAATCAGCTTCTGAACTCTGAATTTAGTGCATATCTTAACAGAAATCCTAATTACAGAGTCACTAAGAGGAATCTAGCAACATGAATCAGATGTCGACAGCCAGGAATTTTACTGTTTTAATTAGCCCTTTCAATTGTCTGTGTGCGCGCGTGTGTGTACATAACCTGTGTGTGTATATGCATGTATATACATACATACACGGGTATGTACACACAAATTTTATTGCTTCAATTAGCTCTTTCAAATGTCTGTATACGTGTTTATGTGTGCATGTACACACACTCAGTTACAGGGAGTACAACATCTTGAGACCTAAACCTTAAAGGGGAGCCTAAGCCAGCCCCCAAACTGTATCTGCAGTTTCCATGCTGGGCATTTCTGGCAGCAAGTAATGGCATTGAAGCAGACCAGCCTTTTTTAAGGAGACAATGACAGCTTGCTGCTTAAGAAAAAGACAAAAAACAAATTCACACAAGTTCATGCACACTATGCTCACAGCTTAATGATCAGGTATTGATGTCAATAAATCGTTTTGATTTACAACAGCTGAATATTTGGTCCCAGATTGACCGTGGTGGTCAGGAAATAAGAGTATAGGGGTGAAGAGAAGGTATAGCGACAACATTTTGCGGCTGGATAATGGAGAGTGCACATCCAGGTGATATGCACATCCATCTTTTGTTTCATCATACTATAGAACAATACCTAGAGAAATTATGCTTGTCCCATTAGAGTTGAAAAATTTAGGTAGAAAATATACACACTTATACTCTGAAAAAGTCACAAGGATCTAAAAGTCAAAAGTTATTTCAGAATATAAGTCTTGCAAAGGCAAGAAATTTAGATCTAAAGATTCCTCTCCATTCTGGAGGATTCTCCAAAGGCTATTCCCTTTAGAGAATAACCAAAATCCTCAACATGCTGGCAAAAATCACACAAATTCAATAACTGGGCACAAAAGCACAGGTTAAGAATGAAGAAGCAGATCTATCTTTGAATTTTCTTAGCATCTTATTCAAATGTGAGTTCAAATAATTTTGGCCTTTTTCTTCTTATTGTAAGCATTCATTATTATAGTTTTAATGCTGACTTTGTCTATGTCAGCCCCACTTCTAAATAAAAGTCAAGCTGTAATGTAGGATACTGCAAAATGACTGGAAGTACAGCTGTGGTGGAGCTCAAGCTACTTCAGCCTTTCCCATTTACCCACTTTTATGTATATCATGTCATATTTTATCTTCCTTTGCAGAATACTATGGCCAACTGTGTTTTTCCAAGTCTACAAATTCAGTATAATTTTCCTCACGACTCCAGAGCCTGACGTTTGATAGTCCTAAAAGACCAAATTTCCCACTGTGTATAGTCTTGTTTCCTATGTGAATTTAGTGTGAAATACTAAGAAATTAAAGCACTCTGATTTATACGTTCATGTTGACCGGAGTTTTCCAAGCCACTGGAGTGCACTCCCCATGAAGGAGCTGTGGCAGAAATTTTTCAAGTTCAGCTCTGAATTTAAGTGACACTGAAGTAAAAATCTGTGCAAACAGATAGAGCGTATACCTACACTTGGACTTTCACCAGCATCAGGACAATCACCTCTTAAAAAGAAGCAGCAGTGCTGAGAACTCTGCTTACTTCCCTAGGTATGCACTTCTTCAGATAGCAAAGAAAAACTTGCTTTTGCAACAAATTATTGGTTGGGGAAAGCCACTCCTTCCTTCGCCACTGTTTGCAATTCATCTTCTGCAAGACTTAACTTGTTTACTTTGGGGTTTTCTCCCTCCCCAGTGGGAAAATGTTCTATAAATTAAGCAACTTCAAGGGGTTTATCTGTGTCAACTGTCCATCAAAAAGGAGCTAAGTTCTTACGTTTTCAAAGAGGACAGTGAAATTGCCAGCAGATCTTTCTCCGTACAAAAGAGAATCTAAAGTAGCAGAAGAAAGAATGATTTTTAAATGTCCTAGTGCAGATAATGGCTAACAGCTTGTAAAAGTCATGGTCCGAAGCCAACTGAAACCAGCAGGAATTTTTCCACTGGCTCTAGTGCGTTCTGCATCAAATCTCCAATGGTCACTCTAACTTTACGATGCCAAGAGACAGTAACAATGTGATCTAAACTATGCTACCCCTTCTCCAGGATATCTTTTTCTTCAGTATATTCCCAAACTCAACGAAAACAACAACAATGCCAGCACAGAAATCAAAGCTCTGATTTTTTAAACACAAAATTTGACTACAGATATCGATACTTAGTCACTACTGCTAAATAAATGAAGAAATTAAAGCCCCTTCCAAAAATACATGCATTAATCGGATCACAACTAGTTGGCAAAGAGTTGTATTAGACGTGTTACCAAAATGCACGTTATGAACAAAAAGCCTAAGGGAAGAGCACATGATTAGATACAATGATGTATAGCCTGGCTGTGTAACTATTTAGAGAGGGTTTAAAACAACAAAATGCAAACACCCCTAGCCCCTCACTCCAGATGATGTTAAACAGCATACGAACAAATTACTACAAAGCTAACAGACCCTATACTACTTTCACCCTCAGCACGATGCTTTCTTTTGATTTAATATCCAGCCACAGGAAATTAAAAGTAGGATAATATATTAAGACAGTTCACAATCCAAAGCAAAAGCACTGCGAAGTCTTGAAGCCTTGTCTTTTCTTTCCACAGGCACAGGAGGAAGGTTTTTTTTTCCTTAATTCAAACAGGTTGCATAGAATATTTTTTTTTTTTTTTTTTTTTTTTTTGTGGTGGGGGCAGCTTTGGAAAGGCACATTGCTTTTAATTAACTACTAGTTAATGACTTTGACTGACTTGTACAATTGCCAATATTTTAGTTGATATTGCCTTTCTGACCTGTAGCCCTTAAACTGGAATAAGGACCTTGTTTAACGTTTGTTAAATTTAGACGGCGCCACTATCCACTATTACCCCCCTCCCACCCCTGCTGCACTAATCTCCCATGCCAGCTGCTCAAATGTTTACATTTGAAGGGCTTTCTCTGTTTGTGCAGAAATGGTCTCTGCACAGTATCTCTCATCTGTACATTTGCCAGAATCAAGGCAAGAAAAGCCTCACTGCTGGAATTCTTGATTAATAAATAGTCTTAAATGCTTCTTCTTCCCTTCCCCCTTCTGTCAAATCCATTGCCATTAGGTTTTTATAAGGCAAAACTCCATAGTGCTCTTTATTGGCCTGACTCTTGTCCTATGCAAACAACTGTAAATCAGAACAAGCTCCATTTGGACTCTATGAAATTTCACCATCTCTGTGCTGAAACTGGGAGAGATCAAAATCAAGATGTGTACCTGAACATTTGCTGGGATGGAAAGAAGAAAATGTTATGATCAGAGGAGGGAAACAAACCAACGGCACTAACAGCCATAAATCTAATGGTAATCTCTCCATCTCTCGCTATCGGTTCGCTTCAGAGTGCCTGTACAGCTCACGTCCTAGATATTGGTTCCACCTGGCTCTCACCAGGTCACCAAGGTACTGAACCAGCAAAACACATGAACAGGTGCTCAGGATGACACTGGAAAAGTCAATGGGTCCACCTCCTGCACCAACTGCTCATCATCAAACTCTCCAAGGCTATGTCTTGCTATTTGCCTTGATCTGATGCTTTTAAAAGCATCAGATTCCCTTCTTCTGGCCTTCCAGGTGACCATTTTTAAAGCCAGAAATACTTTCCCTAGTTTTCCTGAGTACTTTGAGAATGGCTTGAAAGTGTAAACGACAAAAACAGCAACAAAAACAATCAATCAAAAGGCAACAAGAAAGTTACCTACCTGTAGGTATCACAACTTCACGCTATGTAACTCTTTACAAAAACTGACCACTATTTGTCACTCTCCTTTCCCTCTCCCACTTGCCTCCCAAAATGCTGCCATGAATTCAAATGAAACACTGAACACAGGAAGGTAACAGAAAAAGCAATGTCTGAAATTACTTGCAATCATTTCTGTTAAGCACACGGGGGAAGATCAACATTGGAGCTGCAAGTAAAAGACCAATAAAACCTAATTTAGCAACTGTTTATTAAAAAGAAGAATGTGAAACAGCTACACAGACTGCAGGCATTAGAAGGTCTCTCGCAGCAATTAATAGCTAAAGAGCACACACGGAACTGAGAGTTATACACTCCTTGCTTCATATGCACAACTCCTATTTGAGTTAAAGGGAGACCTGTAAGGCCTGTGAAGACTTATGTAAGTTTGACTTTGCATGAGAGAACTAAGCCACAAAGTTCACTTAGGAAAACTCCCCCATCAAAGTGAAATGTATTGTGTCCTGTCAGCAAATGTTGTTTTGCAAATCCTCTCTCACCTGCCATAAGATATTATTGAGACATATGGTTTCACACACTACCAAGCAGCTCAGTTTTGCCAACGAACAATAATGCACAGAACAAATGTGTGTGGAAATCATGAGATCATCTAATTAAAAGAAATGTTATTGTTTGCCACTACTTTTAATGAAATCGAGTCTTCGCTGTCCACAGAAGAGGCTGGAAAAGAACCAAATCCTATTAGCGCTCATGCCTCAGAAATTCTTTGCAAGAGAAGAGAAATTATACCTTAGCCAGTGTTGAAAATCTTCGCCGTATCTAAAATCTGTATATGCTAATAGGATATTTTAGACTAGCATAATGAATCTATGGTTACATGTGATTCAGATTATGCCACTACAAAAACAGGTGTTACTGTCTGAAAAAAAATTTCCATTGTGTATTAGCAACATGGAGTCCATGACATGCAATTAGCCATTTCTGATTTCATCTAGTAAAGGGCACTGGCATAAATACACACTAATCCTTTCATTACAGTAGTTACATTTGGAAAGCTTTAGAAGAAATATTTTGGATATCCATCATTAAATCAAACAGAAATGTACTTTGCAATGGAATTAATAATTCCCTGACTCATTCCCAGACTATCCCAAACTTAAACACAAAAAGCATTTTATGTACACAGAAATATGTGAAATCCCTTTTTAAGTAACTACATTTCTGCTTATCCAATTGCAGAAAAGCCTGATCCTCGGATAAACTTTTCTTTAAAGGTGGTATTTTCAACACCACTGCGTGCTGGTCAGTTACACTAAGAACAATAAGCTGAATAAATTATGACCAAATATGAATTACATGGCTATTATACACTATTAAGGGTCTCTGTTAATATTAAATACCAAGTAAGCAAAGCCTGAGTGGTTGAGATGTCACTAGAAAAATCTCAAATGGAATTTAAGTTTGTCTTTGTTTTGTTTTTTTAATGTCCCTTTATTAATGTAAATTAAAAGCCATCTGCCTTATTAGCTGCTGCTGCTTTATTTTTTTTTTTTTTTTAGTGAGTTAACTTCAAAACTTTTCAGTGAAATCAGTAACAAAAGATGAATCAGACATAAAAGGATTTGGGTGGTTAAGGGTGTGTCATAAGGTCTTAATTAAACATCCGAGGGAGATATCTGAGCCAACTTACGCCAGCCCGACTAGGTCCACACAACACAGAAGGATGCCGTGGAGCCCAGGTCTGGAAGCTCAATTGCCCCACACATCTGGCTAGCCTAACTTACCGTGCTCTTGTTAGCTTGGGCCTCTCCAAGTCACACCTCTTTGTGCTTTCCCTTCAATAAGCCTGACACATATCCTTATGATGTGCTTACTCCCCGCTTTGGTGCCTGAATTCTGCTTCTGGGCATGCTGAGCATGAAACTTCTGAGAAACTATGCTGCTAACCTCCTGCCTAAACTCCTAACCTCCATCGGGATCCGTAAAGTTGGCAAGTCTTTCTGTCTTCGTCAGCAAAGGGGCTTAATCCAAGAGGTGAGCACAAGGCACAGCTAAGAAACCTGGCTCCAAACAAATCCTAACTGCTAGAAGAGGCAGCTATTGGATTTCTCTCCTGTCTTGTCCTCCTCATCCATCCATCCATCCATCCATCCATCCATCCATCCATCCATCCATCCATCCACCCACCCACCAGTTCAACAGTTCAGCAAGAACATGGGAAATCCAGGTTCAAAACTTTATTCTACTTAGGAGGAATCAAACTTCCTTCTCTCCAGAGCAGGCTGAGATTATCCTCTGTTCAAACACACGAATATGAGTTCAGCTAGAAGAAGAGTGAGACGAGGCCACTCATCCCAGCAGCGAACAGCGGCCATTTGGCTCCCCTGCTTCTAGCTTCAGTGACAACTTACTTGCTGGATCTAACATCTGCTTAGCATAAAGCATACAAAAACATCTCCAGCGCTGGCCCTGGAACGCAGAGCTGCCACCACACTTAAGTTATTTTGTTACTGGTCTGAATAGTTAAGCTTGCTCTTGGTCTGTCTTTCTGAGTCACTGAATATTTGGGTATTTTTACGAAAGGGTGCTTCCCACATCAAGAATACCTCACAGCTTTGTTCCAAGCATCTCTAGCCCAGCAAGTATTTTGGTTTTCATTACAAAGGAGGAAATAATTCTCTCAATAATGGTCCTGAGAGAGATAGATTGGCTGCCGTCTCCAAAGGCACAGAAGGGATCCAAACTTTGATCTCTCACATTATGGCTAACAGTGGTAGGTGGTAAGCTTTTAAAGTAAAAGCCCTAAACTCAAGATTTCATCCCGAGTAGAGGCAGGTAGCAGATACACAAGATGGTCAGAGTTTATTGTCGACTCCTTGTGTGTTGATTTTGGTGGCTTCAAAACTCAGTAAATTAAACTCTGATGCTTAGATCCAGTGCCCTACATAGCTAGAGAGCATTTCCTTCAAAACGCCCTGCAAAAGCCACTGGTAGAACAGAACCTTCTGAGTCGTCCTTTCACCAGCTAAGGGGGAAGAATGACACAACTCCAGCTTTTAAAGACGTGGCTGTTTTCTTATTACCTGGTTTGATCTATGACAAACAGGCAAATGCAACGCATTGTGGTGATTTTACTCTGTACCACACAACTTTATGTAAAGATGCAACTTCTGGTGATCACTGACTACATGACAATCCTTTTTAACAAAACCTTCACTGCTGCCAAAAAATGTGACCTGTACAAACCCAGCACTCCAAAGTGGAATGGAGGGAAAGAAAGTCCAGCCTAAGTAATTTGTTACCAAATCTCATGATCTTAAGCCACTTTTGTGTGGTGAGGGAAGGAGCTGACAAGTGATTCCTGAATGCACGAAGTTGGCAGCATTTGGTTGTACAAGCTAAGAAGCACAGCCAGAAGATGGGTCAGCCAACATGTCTCTTCACAAGAGTGAAGAGTCTGTTTTCAATAGCTTGTAACATTATGATGCTTTAACCAGAGCTGCTGAGACTTTCCATTCCAGGTGTCTGCCTAAGGCTATTTTTTTTTTTTATTTTTTTTTTTGGAGACAAAGTAGTTCAGCTGGTTCTGAGAACCAGACTTCTTTTACACTCCACACTAACTCCAAGGACCTTTTCTTTGAAGAGGTCTAGTAACACCATGCTTTGGAGTGAGAACTTGAAGGCTCATGGCAAGCAGCCACTGTTCCAAGCTCTTGCCTTCTGCTATCACATAACCTAAGAAAAATCTGAAGGTACTATGTTAAATATATGAACGTATCTATGACTCACATAAACGAAGACGGTGGATCCTGTAAGTGCACACCACATAGCTGCATCTCTTCAGCAGGCATAACTCTTGATGAAAGGCACCTAATCCACCTAATCCATCCTTCTACTCCAAGGCAGAATCAAGTATGTGTAGCTCAACCCCAAGATATTTTTGTAGGTTTTGCAGCCCAGATTAGGTGATTTCATTTTCTGAACCTAGCTTTTTGTACCGTTTTTTGAACCTTGCTTTTTGATATTCTTTTTTTTTGAAAAGCTTTTTGAACCGTTGAACCTAGCAAAGCTCAACTACTCAGCAAGAAAAGTTAACAATAAAATGTTTTTTTCCAGAATATCAAAGTACATCAAAATAAAACTGACATCACTAATGTGATGGTGAATCTCATCTTAAGATAACTGGTATGTAATAAATCTATTTTTCTTCTAACCATGTAAAAATTTGCAGAAATGAAAACATTTTTAATTATGTTGTATCTTCTTGAGTATGATTCTCTGTTAACCAGCCCTACTGGCTTATGGGTACCCTGTAACAGAAGAGTGATGAGAACAGACCCATATGTTGTAATATTTAGACGACTCTCCATACCCATGTTAGGTTTTACATTTTGCAAAAAAAAAACACGCTAAGCAAAATTGTTTCAAAGCCATATCACAAATCTATGCCTTTGACATCGTGCATAGATAGCTCTGTGTAAAATCTAATAGAAGTATCCCAGGATTTGACCCTGCAAGTACAAATAGATGCAGACAACATCCTAAGCACTGACAGGAGACCAAGAAACAAGAATACGGATCTAAAGTGAATGCAATTGTCAGAAATGAAAGACATATTAAAAGTAGATGGCTACTCACTTCCATTTAGATGACATGAACAATATTCTCATTGCTACAGCTCTTACTACCTGGCTACATGAGGTGAAATCCTAAACAGCAAAGATGATATTCACTGGTCACTTGGAGCCTGAGATAGTTGAAAAGAAATCACATTTTCATTTCTGTTTGCATAACCATAGTTGATCGCCCTCCAAGCACTTCTGAATTTAGAAAGTGCATCATGAATAACTCCTGCCAGCTCAGAAACATCATAGTTAGAATATATTAAGAGCAAACAAGGCCCTGAAAAGGTAAATAATAAGTTTTTTAAAACCCTTTATAGGGAAAATAGCTATTTCGACCATTTAAGAAATTTTTAAGAAGTGACTGCCAAAGTTACTAATGCACCAGAAGTCCTCAAGATTTGTTTTCGAACTTGAGGGCAGTATTTTTCTTCTGGGTGATGACTTTGTTTTCTGTATAGGGACTGGTATGTAAATCAAAGAAAAGCACAAACAAATAAAAAACAACAACACCAGAAACAACAACAACAAACACCTAATATGTGTAACCTATACATATGTCCTAATATGTATAACATCTGATAAACATTTGAAACCCAAAATTCCTTTTTTTTTTCCTGGATATTTTTGTTCATAAGCATATGTAATAATGGCCATGACAGATTTATTAAGCAGGGAACTACTAGATTATCTGCTTCACTGAGGTTCACATATTCTGTTATGAGTAACATATTCAGACATATACTGAAGACTAGATTTTTAAATATGTGCTGATGAAAATCTTCTAATATTGGTCTGTTGAAATCGTGTTTGAACTAGAGAAACCTTGTGTGATAAGACTTTGTGCTGAAGTTTCAAATCCTCTGATAAGTGTCCCTGGCTGTACTTTTAAATATTTTTTCCCAAGCTGATTTATTACATAAACAAATTCCACATCAGAGATACACGTCGTTCAGCACTTGGGATGTGTTTTTTTCACTCTTGATTTATGAAAACACAAAGGCCCCCAAAATAAAAACAGCTAATTTTAGTACTGTGTTCCAAGTATCAGGTTTCATCTTGATCAACTGTTCACTTGAGGACAGTGACACCAAGTGGCAGAGATGACAAACTCCTCCTTTCTTTCCCAGTTCTCAATTGCAGCTGAGTCCGTCTTTGACGCACAAAAAAAAAGAATAGGGTTAACTGTGCTGCAATTTCCAACTGCTTTATTTGTATGTTGCATTTATACAAGCTCTTCTGCTTAGCACAAAATTGGTACAAATTAAAGGAAGAGATTTCTGCTTTGTTTACAATATACCATTAAATTTCAGATCCATTAAATTGTTTACTGATGTATGTTATAATGAACTGCTGCATTCTGGAGACTGTCATGAAAAAAATCTTTTCTTCCATTTTTACAGTCTCTACAGTGTTAAATTCTTCTTCTCTCTTTTCTTTTTTATTTTTGCTGATACTGTAAGTGTCCTTTCATCTCAGCATAACTGTTGACTTTCCCATCTCGATTTTGAAAATCAATTCCTTCATCAACAATCAACATTTTATAAGCATTAAAAATTTAAAAAGTAATTACAAAAATAAAGAACTGAGGATGTTCTGGTGTATATAAAGGGAACATAACTTGTTCTTCAATAAATATCAAAGATTTCCTAATTCTTATAGCTTTATTCTATTCCTTCGTATTGGTCAGTTTTCAAAAAACAAACAAAAAAGCACAATAACTCTAGAACAGAGTCATTACTTTTTCTACTTTTTTTTTCCCTATTTTTTTCTTACGTTTTTTAGTGCGCATTACCACCATGTAATAGTGAAAAAAAGAATTTAAACAAAGAATACCAAAGTTCTTCATTATGCCCGTAACTCAGCTGTACTTCACAATTTGCCTATTTCCATGTAGGCAAGAAAGATTTTACTGATCCAGACAGTGTAACTGCTTGCACTATGCTGAAGACAATCTTTGAAAGGCTATGTCAAAATATTCTCCTTTCAAAAATTACTCCGAAACTTTGGTTTTAATTCCTGCACCGCAATGCAAAATGCTTTCAAGATGACCTACAACAGTGAAAAAAAATGAGACTTAAAAAAATGGATATGGATAAAGATATAATCCATAAAGATACGGATTTGAAGGATAGACTATTCGGTGGTAAGCAGTTCGCTGGATGGCCACAGCCTGAGTGTGGTCAATGACTCTAAGTCCAGGTGGAGGCTGGTGACAAGTGGTGTCTCTCCAGGGTCCATCTGAGGACTGATGTTGTTTAATATCTTTATCAATAACATAGACAGTGGGATCAAGTGCACCCTCAACAAGTTTGCAGGTGACACCAAGCTGAGTAGTGCAGTTGATACACCAGAAAGAAGGGATGTCATCCAAAGGGACCTAGACAAGCTGCAAAGTGGGACCACGTGAACCGAATGAGGTTCAACAAGTCCAAGTGCAAGGTGCTGCACCTGGGTCAGGGCATTCCCAGACATGAGTATAGACTGGGAGAAGAACTCATCGAGAGAAGCCCTGCAGAGAAGGACTTGGGGGTGCTGGTGGACAAAAAGCTTGACATGAGCCAGCAGACTGCGCTTGCAGCCCAGAAGGCCAACTGCATCCTGGGCTGCATCAACAGAGGGGTGGCCAGCAGAGCGAGGGAGGTGACTGTCTCCCTTTGCTCTGCCCTTGTGAGGCCCAACTTGGAGTACTGTGTTCAGGTCTGGGGCCCACAATCACAAGAAAGACATGGAGCTGTTAGAGCAGGTCCAGAGGAGGGCCACAAACATGATCAGAGGGCTGGAGCACCTGTCCTGTGAAGAAAGGCTAAGAGAGCTGGGGATGTTCAGCCTGGAGAAGAGAAGGCTCTGGGGTGACCTCATAGCGGCCTTCCAGTACTTGAAGGGGGCTTATAAAGAAGATGGAGAGTGACTTTTTATGCAGGAAGATAGTGGTAGGACAAGGGGGAATGGTTTTGAACTAAGAGAGGGGAGATTTGGATTAGATATTCAGAAGAAATTCTTTACTCAGAGGGTGGTGAGGCACTGTCACAGAGTGCCCAGAGAAGCTGTGGATGCCCCATCCCTGGAGGTGTTCAAGGCCAGGTTGTATAGGGCCCTGGGCAACCTGATCTAGTGGGTGGCATCCCTACCCAGGGCAGGGGGGTTGGAACTGGATGATCTTCTAAGGTCTCTTCCAACCCAAATGATTCTGTGAAACCATGGAATAGGAAGCCTCTACTGCATGACAATTTGCAAGAAGTCCTGCCTTACCTCATTAAAGTTTCTTCTATATAATGAGATCTACATGTATATTTGACATACATGGCCATGTAAGATACCATTTAGTTTGAGCAAGGATACTCAGTTCCCCTCAAGTATATAAATGAGACTATCTTTTAAAAATGACTGGAATAAAGAATTACTCAGAATGACTGGGAATTGCGCATAAGGAATTGCTAAGCTGAATTTTAGAAGTAATGAAAGTGCTTTCACTGGAATTTCCAAATGAATTTTATCTTAAGTTTATACAAGTGATCTGTTCTAGCTATCTATGCCAAATTTACAGTATATTAGATTTTTTTCCACCTAAGATCTCACGGTTGTTTACCTTTTTCTTAAAGCCCATCTAGCCTGTTTGAAGGATGGATGTCTTGCACTGCTGAGAGAATCAGACTTATTTTATCCATTCTCATCAAACTTTTAACAGAACAGTACAGAATTAAACTGAACTATTTCAATACATTAAGTATGCACTTATTTCTTAGTAGGATCAGTGCTCAAACAGAAGTGTCAAGCCAGAAGTTGAAGATATAAACACTGAACAATGGCTACATTGTTCTTGAAGATTAATTGCTCTTAAGAGGAAAGGGAAAAAAATCCCTGACCTGAAGGTGTTGATGTAACTGAATTAAAAGGTAATGCTTTTTTACCTGCTACTGCAAGATCCCTTTGCTCTCTAAGCTCTATTGCTTGTGCTTTCAAAAGACAAAAGTTACATTGTTTTGACAAGACAGGTTTGAACGTTTTTCATCAATGACAAAGGAAAAAAAGGTCTTCATTTGTGATTTGCCCTATGAGATTCCTGACAAAAATTAAAAGGAAGCAACCCTCTTCTGAGGAAGCACAACACACTAGTGTAAAAGACAGTTCAGCATATTTGAACTACCTTCATCATATCTTCACTTGGAATCCCTCTTCTTCCTCCTCCTCTTGTCATAGCTGGGTATTAAGACACTGAGATTAATGTATAATGGCAGTGAATACGACACAGATTTTATTTTTGGCAAGATTATGAAGGTTTGTGTATACTTTTATCTCATATATTTCAATTACTGACATGACCATCTACTAGAACTTTAGAGTAATAGAGCCCTTAACAAAATAGTCTTTTTACAGTGTCACACAAGTTTTTGGTGTCATACACCACTTTCTTACTTTTGTACTCTTTCATGTATGAAGGCTTCACAGATTTGAAGAGTTAGGTGTTTTTTAATCTCACAACCAATCATTTCTCCATCTATTTTCTATTTCCCCCTTCTGAGTTCTTTTATATAACGTTTTTTGTTTTTTTTTGGGGGGGGTCTGTTCTATCACTCCTCCTCCATTTTTTCTGTAATTTTCTGTCACTCTTCACCCTGACTAGTGATTTGCACATTTTGCGGATCAGCACTCCTTTTCCAAATATTTGTTTGTAAAATGGGGATTCAGATCTAAGCCTCAAATTTCAGGCTTCAATCATGTCATCAACACAGTTTTCTCCAGGTTTTGAAATTATAAGAAAGAGCCAAGTAATAATAATAATAACTAAAAAAAAAAAAAAAAAGGCAAGAAAAAGACACCACATTTATTATGATTACAAATCCAAAAGGACAGCCTTACAAAAATATATAGGATTCACACTTCCTAATTATAAACCTAAATCCTGGTAATTTTGTAGTCTGTCAGGAGCTTAAAAACCTTTCTAAATGTGGTTCACAGGATTTTTGTACCCCAAAACCTACTGAAGTATGTAACAAAACTCCCTTCTTTTATCAACCCTGTTTAAAACAAAAGTACTCTCCATCCCCAGCTACTTGAGAAACAACTTGAATGCTGCCATGTGGAAAGCAGACATATAAAGGGATAAAAGAGAAAGGTGCGGCTATGTAAGAAATGTCACAGATAAGGCACATAAACACACGCTTGCATCAGGCACTGTTTGGAAGTCACAACTACGTCCTTGGTTAAAGCACTTTTTGCTCACAATTGCTTAGAATTTAACTTTGAAAAAAACATGATTTATAGTTAAGCTAGCAAGAGTTTTATCTGAAGAAAGTGCATTGCACTTCAAGATGTGAACCCAGGTAACTAAGCTAGGAAGTAGGCTATTTCTACTTCTACTTGGCTAAGCACTGCTAACAGCAGTGGGTTCTGGCTACTCAAACTGCAGGATCTAATAGGAATGCAGTAGCATCTACAAGCTACATTAGTACTTACATCCAAGCTTCCTTCACTTGTAGATGTAGAACTAAAAACATCCTCCTCACCATAATCTCTGTTCATCCTCAAGTGTTCTTCTGTCTGCAACACAAATAAGTATCCTACACAGAAGTAGCAAAGCAAAGAAAACAACAGAAACATGCCACAGCAAAGCACCAAACCTCATTATGGAACCAGGATGAATTACTGCAGTAGCATTACATCTGATTGCTGAGAAACACTGAAGTAGCCTGCAAAATTTTTCTGATGTAGGCAAGCCCCAAGAAATCTATTAACAGGAGCATAGAAGAAAATAAAACCAGAACAATTCTAATGCAATGAAAACAGGTAGCAGCAAGCAGGTCCTGCAGCACCAAGGGCCAGGTTGTCACTCTGCTGTACCTGCAAAGACAGGGTTGCAAGCACAGAGCTTCTTTCCCCCAACATGTAAATTACGGGACTGCTTCTGTGTCCTAACAGATACCCCTCTCAAGCCTGGATCCCATGATCATCTGCAAAGGACCTCTGCACTGCTGTATTGCTTAGCAGTGCCAATTTAATCTTGATTTAGCCTCAGGCACGTGGCTACATTTCACATCAAAAAGATATGGGGTTCATGCCACCTTTATGTTTTTTTATGCCAGCTGCAGGAGAACAGAGGGTAACTGATCCAGCATAAAATTAGAATGGACTGAAGATGATACCTTATCTGGCATTAAGCCTATAAGCACAAAGTTAACCAAAGAAATACCTTCAATCAGTTTGTATCAAACATGAGAATAAGTTTCTGCTTTTATTCTGTGTCATGGTGTTTTTCATATAGCAGAAAAAAGGAATTGTAAAAGCTAGATCTAGTGTATTGTCATACCATGATTATTGCCTTCAGCGAGCTCAGAAAGCAAGCATGTGTGTGGGCATGGAAATCTGAGTGTGGGCCTATAGAGTGGAGTGATACTTGATCCCAGACAGCTTGCAACACAGGCTAGTGCTCTCTTCTTCCCTTGCAAAAGAAGTTGTCTTCCCTGTAAATGTATGCGACTCCACAGCACGCCCTGGGTTCAAGACCTGGGACAATTCTTGCTATTAACTAGTTCTAAAACAGAGACTACACACGACCACATGCAATAATTCTGTATTTGTGTGTGTGTATGCAAATGATGATGCAAACAAAAAGAAATTAAACAAGTAAGCAGAACCAACTGAAGTCTTGCAGAGGAGTAAAACTCTAAGGGAGTAACAATTAAAAACAGTTTTGGAAAAAACCTTCTGGGCCTGTGTGTGTGTGTCCTGAAACCACAGCACATCCCACCATACAATCCCTTCATAAACTTATTAAATCCTTTCTTAAAAGTTAGTTTGCCCACATTCTGCTAACTACATCTGTTCAGCAGTTTCACTGTTGTTTTGTCTAGAAATCTGCCATAATACTGATCCAGATGTGTTATGGCCACTTAACGCTTGCTCTTGTGTTCTCCACAATTCTTCAGTTTTCAGTAATTCTTCTGTCTATCTGGGCTCAAACTGCTAGAGGTTCATACTAGAAAGGTAATGATGACTTCCTTGCAGGTCTAAATAAAACTGTTGTTTTAATCCCTCTTCCTATAGAGTATTCAACATTTGAAGGTAAGAGTTCAATAAAAGACATCATCAGGAAAAGTCAATTAACTTGTCAGCCAGCAAGACTTGTCTGACAGCAAGACTTACACCTTCACCTCTGATTTACAAGTTGTTCCTCATACTTGTTTGAACAGTTCCTACTATCTCCCAGGACAAACATTACTTGTAGCTTATTAATCGACCCTCAGTATCTTTAACACCTATTAAAATATATCTTTAAAAAAGCAACCTCAGAGTATGACCTCCTATGTCTGATTCACAAGCATGAGGAAGAAGAGAGGAGGGTGGTGTATAAAAGCATAAGGAGTTTGTAATCTCTGGGACACTCATCCCAAACTCAGCTGTGAAAAAAACACTGCCGTAACCACAGCACCAGCAGGCTTCAAAGCAATGTTTTCCAGTGCTGTATGTGAAACTATTCTATAAGCTAAATCTGAGCTGCTTCTGGAATTACAACTCCAAGAGCAGACACTTCATACCAAGGTTCAGTAAAATGGGAACAGAGGACCAACTATAACACAGTAAACTGCATGCTGCAATATGTTCAGTTCCTCCAGAGGAGCTACAGCGCCGTAGCATGCCCTAGAGGCTTGTGCTGAGCTCCCTTGTGATCTAGATTCTTCCAAGCAGATGCTGCATTATTACTCCAGTTATGCTTTTGTTCCCTACTAAATGGGAAATAATTTCTTACAGAGGATAAACACTTGAAATTCACTCACTTACTATCTCATAAAATACAGCTCTGATGCATCCTTCATAAAATGTTAAGAATAGATCAGCATCCATGTTTGACCAAATTTTTCAACATAGTGTCCATACAGAGTCCATACAAGAAGCCATTGCCTGGTAAAAGCACTCCAAATTTGATCATAATGAAAAAGGCTGAGAACTAATAAAGATTTTGGAAAGCTTATACACTTTTAAAAATGTGACTGAGGAGACTGGAAGGGTTAAGTGTAACACTGGTCCATCAAGGAAGTGTATGTCACTTAGTACCAGTTAATCTGATGTCACTGCAAAAGCCTTAGAAGGCTTTTAAAATAAGACAAAAGAAAATTTTAAAATAAGACGAAAGAAAATTACTTTTTTACTCTGACATCCTCAAGTAATAAATACTTTATAATCAAATCATTTGACACAGCAAATTATAGTGAAGGACGCAAAAAGTGTGAAGTTAAAAGTGTAGTATGTTCTTGAGCTAGAAGTTTTTACTATATTTAATTTCTGCAATGTGGCACATATTTTTCAAAAAGGCATCTCAATAAATTCTAGGATCTACAGAGAATGCATAAATATTATTTTCTAGTTTTTCCCTTATAAAGTCATCATCACATCTTCTTCTCTAATTGTTTAAAGTTATTTAAATTTAGCAACTGTAATTGTATCTTGAGTTTAGTTGAAGCGAGTTTTTATATGAACTTTCTTTTTTGAATTTTCCAACTTCCAAAATTAAAAATAAAGTTAAAAATGCCTAATATGCACCCCAGTAGATACTGATCCTTCAGTTTATTACTCCTTTTAGTACTGTGAGCTAATTCATCAGTTTTACAAACTGGAGATGGCAATAACACAAAAGCACAGATCTTACTGAAAATACAAATGCTTTAACACAAAGTATCACACATGCACAGAAGAGTTAATAAGAGACTTCTACTTGCTATCTAGAGTAAGGTGTTCTATATTGCATCAGTTCCTTCCTAAATGCTTTTTTTTTCCTCTCCAATCTGAGCGCTACTAGTAAGTGGACATAAGTTGCTTAAAACTCCTGCCCTTTGTTGCTACCTACTGAAATAACAGCATTTCAAAAAATTAAAATTAAAATTGAAATTAAATGGTTAATATGCCCAGCTCCTTGAATTAGCAGCCGAAATCCCCATCAGACTGTACCGATTAACTGTAGTTTATGCATCTGCTAAAAGATGACTCCTTGGAGAAAAAAACAAACAAAAAAAACCAAACCAACAACAACAACAACAAACCCCATTGCTCAGAGACAAAATACCAAAATACATCTGGAAATAAATCAATTCTTTTTAGCAAGGTAGTACATTGATAAACACTTACCTTGCTGTTGCTTCTGTTAGCTTTGAAAAATCCCAGAAACCCTTTCTTTTCTTTTTCTACTGCATCACTGCTTAGCAAAACACTTCGACTTGGTTCTGAAACAATTACAATAGAAAATGTTTACATTTCTGCAATAAAGATCAGTATTTTAATACATTCTGGGTTAATGCTGTATTTTTATGAGCCGGAGATGTTATGAACTGCAATATCTAGTAAATGCCAGATCCTGCACTTTCTTTTTCATCAGACTTCTATTTGCTCCGAGTTTGTTCCCATACCCAGTGAAATGGAATAATAAAGTCATAAACTTCAGTAAATTTTCGATCACAGTTTACTACTCCTCAGGATTGTCTGACCCCTCGGTCTCCCTACAACTTCCCCCTCACCAGCTAAGCTGGATGAGTGATGTGATAAGGTCATACCTTACAGGGAACAACCATTAGTTTGACATTCAATATACAGACTGTAAAACCATTTTTTTTTCTTAAATGAACACTGCATAAAGCTAGAGAGATTTATTCTCTTTCAAGAACATCAGAATATCTCACTAGCACAAAGAGTTTAACGCAGAAAAGTTGCTTTCTCTTTTAAGTATTTAATAACAATTAAGAAGCATACAAAGTAACTTGTTTCTTGACATAAAAGTCTACTTCACCAAAAAAAAAAAAAAAAAAAAGACAACTTTATCTCAGAACTTTGGTAAACTGACTTGTATTTCACACAAAGCACGTGATTTTCACACAGGATCACTTTGCACATCCATAATGTAAGGTGTTAGGAGGTGTTATGCACATTGAGTTGTTCAAAGCACGATGGAAGAATAGAGGTGGTGAACCCTGAGGAAAACAGGGAGAAACTATCCCTAAGAAAGACTGCAACTCCACTGCAAAAAAAATTCAGTAATACGTTAATACCTTCCTCAAATACGAAACACTGCCTAAGCTCATTCACCAGAAACTTCTATTTTTCTGCTCAGGGCTGGGCTGCACCTGAATGTGGATCATGACTGCCTTGCTCAGCTACTCCTCGACAGTGAACAGTAACGATAAAAGGCTCGCGTAAGCCATGGTAGTAACTACTGGTCATCAACAGTTTGATGGAAATCCAAATGCAATTGGGATTTTAAGCACTGCATACCATCTCAAAACAACAAACTATCTGGATAAATCTGGATAACTTTTTCTGAAACAAGTACAGCAGCTATTCACTTTAGCATTATGCTCTGTATAAGTAGCAGCCACAGCATGCACGGACATAGGAGAAAGAGCACTGGCTTCAGTGACGCCATGAGGGAACAGGCCATGAGTTAATATTCACTCAATGGCTGTCACTATTTGCTAGAGATGGACTTCTTACCGGAAAAGTTAGAGAAGTTATCCACTGCTTTATTTTGGTTATGTTGTGTTTACTACTAGCAATGCAAAGAAGTAACAAATCAAGCATATTTCTCTTGAGGATAATTAATTTAAACTACTTTTTATAACAGATTTAATGGGGGAAAAATATATTAAACATACACCTTTTCTGTATAACTGGAAGCAGATGCACAAACATAATCTAATCAAATCCTACTTAGTGTAGCAGTTCAGAAGTCAGCATCTACCCAGAGTTATCTAACATGTATGCTTACATTTAAGTTTGGTATTAAAATGCTTCATTACATGTAAATTGGAATTAGTGGAAGATCTCACAGATCTCAAAATACTTCGTCTCTGCTACTATAAAAAGTTTGAACCCAGAAGACTTGAAATTTCAGTATTCCTGATATTCAACTAATCATGTTTTAGGTAACAAGAAAAACCTTGGAATCTGCATAGAAGCATACTATGCCAGACAATGAATGGTTAAATGACAGGATTTGTTAATTGTTGGTATTTTGATGGACAACAGTTAAATGACAGGATTTGTTAATTGTTGGCATTTTAGTAGCAATTACTGAATAAGCATTATGCACACAAGTGTGTTGGTTCTGACGCAAAGCATGACCACGGGAACAACACAGTCCAAAAGACAACACAGACTGTGAAAATAGCTTTTTTCCTGACAGCGCTTTACACTAGGATGTTAAAGATCCATCTCCTAGAACCACAACAAACAACAGGAAGGGAAAGCTGACTTCCCCTCAGCAGCATTGTACAGTACCTCTGTAGTTCAGAGAAGGTTCAGACTGAGTTTTTGACGGAGGAACTGGAAAAGGCAGGCAATGAAAGGACAAGAGAAGACATATTAAAGTTCTAGTATTGCCCAGTAAACCACAGCATTATTCATTCATCACTCCTAATATTTGTGTCCTAAGGACTGTGGAAACAAAACCTTATCTGACATCAGACATGCAAAGCTCCTACTAGAAGCTGCTTAGCCGAGAAAAAGTTTCTGCTCCTTGTCGGTTCACTAGGGAAGTTGCTTCAGCTGCTACACCAAATTACGTTAGCAGGTGGCAGCAGAGCTTGTCTTTCCATATTACTTTTGCCTTCGGTATTTTTATTTCAGGGAAGGAGCACTTTGTTTTTTTCTAGAATCTGTTCTTATGAACGCAGCCTGTGCTTTCAGCACCTCTGGTGCCACACTCATTTGTGAGAATGTGCTTTAAAAATCTGTCTGTTTTTCTGGTAATTAAATAGCCTGGACATCCTACTCTATGCACAATCCTTAGGCCAGCTGCTTCTTGGAGCAATGGAGTTACTCCTCTGGAAGATTACAGATGAGAATATGGGAGGAAGGAATTTGCTCGAACAAAGGGTACCTTTTGTAAATTTTATGTGTATTTACTGTTCTCATCAGGACCACAGTGCAGACTAAAAGGGATACAGAGAAGGCTGAAATACATTCAGGATCGGGGGATACTATCAGAATGAAAGGCATACTAAAAGGTTCAAAATGATAATATATATATATTTTTTTTTCTGATGCCGAGAGCAGCACCAAGTGTTACAGAATTTTCTGCTGTAATCTCAGGCCTGAAGTAAAGTCTTGTTTTTGACTGTACAGGATAACTGGACTCTTCAAACCTGGACTTGCGGACCCATACAACACCTATATATATATACACATGATCATTTTAATTAAAAAAAGAAAAAATTAAGGAAGGCCCAGGCTAATTATTCCGTGAGTTGTCCCTGAAGTATGCTGAACAAATCCTGTTGAATACTATGGATTTTCAATATGTTGCTCCAAAATGCTTAGCTTAATTACAGTAAACATGTCTTTAAAGAAAAAAAAAAACACAGAATTCAGTTATGACACGTTGTCAGCAACTTTTTGAACATGCTGACAATTCAAAGGAAAAGGAGACATTTAGTTTACTTAAGAGTCTAAACTCAATGAAATTTGGCTCATAAAGAGTTAGAACTGTCACTTACCAAAGGAGTTTGAAAGGAGAGACAGAACGTCAACATAAATAAATAACCGTATAAATAAAAAATAAGCCTGCTGCTCAGTGTATACAAGACTGACATTATCTAAACAATAAGTAAGGACATCTACTGTGCTGGAAATGATACCGATTGAGACAAACCGCAGGAGACAATTTTAATGAATATCACTTTCTGACCTCAAAGGAAGTAGCACTTGTCAGTACGTATTTTAAAGCATGTATATTTAAAAACACATGTTATAATTCTGCTATTTGAATACACAGTCAGGCTGATGAAACTCAAGCCCAAGAAGCTGCTGCTACAATGCTGCCTATGAGAAAAGAAGAGAAGGGAGAAATAAGCAAGAGAACAAAATTTTAAATACAAATACCTCTCAGCTCCTCTTCACTAAATTGTCAGCAGCTTTGCTGTTTGGAGGAACCACCTCTGCACCCATCCACAGTCTGTTATTACAAGCCCCGCTCTGCTGCCTCTGCCTCTCCGCTTTCGCGACTGCCATGACTATGGCACGTCTCCTCTTTCTTTCTCTCTGACCCACAGCACAGGTCAGTGACGGGGCCCCAGGTGACGTGCATGGGTACCAACTGCAGCTCTGGGAGGTACAAAGCTCCTCCTTTCGCCCTGCCCTAAGCCAACACGTGCCCTGCAAGGGGTTAGCAAAGCCTGGTGCTGGCCCCAGAGCAGCTGGTGACTGCTGAGCATGCCACTGACCTGGCTGCTGCTCTCTGGGACAGAGGCCCCCAAAACATTCTTTAGTTGCCCATAATACCGTTGACATCTCATCTAACCCAGCAGCAACCGCTTTCAGCCACAGCTCACCTCTTTTTCTGTCCCAGGCGTACAGCTCACTTATCCCCAGCTCCTCCAAGGACTTGGTAAGCTCCAGCTCCTCCCCAGTGATGCTGTCTCGCAGAAGAACAATGTGCTCCTGACTGACCTCGCACTTCTCACAAATAGCCGGAATGATGTTGTGGAGAGGCACCTCCGGACTGACTCGAACCACTGCCTTCTGTGTCTTCAGGTAATTCACCACCAGCCTCACAGACTTCTGCAGAAAAAAGCACAAACTCTGAGCCCTCCCTCTGTGATGGCCATGCATTCGTATAATGAGAAAGGTTTCCATTCAGGAAATGGAAAATGTACAAGGGACATCCATATCGTCTTTATTCATTTTAGACAAGCTTACCCCACACGCATATTTATTGCAAAACAAAACAAAACAAAAACCTATTAGAAATAAACAAAAATTCTCAGAACATACCTATCATTAAGGAGAGAGTCAGAAAAACAGGCAAGTAAGGAAAAGGAATCAGACACAATCAATGTTTTTTGCCAATGTTTGCAAATGCCACTCTGAAAGACATGGCAGTGTAATTAGCTACCCTGATCCAGAATAATGAAAAATTCAACAAAGAAATATTTGAAAAATGTCTACTTCTCAATATTCACAATACTTTAAAATAGGTTTATTACTGATCAGTCTTCTCCCTTATCTTTAGTAAAGATGGCAAACAAAATATTACCAAAGTCCCATCTACTTTTGCACAATCCCACAACCCTCATTTTAATCACTACTGTCAATTTCCATCATTTAAGTCTTTGATCAAAGTTCTTTACAAGAGCAAACTTCCATCTAAACAACTGCATGCAACATAACACGTGTAAATGCTGCAGTCGAGACTGGCAGCTGCCAATCTGCGTGCAAATCAGTTAACTTGTAGAGAAGGTTAGAGTCAATCTCAGGCCTCTCTCGCCTGGTGTGAAGATGCAAAGGTTGGAAAAACTTGAAATGTTAAGAATGAAATTATGTCTCATGTCACTATTTCAATGCTATAGAGTACTGACCTCAGGGGCCCTTGGCAGAGGTCGCTTTATCTTCTCTTCAGGCACCTTCTCTTTCAGAAGTACTGTCTGTACGTCCAGTGCTCCTATCAAAGTGTTTGCCTTGTAACTCAGAGGTTGCTGAGTTCCCAAAGACTTCAGTTCAAGACTGTGTTGGGATGGATTCAAATGATACCGGCTGCATAAATCAACCAACAGATCCATCACAGCTTTACTGTAGGGAAGAAGACATTCACTGTTAGCATGGAGAAAAACAGTTCCTAAAAAATTGACTTTTGCTTTAATATTGGAGAAAAGACAGGACAAGCTGTGGATGTGTCATGAGGAAGGAACAGTGCTGATGCTTTGAAATGCTAAAAAGCTCAGATAAAAACATTAGGACTTAAATACATTCATGCTTTAGTGTGTGCTTATGAGCTGGCAATTAACTATTTGTTATGAGGCAGACAACGGTGCCAACGATAGCACTAACAAACATAATCCAAAAGCAGGGAAAGTGCATCTTAACTGCTAAATGCATACATTAAATTCTCCAGTTCAAACCCTGTTCCTCATCAGGAAGGCAAGATACAAATAAATGACTCATTCAAGGTACGGTAAACTCTACCTACAGTTGAACCATCACATAATGCAGACCAAACTGCAACACATGAATCTGGAACAAGATGTAGACAGAATTTTTTCCAGCTTACAGATTTTTGTGTGTGTTCCTCTGCCCTCCAATGACACCAGTAATATTTCCAAGTACAACTGAAACCTCCATATTTATTTTGGTGAAAATATTAAGCCAGTATAAAAATATCTGACTTCAAGTATTTGCATTATCAAGACATCTCATTGCAGATATGATTCCCAAACCACGAGGTTAAAAAGTCAGTCATTACTCCTTAACACAAAGCAGAGGCACTAACTCCACTTTACCAAAGCAGCAAGGTGGCTTGATACTGTCTGACACGGCAGATACAAACTACGTTTCCTCCACACACCAAAACATCTCCTCTTAACTGAGGTACTGAAAGGCTCTTTTTTTTTCTTTTTTTTTTCCAACTTTCCTCATTAAAATTCTATTCAGGATCAGAGAAAACGGGTTTATTATAACTGGTTATGTTTACGAGAAGTTTTGGTTTCATAAATCAGCAAATGCCATTAACAAAACAACCAAGGTTGAAAACATTATTGGCCCTACTTGAAGCTTCTGATATACAAAGGATAGTTTTATTCTAGTGGAAGAGAAATTAAATGTATAGACAGCTTATCTCCCAAAGAAAGTGGCACCTCTTTTAATGTGTATACTGGAAAAGTGTATACAGATTCAAAATGCAGCAAATTCAAAGGAGAAAAAAAAAAATCCTTCACAGATTCAGTACCTGGAGTACTGTGTTCAGCTCTGGGGCCCCCAGCACAAGAAGGACATGGAAGTATTCAAATGAGTCCAGAGGAGGGTCATGTAGATGACCAAGGGGCTGAAGCACCCTCCCGTGAAGACAGGCTGAGGGAGTTGGGGTTGTTCAGCCTGTAGAAGAGAAGGCTCTGGGTAGACTTTATAGTGGCCTTCCAGTACCTAAAGGAGGCCTACAGGATAGCTGGGGAGGGACTCTTTGTCAGGGGGTGGAGTGATAGGACAAGGGATAATGACTTTAAACCAAAAGAGAGGAGATTTAGATTAGATATAAGGAAGAAATTCTTCACTCAGAGGGTGCTGAGGCCCTGGCACAGGTTGCTCAGAGAAGCTGTGGATGCCCCATCCCTGGAGGTGTTCAAGGCCAGGCTGGATGGGGCTTCGGGCAACCTGGTCTGGTGGGAGGTGTCCCTGCCCATGGCAGGGGGTTGGAACTGGGAGATCTTTAAGGTCCCTTCCAACCCACATCATTCTGTGATTCTAAGATTATTAACCACTACCATTAAACCTGTAGCTCATGAACTGCCCCTCGGCTGCAAGCTGATGGCATCTGAGAGACTGGCTGCCCATCTTCTTTCTAGGTATATGCTGTTTGCCTACAAATGTCCAAGAAGTGGTGAAGAACCTTGGAGGGCTAATGACAGAAAATATCATGAAAATGGGAAATGAGTCTGATCCCTTATCCATGGGCAAAAGACTAAAACATACGTAGGTGCCAGCTCTTGTGCAAGAGATGAGAAATAGCTCAAGGACCTACTTCAAGGACCTATTTCAAGTTTAACTGAGTTGTGCAACACAAGCTGAGAAAACAGCAGGTGTGGAAAATTTGAAACAGGTGATCCTGTTTAAAGGAAATTAAAGTAAGTGAGAAAATGAAGATCAAATGAGGAGAATTTTGTTAATATATACAGGAGGCTTCAGAAAAACATAGCACTGTGGCAATGCTAGCATAAAGAGCATCTAAACAGAAATGGGTATCAGGTCATTTCATGACAGTTTCCAGTGTCTTATTCTGGCACTGTCCCCAAATTGTGAATGCCTTTATTTTGCAATCATTGTTACTTCACACAAAACAGAAACATTTATGCATACCTAGTCCAGGCTATACAAGAATCCCGCATACAATGACATTTAAACAAACATTCATTATGTTGTGCATCAATGAGAATTTTAAAAAGTGTCAGTCTGTCTGATAAAAATCTCAGCTTGTCTGTTTACAGATATATTTCTTTTCAAGTGAAATTTGCATGTTGTTCTTTTTTTCCCTCAGCCTTATTACTATTGTTTCAGAGAAAAGTAAATAACGTGGCAGAACCACAATACACGGTATTCTATTTGATGCACATTTTTATTTAAAGTGGAATGCTAATGTATTTCTGTAGCGTATAATATTGTGATAATTCATTCAAATTTAGACTCTTATCTTACCTCAGGTAAATAATTTCATTCAAAATACTAAAAAATGCAGCACTTGAAAAACAATTTTATACCCATAGTCCATCAAAAGGGTAGTTTATGATGCTGTGTACTTTCCACAGAAATTATGGAATGTGTTCATCAGCAATAGTGCCACAACTGCAACACGATTAGAAACCACACCAGCCATCTGAGAAAATAAGTTGCAGATAATCATATGAGTTGAACAAATTTGTCCAGATAATGAACAATTTAAAAATCCAGCCAAATTTGAGATTTCAACTTATTACAGAGCAGAGTGTTAACACTTAATGAAGTCTGAAGCACCCCATCCTGTTTCAAACTGCTCAAAACATGCAACTGTTGAAAAGAATCCCTAGGCTTCACCTGTGCCATTCAGGAGTACAAATTAAGCAACATCTGAAATTTTTGAAAGATCATCAAAGTGCATGATATGCTCTTGTCAAAATGTAAATTTGGGAAAAAACATTTCCACAAAACTTCAAAATGATAAAAAACCAAACCAAACCAACCAAACAAAAAACAAACATGGGGACAAAAATTTTAAATTCATTATTTCCAGAGAAGTAAGAGAGCTCAGAAGTCCTTGAAAGGAGATTACTCTTTTATCAGACTTTAGTATCACCAACTCTAAAAATTTCCCTTCTAAACTGCAATACAGTTCAGCTTGGTTTTAAATTGGAGTTTTATTTCAACCAGTTCCATACACGTGGCACACACAGAAGAGAGCCACAAAGCACAGCCAAAAGAACAGTACTGAAACAACTTTTCTTTCTAACCTTGAGCTGAATATGGCTTTTGAAAAATGCAGAAAGTTTCCTCCCCATTTCCATCTTGTTCCAGACATACCAGAACTTTATTTTAACCTGTTTTTGAGACCTGGTAGAGAACATACTTTATTTTGAAACTTGGGCAGTTCTGATCATAAAAGACTAATTCTAAAGCTGAAACAAAAGAGTTAAACATCTCCTTTATTTCTAACTACTCATCTATGAAATACGTCACTTTCTTCTTTTAAAGACCTTGCTGGAGTTTGGTAGGAGACCAAATGCTATGTGACAGACACTAAACATTCATCACTGATAAGGAAATACAAAAGCACAGAAATGAAGTGGAGTATGAGGCCAATATATGATTCAGACAAGGTGGTCCAGACAACTATTTTTAGCAAAAGAGAATACTTTGGCTCTATCCTGATATTACTAAGCTGTACAACATTAAAAAACAATTCTGGAAAGTAAAGAATAACTACTATGTCAGCAGCACTTTTCAGGCTGAGGTCCTGACCAAGCAGGAGCATGTCAGACCATTCCTGTCCTGCTGTTCACCAGTAAAATGCAGAAAGGACTTCAGGAATTTAAGAGGTAGAAAAAAAAAAAAAAAAAAAGAGTTGTTTTGGGAGTGGATTGGGGTAATCTCTTTGTGATCACACAGAGCAATCCATTTTAAAATACAGCCTTGCACACCTATGAAATAAATTTGAAGGATAAAGCTGTACTCTGTAAAATGACTGACTCTCCTGTTGCCTTCTACTTTCATGCTACAAATGCTCATAAAGGTAAGACTAACTAGAGGAAAGAATTATCTTTATTTAGATTAATTTCAAACACACATCAGCAAGCTAAAATGACAGACTGGAAAAGAGAAATGTTAACATAGAGGGAGTGAGATGAAGTCTCTGAGGCTTTAACTATGTGCATTTAAACACCAGAAAACAGTGTTACTCATTATTTTCTCATGCTCCAAAGCACAGCAGGCACTTCATGAAAAGATTAGAAGTTTTCCTACGCAACCAGAAATATGTATAGTAAAAAGGCAAACTGCATTCAAAGAAGTCATGGAAGCATGATAAGTAGGTATTCTTCACAAATGCTGTCTCTTGCTTTTGTTATTTTGCTGATGTATATTTGCCTCTCATTTTCCATAACGGAGAAAATCCGCAAAGGGGCCATCAGTATGACATGTAAGCAGCAGCAGAGGACTGTGTTTGTCAAGCCTTTCACACCCTCAGTCTTTTACCATTCTATACGTTGAGCTATAAGCCAGCAATTATTATCACTTAATTCTCTCACTGAGAATAACTTGAGGATATTTTTTCTGTGATGGCATTAGGTTTATGTTCTATGTAATGCATGGTCCTTGCACTCAGCTGTGTCCTCTGTTATTTGCAGAATAGGACTTCAGCTAGTTGATTATTTGTACCAGTGTCCTCTTCTGTGTATCACACGTTAAGAGAATTTGCCTACCATGTAAGAAAGCAGCAGTAACAACTGTCTTCTGACTATGTCATCCATGTGTTGACAACTCCAAACCAAACACTATTTATCTTTAAAAATCCCCATTTTTCTGCAATATATTTCAAATACTATTGACTTCTGAAGCTGCTGACACTAGAGCTCTGTATCTGCATTAACCAGGAAGCCCTCCTCAGCATGACAGACACACAATCCCTGCGTTTGCAGGTTACCCATTCGAAGTATTACCCATGAGCATCACAAACAGAAAAGGTTTCTGGTAACACTGTTGAGTTCTTCCCATTATTTTCTTTCTAAATATCTAGTCATCCCCTCTGTCAGACCTGTTAATAGTTTGTGTGGATCTGCTGCACATCTGTATGCACAAAACAATATGCATAAATCACCAACGCTGTCTATCCTTTCAGGATTTCATGTATTTCTCATACAACAGTATAAATATAGATTAGTTGTGAGAGGTACTTTATACTTTTTTGGGGGGGAGGAGAAGGAGGGGGATTTAGCACGAATACTTTTACATGTTTTACAGTAGAGTTCACAGGGACCAATTTCTTTTTTTATTATTATTTTTTTAAATACCATTCTATTGCTACACACACTCTGTAAGGACTCAACTTTGCCCTTAAACTGTGCTACACATTTCCAAAAGCTGCAATAAACTGTTACAAAATGGCAATAAACTTTTGAAGATGGACTGTCAGCTTGAGTTAACTTTTATAAATAAACGTACTTAAAATTTCCAGATTCTAATAAAGTATCTTTAAATAACATGCACTTTTTTTTTTTTCCTTGAACAACATTTCAAGGAAGTGTAATGAGAATTTTCTGCCCTCTTGCTGTTATTTAGAGGAAATTTCTATAAAGAGAACAAAGTAAAATTGATGACATGCTGCTTTGCTTACATACAATGAACAAATTGAAAGAGATAATTCTGACTTTTAATTTAGTGCATTTATAATAACCTTAAGTGATACTAATTAACTACAGTAGTTACATTTTCAAACATCCTCTAGAGTACTTCACTGCTCTGTGAACTGCTTTCCTTGAATTGCAGAACGAATTTTCATTATGATGATGCTCAGAGCAAGATTTTGTATTTTTTTTTTCTGAAAAAGAAAAAGTTATGTCCCCAGGGCACCCAAGAGCAGATTTTGAAGAATGTAGCTCCAATGTTGGCCATGACAATACTGAAGATTTACAGCAGTATAGGCAATAGCAGAATTTTCTGAAATGTCCTTCCATGGTACCACCATTGAAAGTGAAGAGGGAACTGAATTTATTAACTAAACTAGCTCCCATATTTGCCTCTAACTAAACTAAACTCATCATTTTTTTAATCTGTTATCTTGCCCATTAAACATTTACCTCTGAGGACCACCATCCTTTGTAGCTGTCCAGTTTGCACAAAACAATGCAAAAAGATGAAACGCTCTCACCCAAACCTGGAAACTTGAGACAGTCCGCCTCCTAAAAATTTCAAGTGATTTTGGAATTTTATTTATTTAAGTTTGTAGTCCACATCCCTAAAACTGTAACAAGTGCTAAGTTACGGACAATTTATCTTCTGCTGGCGATGATGAACAGCAGCACACACAAGGCCGTTGTCATACAGTGCTCTTCAGAGGGTGCTCTTATTTCATCACTCGTTCAGGTAATGCGGCCCTCTCCTTGGCTTCCATTACCTTCCACACTGCTCACAGCTGCCTTCCCGTGCCTGACGTGCATCATGGCCACACAGAGGGAGAACACCTGCTGCCCACGTCAGGCATGCACGATGCTCAGGAGAGCAGAGGAGCGCCAGCAGAAGCTCAACTGCCGCCCTCATTGGGGTCTAGACCTGCCATGCAGCCTGTGGGGGAAAGTGGGCACCCCACTGAATAACAAAGAGGTTGTTTTGGTCACCTCAAGCGCTTCATGTAGGCCAGAGGAAGAGCCTCACAGAAACGTCTGAGGTTTAATTTGTTCACCTCAGGTTTCAGTCCCCAAACTAAAGATTGAAATAATCAAAAATAACCAGCCCCAGCGTAAGTGATAGCAATGGCACCTGAGACAGGCTGTTGTGCAGGGATTTTCCCTTTGTTCTTTGCTCTTGTGACTTCTTCAAAAGGTCACACTGAAACACTACTCTTGTAATGCTGTTGGAGTGGGGTTTTTTTTGTTTGTTTGTTTTTTTGAGGGGGGGAAGAAAATCTTTTCTATCCATACAGCAAGAATGTATCTCTGTTCACAAAATACTGCAGGAAGATTTGCCTCATTAGCTCTCCAAATGGCTGTGTTTGCCATTGAAATACCAGCTTTCTTTGGCATCTCACAACCATCTCTGGCTTTGGGGTAGACCCACAGAAATTACTGCTTGCACTAGTCTCCTGAGAGTGGCTAGGCAAACACTAATTACTGCAAGAAAAGCAAGGGGAAGAACGAAGCACCAGACACTATGAACTGCTGCACACCTCTTCCTCAGCCATCAGAATATACTAATAGACAGTCATAACAGACTACTATATCAGACCAAGACGAGTAGTTTTACAGGAATGCAGACTAACTATTGCAAGCCCCAGATGTAAATTAAGCACAGACCCTGATTTATTGGCAGGCAACCACATATCCTCCTAATCTGGTATTATTACTTTCCACAATTTCTTGACCGCACAGCAGCCACTCAAATCATCGTTTGCTATAGTTTCATCAATAGCATTGAAGATATTTTAAAAACTCTTCCTCAAAGTAATACAAATATACCAGTTCCTTTCTTTCCAAGCAGAATGGACTAGAAGATAGAAGAGCTCCCACACTGAAGAAAGCTATCTCAAAACTACCCTTCCGATACAATTTGACATTGATAGCACTTAATTACAAGAACCTCTCTCTCTCTTCGAAACGAAAAAAGGACACATACAGAAAAAGGTTCTCAAACTCCAGCAGATGCTTTGCTACCTACGCAAACATAATATATTTATGAATGCAGGATTTCTGAATTTGATGAATCATTTGTCTTCTGAACCTGGAAAAGGAGACACTAATATCTGTAAGTATTCTACTGGCAATGGAGGGCTCCAAAAAGGAGCTCAAAGCCTTACCTTCCTTGTACTGTGGTCTTTTGTTCCACCCCGTTGGGCAGAATGACTGTGAAGTCCACCGATCTGTTTATCATATTCTCCTTCATGCTCACAAGGCTCTGATCAGAAATTACTGCTGTCTCTGCAGATGACTTGTGCTCGTTGTGAATTCTACTGGCTGCAGAAGGTTGATTTGGTGGAGGAGGTGCGCGAGCTTTCATTCTTCTCCTTAACAAAAAAAGGTGAAAAGAAAATAAACAATTTATCATGAGCAAGTTATAAACACGTTAATAAAAAAATACATTCTTTCAGCCATGATCTCAGATTATTTTTAAAAAGTTCCTACAGCATGAGCCATTTTTCTTTGCCGTAAAACTTCAGTGGAGCTGCATTTTATTTTTACCTCCTCCTCTCTAAAAATACACTATTTTTTTAATGATGCATTCACTCCTACTGCTTGCTTTCCACACCCCAGGGTATGAATCAGTTCCATAATTAGGATATGAAGTAATCATTCTTCTGTTGAGTATGAAGCATGCTCCTATGAAGAGAGAATCAGAAATACTGGGTCCAGTCCAGACCTGACTCAAGAAAAGAGTTGTATTTATGTAAATGAATGTTTTCTCCAAGTCAGAGCAGCAGGAGGGGAGGTAGGGTGAGCTTTCATTCAGCTGTGTTTGGGTTCCACAATATTACTCTAGTTAAAATATTGTCTCTTCCTCTGCCTTACTGGGTATATTAAATTTGGTTTATCATACTTGATAGGAAAGGGCCGTGAAAAGGTCAACCACGAATGATACCACTTCTTACCATGCCACACAGAGAGACTGGAGCACTCTGAAAGCACCCTGAGGAGAGCTCGTTCTCCAGCAGGAGACTAAACGCCATGAGTGGCATACAGAAAAGCTGCATCAACTTGCACCATGTACTTTGCAGGGAGATCAAACCACCACAAACTCAAAGTTTCCTTCATTGGCAAGCAGCACAGTAGATAAGCAACATATGTGTGCCGTTAACTTCTGAATAGCTGGCCTCATACCAAGCACATGTTTAAGAGGATTTATTCTGATGATTAGTATCTCAGTGACCTCTTCTGACTAGATGTATGCCTAGTTTAAGTCAGATTTCAACGCAACAGATGGAAAAGGCAGTAAAATATTTACTGAGAAATTATTACTCAGGCTTACTGCCTGAATTTTTTTAATCTGTTTTTAGGCTGCAAGAAGAGAATAGATTACTATTCTGCACATCATTTTCACCCTGCAAAGAACATAAGCAGAGACCCAGAAGAAAAGACTACAGAAAGAGTACTCTAACCCTTACAAGCCTGCAAAGCTTAGTGGTTCAATCAGACGGACAAAATTGTGTTCAGGAAAACATGCATTTTAAAAACTGAACAGGATTAATACCAGACCAGCACTTCTTTAATTAAAGACAATGTGTATTCTCACTGATAAAAGGACTAAGCATACAGCCTGGATTACCAGCCTAAGTTCTTGGCAGAGAGCAGAGGAAGAGCTCCATCACAAAACAGTTCAGAAACAATCCAACTCCTCTGTATTTTTTAATCAGTATTTGTGTTTGACCATTAATTTCTGTGACACGTTTCAACTTGCAAAAAAATCACTATGCTGCCTTGAAAGTGTGTTTCAGTGAGAACGTATCAGGTTCTCCCATCATCCCACTGTAGGATGAACTATGCAGGTACTTCCATTCATCTCCTACACGCATAACAAACAACATTCCCTACAAATATGCAGGGAGAGCTACTGCCATCTTTACTAGCACACAACAATTTCTCTTCTATGGGAAATTTTCCCTGAACCTTCACTTCTTGCCCTATATACACCCAGCGAGTCATGCAGGCATCAGCTAGTAACTTGCAGCTTCTACTTTCCTCCCCACGGAGGTGACAAGAAGCTCAAGGCTTTACTGTTTGGCAAACTACCTTTGCTTTCTATACCTCCCAGAAACAAACTCCTAATTTATTTACTTGTCTATAAAGAAAAAATAAGAAAAGAAACTGGGTTCATCTCATGCTAAGATCCCTTTACGCCAGCTACAGTTGTTACTCATAAGCAGGTGGTGAGTGACATGGCTGTTTTGCATAAATCCACTTCTCGCCAACGTAGTCTTCAATATAACTTAGTGTAGCAAGTGCAACACTGAAGGACTTCAGATCAATTTACAAACTACATAACTCTTGCCCTCCATAACACCAACTGCATTAATATACGCAGCTTATTCACAGCTTTACACAAAATCATTTCCGAAAACAAAGCTTGTTTCTGTTTTTTAAAGCTTTCCTATAATGTCAGGGACCATCTCCAACACAGTGTTGCTAACAGCGTACCACAGGGATGGGAATAAAAGAAGCAGCAAGTGTACTGAACCCTGCACGACCATTTTTGTTTCTTTGAATTACGATATACCTGGACTTGTAAATTCCACATCTAAGGGCAAAGAGAGGAAAGAAAGCAATGGTAATAAAACAAGCATGAAACTGAAAGCAGCCGAAACTGAAACCAGTGGAGAAGCAAAGAACAATTGAGTTTTGAAGCTGACGAAGGAGCTGGAAGTGAATTGGGAGTGTGCTACACACGTGACTGTTGCTTTGCAATGACATAAAGGTGCATCTACTTTTCTGAAGGAACAGAAAAACAAGGCCCGACACCTTAATGTCAATTTATAGCTCTGAAACAGGAGTGCAGTTTTTATTTAGCCACTTTTAAAGTACTCTTTACGTGCCCTGCTGCAGCTACAGACCTTGCACAAAGCTGCTTGGCAGGGGGAAGCCAGGCATCACACCACCACCAGCTTCAGCTCTACACTGACCAGTGATGCTCACTTTGCCTCCACGAAGTATGTAACAATGTGCATTGGTTTTGGTGTTAGGCGGTCAGGGCCTTTCTCATGCTATAGCTCTCCTCGTCTTCTGCTCAGAAAGGACAGCGCACATCCATTTCCTTCACAGAAACTAGAGAAAGGAAAAGGGCAGCATTCCCACTACAGCCCTGTTAACCAAGCAATAGGTCAGGCGACCTCATATGAACTTCTCCACAACAGTGACCATATATTCTCTCAAGACACTAACTGCTTAAAATGCCAGCCTTTCAGCCTTTTCCCCAGTGACGGATCTCAAACTATTCCCGTGGAAGCAGATCCCTTTCAGGTTCGTGGTTTTACTGTGGTACATGGCACAGATTTGCATTTCTCAGTCAACTTTCTGAAACATCTCAGCGGTGTAGACTGGAAATCACAACTCAATCTCGCCCTGGGATGTGCACAGAGCGGCTGCTGCCCGCTCGTGCCCTGCAACCGCAGCCTGACCGACCGCACAGAGCAGCCTGGCAGCGCCACACAACGCTGACCAGAAAAAGAAACCATCTTTCTCTGGCACAGCTACGATGATTATAAAGGACAACACAAAAGCAATCCGTAATGAAAGCTTTTTTGTTCCCCCACTAAAATAACGCACAGAGGAAGAGCATGATTTAAAAGATTGTTTTAAACACACTTGCTTTCCATGCTACAAACACAACATAATAATAAAAAAGGCAAAAATACCATACCTTAGTCTGAGCTAAATTCAAACTAGATTTAGCTCAACAGCAAGTTCTGTCCAGAAACACCTTTCCCTGTGCTCGGCACTGAGACACTTGTTAAGCTCCCAGCTGCTGTTAGCCTGCTGCTGAAGTCACGAGCGAGAACACCTCACACCTCTGATTCACCCACGGTCACACCACGGCTTCCATCTGGCCCCAGATCATGAGACAAAGCAAGAACAAGCGGCTGATCCTAACACACAAACGTACAATACCTTTTAATGAGGACTTACATAATTCATCTCATTTTCTTCCGAGCTGACAAAACACGTGTTGCCATGAAATGACCAGGTAGAATAGGAAAACAACCTACCAGCACTGTTCTCATCAGGCTTCCCAACACAGGAAAGGAAAAACAAGAAAACTGAGCAACAAGACCAGCTTTTCTGTAGTACAGTCTGCAGAAGAAAAGCAATAGAAACAAAGAGAAGTTTCACCAGATTAAGGAACTTCAAGACGAGCCCTTTGGACCTACACTTTATTAATATATAACTACCAAGCAACAGGATCCAACCTTGACTTTACAATCCCATGCTGAAAAAACATGTTCTTTCTAACCAATGTGGTCCTGGGACTTCTACCCTCATGGCAATGCTATTCAGGTTGTCATTCTTCAGATAAGGTCTAAGATGCAGAGGGAAAAAAAAAAAAGACTTTCTTGACTGCCAGGTGATTGCATGCCTACACGCACAGCCACAAATTTATCCATGAGGCACACCTCATACTTCAGACCACCAAGACACAGATGGTATGGCAGAAGGACCTCCTGCCCAGTGATCCAGCAGGCAAAGCAGACATCCTTCAAAGAACTCTGTCACTCTTCATTGCTCTAAAGTAATGCAGACCTAAATCACAGACTGGGAAAGAGACCCTCTCTAACGTAACTAATGGTATGCCAAGTTCCTTCTGCCTAAGTAGAGTTCTTTCACCTTGTAGACACGGCAGTTCAGGAAAAATATAATGCAACACAAATGAGAAGGAAATGAAAACAGATTAGAACCAAAATAAAGCTGCATCAAAAATTCTGAAATGGAAAACAAAAAATGAAACAAATCCCACAAAGATGTAAAAGAGAAAGCAGCAAGGGAATGAGATTGTGATAATGTCCATAGCTACTATGGGAGTTCATCCAGACAGTCCTATGTTGTAAGCTAGAACCCCCTTTCACTGTGCCATCTGTAACATTTAAACTAACTAAACTGAGGTTTTATTTGCTCTTTATCTGAAAAAAAGAATTAAACAGCTTCCTCAACTTCACTCAGTCTGCCACAGGCACCCACTACATGTGCAATATAGGCAGCTTATGTCCTTAAATGCCTCATACGTAGATAATAAATTAGAGGTCTAAAATATACGACTCTTACAGTAACTTATTTCCAGTATCCTTTTACATTTCCTCATGATTTATAACGTCACAAAAATATTATACTTGCTACAGAGCTGAAATCTTCAGCAGAGACTAAGATCTAATTAACTGGATTACTCCCATGCTGATAGAGCTCTGGGAAAAATTAGCATTGCCTATGATACTTCATTTCCCCACTTTTAAGAATTCTTTCTGTTTTAAACACAGTCTTCACTCTGAATTCCCTGGCTATCACGGCATGTAATTGTTTTATGCTTTTCTCTTTTCAAACATTTATTTGAATTTCATACTGCTTTTTAAAGATCATTCCATTTCTAAGGAAGGATCACACTGACAGACGTGATGAAAATGGTTCCCTTACAGGTGCGATCAAGGCACCCAAAATAGACAAGAAAAAATAATTTGTCTTTGGCAAAGAAATTAAAGTTATTTAATTATATTTTTGATCTTCCATTTGATTCTACTGATGAGAAACCCTACAGCTTTACGTATTTTAAAAATAAGGTTTTAATGCCAGAAAGGAAAAAAAAAAAAAAAGACCAGAAGCTAGCTGAGTGAGAGCACTTGCGGAGGAGGAAGCGGGGATAGAAGTACATGGCCATGCTTGCCCAAGGGTGAAATTAAAGGAAAATAAACAAATAAAAATCCAGCTGAGATGACACAATCTAACAGAAGTAGTTCCTAGCATTGTAGCTCTAGTTTCAAACCTTTCACAGGCTTGAGCAATAGCACTCAATCATTAAAAAGCACGGCGCTGCAATTTCCCAGTCTCCCACGTGCAGGCGAATGACCTGATTGCTCTAAATTGGCTCCCAGGGACGTCCCCCCAGATCTGGCCCCCTTTGGTGAGAGCTCAAGGTGTCTCCCACCGCAGGGCAGAGATTCGGCTGCAGCACGTGTGGCAATGCCCAGCTGCTCAGCACGAGAAAGCTGGTGTCCTCCTGTGTCCTCCTGCCCTGACCCGACTTCACTCAAGTGACAAGGACCAAATAACGCCAAATGATCTGTCAGTGTACAGCTGGTGTCCTCAAATACATGTTTTGTTTTTTTTTTTGGTTTTGCTTTTTCTTATACATCACCCAAACTTTTGATTAATAGCGCATTACCTTCCAGTGAGAGCCAAAATCTTCCTCCCAGTCACTGTGGCATCCCCTCAAGATCCAGCACAAAGAAGCGAACATACCAGTCTTGTGATGCATCCATTTTTTAGGGCCAGAAGAAACCACCGGGACACGAGCCTGGCCTCCTGCATGGCACCGCCGGTGCAAATTCACACCGCTGTAACCTCACTCACAGTGAAAGCAAGGATGGAACTATACGTGGGGTGGGCTTTAAATGAGCAAGGAACAATACTGCAGCTTACAAATGCTTTTACACCTATTAACCACAGACACACTAGGGAGCCTAACAGATCTACCTGTATCAGTTCCCAAAGCCAACACAAAACACGTAGACAAGCCCTAGAGAAAATCTTTTAAAAAGCAGCCAAATCCCAGGATTTGGGTAGATGCCCGCTGCAGTTAATGAAAACACTGCCTGAATAAGCACTGCGAGGCCTGGCCTACTAGCTGCATCTCAGGACTTTGGGAATACCACCCATGCGTTCAGCGTGTGGCAAGGACCACACTACTAGCTGGTGCCACTGAGCGTGATTCCACCAGCCTCGCATTAGTGAACCGGAATGAAACGGGAGAGGAGCTAATGATAGGTAGTTATTTGCCTCATCTGATGAAACAGATTTTTTTTCTTTTCTTAAAGAAGATCAGAAGTCCTTTAAAAGGCTAGAAAGCATAGATGAGTTACTCTTATTCCAGCATCGTCAATTCCTTTGATTTTAGCTGTAGTACTATAGCATCTCTGTGTCAGAGATATACCAACATTTTAGCTCTTTACTGTGGGAGATGTGAAATAAAAAAATCCAATAACCATTCACACTGGAGGCTGGATAACAATCCTTACCTTCATAAAAAGTTGCTCTAGAAAAGCACTACTAGAAAAATAGCCCACAAGGTCACAATGGTGGAACCTTGCTCTTCACAGTGACATCTGCCAGAGGAGAAAAGACTCAACAAAATAACAATAAAGGCAAAACAAATGTAGGCTTTGGGATACAACTGCTTAGCCTCCAGCATCTGATCTAAAACTACTCGCTAACCTCACAATGACCAAGATCCAGATTGTTGGGCAATGGCAGTTTGAGGGACCCAGAGGAACCAGCGAAGAACTGGTGCGAAGCATTCACTGATCAGTGTTCCAATCTCATTCCCCCATTATTTTTGACTTCTTCCTCTGTTACCCACACACTTGCATTGTTTTTTCACCCACCTACCAAGTATTAGCTATTAGTCTCATTCCACTTCTAGCAAGGAAAAAGAAAAAAAAAAAAGCAAAATCACATTGCTCATGTTCATCTGAAGTATTAACCACCGTCTTCAGTTTTGATTAGACTGCTTTGCATTATATGCTTAAAGGAGAATAAAAAAATGGATGACTGCTATTTCTATGTTAATAAAGCTTAAGCACAAGTGGCACTGCCTAGCAAAAAAAAAAAAAAAGAAATGTCCATGCTGAAATCCCAAGTGACATGCAGAATATCACTGTTTATACTGCAGTATGTCCAAGCCCTACTGCCAACATATCCTGTTGTGTCCTCAGTGCTCCTAGATCTTCACTGAGCTGCTGTAAGGATGCTCAGTTTAGCAGACAGGAGACTACAACCACACAGGCAGTCGCTGCACAGGGAGCTCCCTGCAGATGGCAAATGCCGTGGCTGACCTGGGAAAACCACGACGCTAAAATATAATTTGCAGGTGAGACAACTAGTGAGCTTTCTCAGCACAACTCGTAAAGCTGTAGTCAGTTCATGTTGACTAACTGGGTTCTTACTCACCAGGCTCTCCTGTGGGAACACACTGGCACGAACACAAAGTCAACATCATTTCTAAGCGGGCTGGCATCACCACGGGCATTGTGTCCTCTGCATGTTCCAGGCAAATATGCATCCTTCAAACAGTGTGCGCTCTCTCCTACTGTCAGCTGTTTTTTTTTTCAAGGACAAAACAACTCTCAGTTTGTTGTCTGCGCCTGGTGCCACAACACCATGCTAAGCTCTCCAGTAAAACTCTGAAGTCTGGAAATGCAACGTATTAGTTTGATGGGTTTCAATAACCAAATAATTACATGAGTGTTCATCAGTCATGTTTATTAACAGCAAACCAATAAAAAGCAATGGGAAGATAATTTGTTTCTAGATGGGTCAAAGACCGCAGATGTGATTATGCAAGTCTGGGACTTGCTCAGAAATACTCACGCTGCAAGCTATGTCCTCTGAAGACACAAGTCCTATGTGGATTTCAGTATGGTTGTCCTTTCTTAATCTTTTCTTATCAACAATCACTTTCAATAAGGTTGTTTAAACAAATAATAGAAGTTTATTGCCTAGCAACACTGATTTACAAACTCTCCTGTGGTGACTAGCATCATCGAGATACAACTTCCACGTGCATATGCAGTGTATTGATGATTAAACGTACACTGGACTGTGCTCTGTCTTTGCACCCACAGAGCTCTTACCTCACAACCATCTACTGAAAATCGCTCTCTTGAGGCTCGAAGACTGTAGATTAGGGCCCTGCTGTAATAAAATGCTTTCCTTGTCTGTTTGCAAGGGATACAGAATATGGAATCATTTTGAAAGATAAGGGGAAAATGCAAGAGATCTCTTGTGATTTACTGTTATAGTTCCTAGTTTTATATATGCTTATAAGCTAGTGGGCGCTTCAGTGGATAATCACTGACATCACTATAGGATAATACTCCTCCTGATGCCTTTTGCAACCAGGAACACCCTTAAAAAAGCATTCAGCTGATGTGCAGATGGGGAAGAAGTGTTTAGAATGATTGATTACCTGCTTAAATATGTGCATCTGTGGTAAATGTTAACACACACAACCATTTGCTGAGAGATCATCATTTCTCATTCAATGACAGTGCTCCAGAACCATGCTACTGAAGTTCATCTCACCCATTCACCCTTACTGAATCAGCTCCTACCAAAACACCCCGGCAGTGGCAGTGAGGGAGTTTAGCTTTTTGCAGAACTAAACCAATGGTCTGCTCCTCTATGGCCACTATGCTTCCTGTCAAATTTCCTTGCCCTCGGAGAAGCACTTGTGGTCTTGTTACACTGACCGTACACCACGTTTCTCGGGGCAGGGAGGGGACAGGCTGCATTCGCACCCAGTGGGCACTTCTACGTATTCCAAATCTAGATCTGCTGACACACTGGAGGAGAAGGAAGGAGAAACAATTTGCTTACTTTGCATTGCCCAGATTAGAACACCAAAGACATGAATCTATCCCCTTTTTATTTAAAATTATTCCGCAAATCTCAGACTCTGTAGAGCACTACATGTCCCAGAAGAAGGCTGCACCAGAACTACAGGGCCAACAAGCTGCTTTCTAGAGTGAGAACAAAACCCCTAAAAGGTCTAATGATGCATTTTTGTAAGATAGTCTACATTCACTTGGAAAGGAGTAAAAATCAGAAATGCCAATACATTCCTTGCTCCTTTAATCAACTTCTTAACTAGAATCTATAATTCGTTCTTAATTCATACTCCAGCGCATAGTAAGAAAATCACATACATCAGTATACTAAAAAAATGTTAATGAAGCAAATATACAGTGTCAATGAGATAAGGAAATGCTTCACTTCAACACAATAGTCTTAACTATTGTCAGACACCATATTTATGGGATGCCACAGTTGCTTTTACTAGAAAATCCCACTGCTTCAGCTGATTTTCTCTGTATTTTCCTGGTGATGATTCACTTAATAAAATTTCTTATAAAAAAACAAAAACACACGTATTTTGCTTTCAGTTTTAAGACATTCTGTCCTTCCCAAATAACACAGGAATCTAGTATTTCTTAGTCTGAACTGAAATTTGAATATTTTCTATTTAGTCAAAGTAAATCTTAATTATAAAGTAAAAAAAACTTAAGTAAACTAAGTAAACTTAAGTAAAACTTAACTGTCAAGTAACAAATCCTACTCTAACCTTAACTCCAGTGTAAAAGACCTACATTAATATAAAATCAGCAAGTCTGATTGAAAAAAGAACTGCAAATGCCAAGTTAACACAAATAAATTTACAATACCAAACATCTGAGAAGTAGTGCTCTGAAGTTTGATCTTCATTTATCAAGACCAGAAATGTTTTCATGATTTTTAAAAATCAGCAAAAACCACTTGTTCAGTTAGTTTCCATTTAAAATTCTTTTTAATGTATCCTTTAGGCATATTCATCAATTAATTTTAAATCTCTAAACAAAAAGGGATGTGGTATCAAACTAAACTAAAGCGCACTCTGAAGATCTTGATAAATCAAAGCACAGGCGTGCCAACCCACCCCCAGAGTATCAAATCGGAGGGGAAAGAGCCAAATACCCTCCTCTCTTTATTGCACACATTCCAACCAAGGTTGATTAATTTGGATGTTTTATGGATGTGAGGCACTGGCTCAGGACACAGGAGACAGATGATGCCATTATGGATGTCACAGGGCAAAACCAAGACCTTGAATCACCACCCTGCAGTAGATGGGAAGCCATGGGACTGCACTGCATGTTGTACATGAGAAACACCACTAGGAGAGCAAAGGTACCTACCACTGAGGAGGTTTAAATGCTACTCAGAGATAACCCAACGCAAACATGCTGGAGGCTGTTCTGCAAGCAGTGAGGGGGCATCACAGCAGCGACAGCAAGTTTATGTAGACGTGCCTGAGCTAGCTGCAAACGCAGCACAGCCTACAAAACCCATGTAAGAAGCAGGATATATTAGACTACCTTCTAACACGAATTTCCATAGTCATGCTAGAAACGGCACAAGGTACACATATACCAAATACAAGCACCAATGAATACAATCATTAAGAGATGATCTTTTAGTGAAGAGAAAGGATTTCCACTTCTGGAGCACTGGATGATGTCTTCAGCTCTGGACCTCATGCTGCAGCTGTCCTCTGAGCAGGGCAGTTCCAAAGCCTCTCCTCTCTAACAGCCACCAAATTCCCAGAGACTTTAAGGAAGCTATTATATTAGGTTTCTCTTTCCCTCTGTCAATTAAGCTGAAAGCAATCAAATGGCGGGAAAAAAAAAAAAAAAAAAAAAAAAAGAAAACATTTTTAAAAGAAAATACAGGCAAAGAACATCATCGAAAAAAACATCATACCGTATGAAAACCGTGTTAAAATCTGGCATTGCATGGCTCCATAAACTGCTGGCTGACTATGTTGAAAAAAAGAGAGCCTGTCCTGTCTGATAGCTGCCACCTGGGAACACTGGGTGAAGAGGCAAGATGGAAGTGGGCACCCACAGCTTCTCTTCCTCACAACCACAAGGGAGAAATCCTGGACTTGGTGAAGCCAACGAGGGTTTTGCCACTGACCCTGAAGACAAACGAGCCTGGCAGCACCTCGACGAAGCTGTGTTTGCTCTCTATGCCCACAGCCCCGCTGGGCACCTGCCCTGGCCTGCAGGCAGCTCTGGAGCACCAGGACCAGGCCGAGCAGTGGCCGCCAGAGCCTGGAAGAAGCCTGGGGCACCAGGAGCAACTGCAGGGCACGGCCCCGGGCACCCTGCTTGGGTCTGCGAGGGCGTAGTTCTGTGTTCCTACCACATCCTGTTGAAAGCTGGGAGTATCACATGCAACCAGTGTACCTAAGTGTAAAATTAAATTTAAAAAAACAAGGAAAACTGAGAAAAAATATTAATGAAAAATGCAAGCACAGCTATCATCGTACATCACCTCCCTGAGGACTTGGTATCATTTCCGGTTCTAAAATCGGACGGGGAGGTCAAGGAAACCTGAGGACGCAAGATAAAGCGGGAGCTGCTGCACCGCAGCCTCTCTGGTCACCCCTCTGAAAAAGGAAGGTCGGTGGCATAGTGATAATTGGTGACATTACCAGCACAGAGCCAGCACTGCGCGGGCCAGGGCCTGACAGCTGCTCACTTGACAGATGTTGGCACCGCTCTTCCCAACGAGGGACGAGGACGCTCGGCTGTGAACAGACCCAAAGTAAATCCTGGGTGCTGCTCACGGAGCAAAGCTCCTCCAGAGACCTCTCTTCTGCTGAGCCTGATGCAAATGGCACCCAGACGAAGCTGCGGGGCAGGGGGAACTGAAATCTGAGTGAAATCTGCCAAAACAGAAGGGACTTGCTTTCAAAGCTGAGACACTGAAGTTTTCCACGCTGAATACAGGAGCACAGATGGTGGTGAAAAGGGAGCTGAAAGATATAAAGATGGCATTTCAAGTTTCCAAAAAGTCAGAGCTGGCCCCTCAGCAAATAACAGAGTTCCAGGATGTCTGACAGACCCTCCAGAAAAGACGCTGCCTTTTATTTTGGAATATGCAAAAAGCATGCATATTTTCCCCCTCTTCCTGAAGCAAAAGTAATAACCTCCAGCATAAAACCTTGCCTACGGCATTGTTTGAGTGTCATGTTTGAAGTACAGGCCTTATCAAAGTTGTGCATACAAGTTCTTTCCCCCCCTCCCACTTCCTTTCATAGTACAAATTGCAGCAAATAATTACTGTTTTATATAAATAAAACATTTTTTTCCCTATAGAATTCAACCTACAAAAGGTAGACCTCTGCTGCTAGGAGGTGAGGCGAGTTCCAAGTCATCTCATTACCACAGCTCTGCTTCAACTAAGAGGGGTAGCACAATCTCGTGACACATCCCAAAACAGTACTGCTACGTGGCCCCGGTACTGGCAGACCTAAATCTAAACGCCGCTACCATTCATTATGCTAATGCAGGTTTTGTTTTCAGTGTCTTACTGGCACCCAGAGAGAAAACTTCCTCCTCTGGTGGCTCCCCAGCTAGCCCAGGTGTGCCGCAGTGCGCATGGCTAATCGCAGGCACGTATGCCGGGGGTGAATCATTAACGCGGTGCTGGAGCAGGCAGGCAAGATACGATCGGCCTTCACTCCACTGCCTGTCTGATTCTGATAGAATAGTCCTCGACAGTGTTTTAGATAAAGAAATGATGAGAGACATCTACTGAGCCAGGTGGGCCAAGGGACCCTTGCTGCTCTATGGAAGGACGTCACCGAATGCTGCTTCTGAGGTGGAGCACGGCTGACCCAGGCCTCCAAATTCACCTCACGCGAATTTTTTACCACACCACCAGCATATGGGTTCAACCAGTGAAGGGTGGCTGTGTTCAGGAAACTGCTAGACCAAACTGTTTTCCTCCTCACCTTGACCTAGTAGGCTACAGCATGCCAAAAATATTACTGTGCGACTACGGAAGCCCTAAGACAACCATAAGCAACTCTGTGTCATCACTGCCCACGTTCAAACCTACGGAGAGACACACCATGGAGTCACTCGGTGACAATACTATCCGCATCAAATCCCCTCAAGAGGATGTGCTGTTTTTGACAGCGCAGATGGTACGCCAGGTCCATCAGCTCAGAAACGGAGCACAGGGATGTTCTGCCTGGCCTGCGAGTGTGGAAACCCATGTCCCTGCTGTCGAACATGATGTATGCTTGGCTCTTCGTAGCGGGCAGCAGAAGAACGCCTGGAAGGAGACACCTCCTAACACACCAACACAGACATCAGCTCAACACAAGCAGCAACACAAATTCCACCCCAAATGCATCAGACACTCACAAGTCAAAATACTACTGGCAAGCAGTCCCATCTCTGCGTCAGTGTGCAAAGATTTGTTAATGCATCGACCTTACTCCAATTATCCCGACCACACAGCTGTTAAAAGCAAGATAAAATTTATCACAGAATTCCTTAATCACAAGATAAAGGTCCGCAGAGATGGGGTAGTAAGAGAAGAGTGAGAATTTCATTTCACCACTGCTGCTTCTCAAAATAAATAATGAATTAAAAGTTTAATCTTTCACTGAATACCTGGCATGTTGATAGTCTTGGCAAATGACAGCCAAATTAAACATATATGAATGGTGTCACATAACAAGTCTAACCACTTATTTTTAAACTTGGAAGAGTCTGAACAATTGAAAATATCTGGGTTGGGCTTACAAAGTAATTCCACACACCCTTTTCATGCATTCAGTCTGCATAGCTGGTAGTAGTATATGGCACTGGAAAGAGATAAGAAATCTAAAACAGAAACACACAGCAAGGAAAACTTCCTATATTCATGGTATTCATGAGAAAATAGTATGCTGCATACTGCTGGTTTTAGTATCTACTGCAAAAAAAAGGATTGGGGAGAACTCTGCATATGATATTAAAAACAATGGAAATAATTAGTCCTAGCATAAAAAAAGCTTCATAAAAATAAAACAATCTAACTTTAACTTCAGTCAGTCATGTCTCCCTGAATCATGGAACTTATCCCCGTGAACTGGTGATGAATAGATAAGAAGTGGGCTTTTGCATTTTAATTATGCATGTATGCATGAAAAGAGAATTTCTATCAATCCACAAACATTGTCACCGTTGAAAGAAGAGCTAATCTTAACAGGAACCTTACTCTGGCTTCAGTTGTTATTATTTAACAAGTAACTTCTACAGCTCATTAATTTAACTGCTTTGGAGTTTCCGCTTCAAACAGTCCGAAGAAAAGCCAGACATACGCAGCCCAAGCACAGCAACATATTTCCATTTTTTTTGCTAGATCTTTTCCATATATGAATTGTGGCTGGTTGGGAGAGCATCTAAAGGGTGCGTATAACGGCCCACATGTCTAAGCGGAAAGGCAAGGCCAATCTGCAGCATCTGGGCTGCTTATGACTCACAAGGAGTCCGAGTGCCTGGCTGTGTCTGAGCAGGCTTCTGCTAGGTAATTCAGTCACTGGACCAACAGCAGCAGCTGAAGCCAGCAGCAGATGATCTCACTAAAACCCAGGTCCGTGCCGAGCCCAAGAGTGCTATGCAGTAAAAATAACACAAACCTCTCAGGGCCAGCTCATCTACCTGTGAGTCACCCAGTCCACCTTCCCTCCGTGCCAAGCCTGGGATGTGCTTGATGAAACCAGACAAGTCAACTATGAAGGCCAACAAGAAGCTTCACCTGTGGCACATGGGTGGCCAAGTTCCTCATTCTATGGCCAACACTGCTGGATCACACATGGCCTCAGGATTTTGGCAAGAGGACTTCAGCCTTACCTTTGTCCTGCAGCTTTGACTGTTGCTATACCTTAACAGTCATCACTATCAACACGGAATCTCTAATTATTTCAAGAAAAATAAAGCTCCTTATCATTTTTGCTCTGAATTTTTCCTCAGTCACCCAAATCTAGCACACGAGTGATACAGAAATGTTCTACTGTTAAGTTACAAATACTTCGAGACAAACTTTTATCAAAGTTTGAATGTTTGCCATTCAAAGCTAGCTTTCATTTCAATGAACTTGCAAAACTTGGACATAGAAATAAAATAAACAACCCACGCACCCAGTGAAATCAAATACACAAAAAGTAAGCTTACAGACAACAATTTCTTAAAGCCAGCTGAAGAAAATGCTACTTCAACCTCAAACACTAAAAGAAGGTAACCACAACTTCCTCTTACAGTACCACAACACAGGGCTGTAGTGACTGATCTCAATGATGGCAGACAGACTTTGCTTGTTGTTCAAACTATGAAACCCCATAGCCATGTTTTTGTTTCAAGTTTTCGATTACCTTGCTATCAGACACAGGCCAGTAAAATAAGGTTCATATGCAGTTAAGATACTAACTTCTCAAACAGAAAAGTTGGCAGTAAGGGTCTTCAAATCCATGAACCAAATGCTGATACTCTTACTCAACTCGGGATCTTCATACACATCACATTGTCTTAAAAAAGCAATTAATGACATAAAGGTACCAATCAGTGTTAGCAATGCATCTGTACTCCTGCAGCCATTCTTCTGCTCACACCCTTGCACCCTTTTCCTGTGAGTCAGAAGAGTGGCAGTGGCTTGAACGCTGCTTTCCGAATTCGAGAGAGATTCATGATCATTTCCTATGGCCACCTGTTCAGAGACAGGGTATGCAAAACCTCATCAAGTAGTATGCCTCTATTTAAATGGCTCACATTTACAGCTTTGCTTCTATTTTCAGAAGCTTTAAAACATGTTATGCTTCTCTTGGGAGGGATGAAAAGGAGAGGAAGAGGGAAAAAAAGAAAAGTATTTATTCTATTTACTCGTATTGGTACTGCACACTTGTCTCTAGATGCTCGTAAGTATTTTTAATGAATCTACAAAGCAGAAGGGTTTTTAACCACAGTTTTAAGATGACAGCATCTCCAGGAACAAATTGTGTCCAGTGAGATGAACACGGCAGACAGGGGAGCTGCACGAACCTTGGGCTGACCAGCAGCAAGACCTCGATGAAAAACCAAGATGTAGCGACGTAGCACACAGCAGGAGCTGCTGATTCCTGCATCCCACAGTGTCCCCACACATCAGATGGGACACTCAAACCCGTATTATTCTCAGCACTATTTCACCTACTGCATTCTTATTGCCCATGATGAAAAACAAGTGTGAGAGCCAAAAAGAAGGAACACTTCTTTCCTTTGACAAAACTGCAAATTATGCCATCGTTGCAGAGCTCACTCACCTAAATCACAAAAGGCAAGCAAGCATCTCAGATACCCTTATTGGACAAGCAGGGGAAAAAATAAACAGTCTGCTTGATTTTGTAATAGCCCTTACAGAAATATAAATGTATAAGTGGTTAATTCCCTTTGCATGTAAATTGGCATAGTCCATTAAAGTAATAGATTAGCTCTAATTTAACCAATGAAATAATCTCTTCCTGGGATCTCTTTAACATACACATCCTATTACTGAACTGTAATTTTGAAAGAAAATAACTGTGAAATTCAGAGCTTCCTTTTTTTTCATATTCAAAAAATAATCATATAAAAGTTATTAAAGGAAGCTATGCATGAGGTATGAAGATTTAAAACTGATTCCAGATGTCATTACACCAACAGAACTAAAAAATTCTACAATTAAAAAATGTAAATAATGTATGTGAAGCATATTATAATATTTAATGATTATTTATAGGCAATGGAAAACGAATAGTTTATTTTTTTTAATCATCATATCCTGACCATACAGCAAGCCCCAGATACAGTAACAGCAATGTTACCTCTCTCAAACCCAGCGGCCTAGGACAGAATAGTAGTAGCACATGAATCGTGTCTTTTGGACAGACAACATCAGGAGAAAGAGGAGAGTATGAAAGGTGTTTGTGCAAACTGGGATCCAGCTGGGAAACCAGCAATACAAAATATATCCCTTCTTCTGAAAACATTCAGTATTAAATTTATATATTACTACTGGACTACTCACTCTCGTAACACTTTCTATTAATTACCCACATACTAATGAGGAGTAACATTTTACATTTTCAGCACGATTTGCAGCCATTAAAAACAGGTAGACAAGCTATTCCTTTTCGTAAGATGGAAACAGAAAAGGAGTGGGCAGCAAGGTGCCTCTCTCCCTCCAAAAATCAACAGCGGGGCTGCCAGAATAATTTGATGCATGAACCACTTGATTTTGCTGCTCTGCCCACACAAGAGGATTAGGAATTGGGGTTCTCTGAACCTAACCTCCTACAAATATTTACTTAAGCTAATACTAAGAAATCTGTCACTCTGCAACTTAGCCTGCAGCTTCAAACAACTCACTTTTATGTTTTCAAATATTTTAAGAATGGAAGCGATGCTCCATCCAGACTTAACCAGAGTACGGTTAAAATGCCATGCCTTCCAGCTGAAAAGAATCCACAGAAAAACACAGTACTGCCAGATAGCCAGTGTATCTGTGCTTTATTCAGTAATCTGCTGAAAGCTAATCTTCAGTATCACAAGTAAGTCATTGTGTGCAAAAAAAAGTCCACTGTCTCTACTACTACTGCACATACAATAACTACTCTACAGTATCCAATTTTGAAGCAAGAAAGAAAAGTAGAAGCGGTTATTTACAGACAACATAATGGATTAGATCATGCATCAAGGGGCACATCCATTTCATGTTGCTGAGAATAAGAAATTGATTAACTGAAAAAGACTCATCAAGCATGTCCTACTTCCTGACTATTTGTATTTTTGTGCAAAGTTCCCACCAAAAGAAAAATGTTTAACATTGCATTATGCATGCTCATTTATATACTGAGGTAACATTTTAGTTTTCTTTTCTGTGATTGCTTTGTCACATCAACTTACTCGTCTCAGGATTAATTCTCAACCAAATATCCTTAACTCACCTTCTGCTCTGTTCTGTATAGTGAGACATCCTGGCAGTGCCAATGCTTGAACTGAAGTCAACATCGTAATTCATGACTTCTCATAACCTCTCAATCTGATGCCAAGTACTGCCACAGAAAACTAACAGACGACTCAGCTTTGAACATGAACTTCAACCGAGAAGAAAAAAAATGTATGTCCATTAATATTTTCTGTACTTAAAGACACCTGGAACCAAACTGTTCTTTCCCACTGATTACTGTTAGATCCTGCATGTAACAAAAGCTTAAACGCTGCACTAGTAGAGGAGCTGAAAGACAGATTAATAAAAGGAAAGAGATCTGACATCTACCCAAGATTAGAAATAACGTTCTCACCAGCTACAGCAGTGGTGCGGATCAGTTTCTGATAGACTAAATTCATTTTGCACTTGTGTGTGAGTCAGATCCACAGCTTGAACACTGCAGATCCCTGTTGGCTTGTTGCACAATTAGTTCAAAAAGGCAAGAAGTGGCTTTTAATAGCAACAGCCAGAGATCCCTTTGCTGTGGTACTGCAAGTTCTTCACTAAAAAAGCACACAGCAGGTGAAGAACATGTAAGTCCTCAACAGCAACATGCTTAAACAAGGACTCCCAGATGACAACGAGGTAAAGGGTAAGCTATCATCAAGAGCCAGAAAGGAATCCCACTGAAGGATGTTTTTACTATATTTTGTATCATAACTTTATTGTAGAAAAAACACTGATGTTCTGCTATAGTCAGAACAACCTTGACAAAAACTGAGTCTGATTAACTTATCAAAGTGAGCTCCACATTCCCTCCTCTTACCAGTCTGATAAATGCAGTATACAATCCAATTTAGAAGCGCTCCTGAAGTTTGTGTCTCTATATATAGTGTGTAGTCTCTAGCTGTCACAATCTCCAAGATAATCTGTACCTCTTCCTAATTTTATGACCAAAATTTAACATTAAGAAATGACACAATGACATGGAACTCAGTATTATACCTTTATGAATAGCTGCCACATGACACTATGCAGGTATACTTTACCCTTTCAAACTGAAAAAAGTAAATGCTTAAAAAAGTTAATGATGCCAGTATTTGTTTACCGTGTCCCATAAGAAGATCCAACATCAGAAAATAAAATTACAAAGTTGTCACACCAGTATCACCAAGAGGCACTGGACAAAAAATATCCCCTCTGTTTTACAATACCGGGTGGTGCCCTGTGCTAACTATCCACGTGGTTTTACCTCTGCTCAGATCAAGACTAGTATATTACACCCTTTGTAAAGTCTCTGCTTTCAACTACCTCTTCCAGTCAAATCCATATCCCATTTATTTGAAGAGCTAAGGTTTACAAAGCACACAAGTTATTTATTATAAGCAGCAGCACCCTGTTCAATACCTCCCTTTTTGCTTTCACTACTGTATTTTAGCACCAATCTACGAGTTAACATCTGTATCTACCTGCCTCTAGGGGAGACTCGTATAGTAAATGGTACAAATCTGAAAGCTGAAAATCGTAACTGAACTGGGGGTGAAAAACTTGGACAGATTTCCTTCTCTTGGGCATATCACTGTACATGTTTCTTCAAATATAATGGATACCCATACAGTTACACTACTTGTTTTTTTTTTTTTTTTTTCTAAAATAACTCAAGAAAATGAGATGGTACATTTATGCCACTTTCTGTATAATGTTGATTTTATTTTCAGGTAGCTACATTAAACCACGTGATCTACCTGGGGAGAATTTTGCCTGAAATCACTTCAAGCAGCAGCTTCATTTCAGCTGCTGAACCATCACATGTCCTTCATTCATCCTCCTAGGGAAATGAAAGGGAAACCATTTCCTTTGCAGGACTGGAGCCCTGCTTTGTTTTTCTTGATGTTGGATTTATATTCGCAGCCGATCATCAATGAATCTTTGGCTGCTGAACAACAACAGCTCCTCTGTCTGCAATCAGCAAGGGCATGAAAGGGAAATGACACACAAACACACACACACATACATACAAAAAAAAGAAAAAAAAAAAAGGAAAAAAAAAATCTCTGTTGGAGCCAAGCCTCAATTTATACACTGTGAAGCAATCTCTCTGCAAGCTGGCTTTTCATCTGGGCTGGTTTCGTGGCATCTCAGTGTGGCAAAAATGCATGGGATGCTTTGCTTATGCCCTGCTCCTGCCTGCTCACGCCTTCCTCTCCGAAGGCAGTTTAAATGCGGCAACACCTGTGTTATCTTAGAAATACTTTGGCCAAGAATAACCCTGCACACAGCAGCAGACTATTTACACCTGACTACAGAGTACAGAAGGGCACGTAGCCTGGCCGAGTGGTTTTGGGTTGGCACGAAGAGTTTTTTGCTTTAAAGCAATGGAGTTGAAGCTGTGGCTGTGGAAAGGTGGGATGTGCCAGTAATTGAGCTCAGCAAAAAGTGTGGATGGAGGCTTGAGTGGTGCAGCCAGCTGGAGAAACACGACGGACAAGGCAGAGGTGGAAGCATACGAAATGTGTCAGGGCAGGTCGGGGACCGTGCATCACACCAGACCTGCATGCAGTGCAATGGACACACCACCTTTAGGTGCGGAATGCCTGCTCCCATGCCAGTCAGAGGCTTGCAGCAGCTTTTAATGAGCATTTCTGAATACTTCTCCTCCTCATCCTCTTGCTCCCTGTCCCACGCCAAGCAAACCAGAACAGAACTTGCACAATTCAATTAACTTGGAGCTGGCTTAAACCTTCCCAGATGGCTTGCTCTGGGGCTGCACCTCAGTCTGCAACACCTCCATTCACACAGATTCAAAAGCCATGAGGACTCCAAATGTATTTTCCAACAGCTGGATCAGCTGGAAAAATCCACTGCTATTACTAAAAGAAAAAACAACACCAACAAAAACAAACAAACAACAAACAAACACCTTTGCACATCTGTTACAGATGCCTACTGCATGACAAGGGTCTAAGTACAATATTATACCGAAAGGAACAAATAAACCAAAAGACAGGCAATGTGACAGACTGTTTCCCCTTTCTGAAGGGAGTGGTGGACCAGGATGAATTTTGTGTGGTGTTATTGTACGGCAACTTGGCCTTGAAGCCCCAGAGTTGCATAATGAAATGGCACCTCACTCGAGCAGTGTGATGCAGGGTAGCTCAGAAACGGGCTTTCTGTGCAGGAGCAGGGTTTGCACTGTTAGGGCATCCGTTGTTGTGCCTATGTTTGCAAAATTTACTTGTCCTAGAGACATGAACTGGCTCCATTTCTGAGCCTGACCCTTCTCTAGCAACTCCTGATTTGCAGAGCAGCCATACACTGAGGGAAAACACCTCCTGCCGCAAACCCAACACAAAAGGTTTGGTGGTGTATACCACGTTCAGGTGTACAACTAAAGCTTTCCAAGGGGCTGCTCTAACTTGCACCTGAGGCATTCCAGCTCCTGCAGCAGCTCGGGATCCAGAGCAAGGCTGAAGGAAGCAGCAGGCCACTCACACAGGATGCCGCTCCGACACAGCAGCCAGGTCTTGACATAAAAGCTCCTCAGAGCGACTGTACATCAACCTGCCACTTCCAAGGAGTCTGCTTCAACCGCAGCTTCAAAAGAGACAGAATTTGATGGAATATGGAAGCATACACCTGGGTAAACAGTTTAATCCCAAGTGCTGTTGAGACTTATGCCTGCGCGGTCTCACACGGTCTGGTCTGCAAGCTCCTCAGCCGATCTCGCTGGCTCACATAGGCAGAGCCAAGAGCTGAAGACCAGAGCCTCAGGCTGGAGAGCCAGACCTTCCAGATTAGCTCCCACAACCCCCAAAGAGTTGTTTAATTATGATAAATTATAAACATTTTCTATGTATTAATAGCGGTTTTTAAAATAACCCTGTAATTTATATTAAAATGCTGTGCAGCCCAGACAGGTTTAAGATTCCTATCATTTATAAATCAGTGGCTACACTCTCACAAATCACCGATTTCCATTGAAATACTCCTGATTTACACTGATATAAATGAGCAGAATGAAGTTTATGGCTGTTTTTTTCCCTATATACGCAATGGATAGCACTCTACTACCAAATTACACAGGCGTGAGCCTGAGCTTTACGGATCACACATGGTATCACCACCCCACTGCTTGCAAAGTGGTGCAAATGAGATTAAATTAAGTTGGCCAAATACATATTCTCTGGTCCTGAATATATAGTTCTGCTTGTGAGGAGAACAATTTTTGTTCAGGAATCCTTAAGGTACATTGGAGATATGCTGCTGTCAGGAAAGGGAGCAGAATGACATGAAATTCTGTAACATATACATAGTCTCATATGCAAAGACCAAGCAGCCCATTCTCATATTTAGACCTGACGCTAAACACTGGAAATGACAAAACAGACACTACCCAGAACCTTCGAAACACATCAGAAAACAGCAGACACTTACTACTGCATTGATTCTGCATTTGAGTAACTACAGGACTTTACAGGTAGCAATGCAAAGGCAGATTTTTGTATTGGCTTAAAGCACTGAGGCACATATAAAAAAAAATGCATGGAACTGTCATTTAGAAAAATACTGAAACAAGCAAATATCCAGACTGAACTAGCTAATCCGCACAACTGTACATGGAAACAGCTCAACTGCTCCCAAGCATTAGTGGAAGTAACCCTGAGGAATCATCTTTGTTAGTGACAAAGGCTCATGCTAAACCCCTGTATGAGGGAGATACTCAATCCTTTAAAAAAATATTCCATTACATTAAAATAAAGCCGCTTGTGCTGCTCTTGGCTTGGGGATCACAATGAAGTGCCCAACTACCTCTCTTCGCCACCCCACCTGCTTCCCAACAGGCAGTGCATTCATGCAGCACGGCCGCTCTGCAGCGGGACATTCTGAATCCCCGTCAGAATGGGGAGCATTGTCTTGAGGATTTACACCAACCTACTCTTCTTTTCCATTAAGGCTAAATTGCAGGCATGTGTACAAAGATGGAAAAGCAATTACCTTCCAAAAGGCAATTAAAGAACCCTTAATTTCCCTGTAAAAAAACTACCAGGGAGTAATTTTTTTTTCTCCGTAATAAAACCATCCCTATGTATATACTTGCAATCAAGTAATAGTCTATGGTCTGCATACATACATTACTCTACCACATGAGATGAAGAAGGTTGTTTGAAAGTTTCTTCTTCATCCCCTCCAGAACAGGAACTTCTTGAACCAGAGCCCCAGCCCTCTGAAATAGCCGAGGGGCTTACGTCTCGCCAGGGGGCTGCCGTCAGCACCACCTTCACGACGTGTGGAGCCTTTCCTGAGACCTTCACCCAAAACCTCCCGGCCAGCCCCAGAGCCTGACCTTTCTCCTCACCTTCAGTCAGTTCCTGGCACTGGCGTGAAAATAGCAGAGGAGATCTAACCAGGACAGAGCACCTTCATACGTTAAATCCGTATTAGGTGTGTGTCCAGACATGACTTTGGAGGCGGGGGAGCAGTCTTCACTTGGTGTTGTTATTCGAAAAATCCCAGTCAGCGCCTCAGAACAAGACGAGCTCACTTGGTCGAGTGCGACCCCGCCGATGCCATGGCTGTCGCCGGCACAGTCACGCTCAGTGGCTGGAAGGTCGCTTCCCTCCACGACTGACTAAAAGGAGTAACAAAAACTTTCAGCATAAACTAGGGCAATACTATTTTTCTATCTGTATCGGTTTTGTACCTGAAAGGCTTGTACGCTAGAAAATTGAATCACTTTCACCAAATTGGTAAGCTTAAAAACAAACAAAAAAAAGACTCTTTCTTTAACACGTGGAAATTGGGACTTACAGACGCACATTTATACATAATCATTGGCTTACAGGACAACAAAATATGTTGTTTTTCCACATAAAGCTAGGCAGATACTCCTCATCATGTCTGCATCCACAGTACTGCAGTGGGCAAAGGTATGACAGGGCTGGGGCACAAAGGAGCAGGCTGTGGCGAGGGACACAGAAAACTCAGACGGGCTTCAGCAAAAAGACGTAGAGCAAGTAGTTTCATCTCCCAAATAAACAGCACTTCTTTGACAGCTCTCTCAATTAATTTTTTCCTCCCAATCCTGTCTTGTTTCTGATTCTCTCGCTTGGCTGCTGCCTAGCACACATCACTGATTTATTAGTCAGTGTTCAGTCACGATTTAGGGTCCCATCCAGTCACGATCTGATCTACTGCCACTCAGTGGTTTGTATCTATTAATGTTTGTGATGAAAACAATATAATTGTGGGATTACTAACGGCACCCTTTTAATGTTACTTGCTTTTCCACACGTCAGTATTTTTTTTTCCCTTAATTTTTAACTAAAATGCTGCCGGCAACCTTCTTGCATTTACAGACATTTGAAAATTTCACGCCTTCATGCCCAAATAAAAAAGCCTGCACAGCAGTAAGGCTGTCCTTCCAAGGCTAGGAGGACAAGAAGCCCCCCCGGCCCCGCGGCTCTCCTTTGAGTGCCGAGCACTGCACAGCTCCTCGCTAGCCCACACACCCACGCCTCATGCGTCCCGGGAAGATCATTTCCCAGCAGACATTTGCGGACGTGTCACTAATGATCCAGCTGCTAATTTAGCATCTGCTCAGGTTCTCGGGTTACCAGCGGGTGCCTCCCCACCCCGCCACCCTGCTCTGAATGGGTAGTACTCACGCACGGCTTCGCCTCAAAAACACGGTGGTATATTTAGAAACAGCCAGCCACTTCATGCGATAAGGTGGCGGCACACTTCGCACTAAGTAGGTAAATAAAGCTCAGTCAAAAGTAATAAAAAGCAGACTCTCCAAGAAAATAAATCTTCTTGATTTGGTCATTTCAGAAGGACGTGAAGGAGGAAAAAAACATTGTATATTGCAACTTAGTCTAGGGAAAAAAACATTTCTTTCTCCCTCCCCTTTATCTAAAAGGCAACTTGCTGCAGTTTACCTGAAGTAGAATTTCTCCACTATGAAACTAAAACATGCAAGATATGCCATGTATATTTGCTGTGAAAACTCTCCTGTTACCACAAGTACATTTTTGTCAGAACTGGACTCAGATATTAAAACATTACTTTAACGTTGGAGAGTGAAACTGCCACCAGAAAAGCTCTGAGCTTCCACTTCAGACTAAGTCAGTTTTGCAGGTGAAGAGGTCCCTGCTTTTTGTATGTAAGGCATCTTTATTTCTGACTAGAACTGAACTTCATGGCTTGAATAATGCTCTTACGAAGTCACACAGCATTCACTTGTTAAGTTTTGAGATGGGGTGAAAAAAAAGAATTTACTGAAGTACTAAACCACCGTAACTATTTACTGAATATCTACATACAAACTGAGCCACTTTGTGACAAAAAATAAATAAATAAATAACACAATGAAGTTGTAAATGCTATTTTAAAAGGGAAAAAAAATCACTATAAAAAAGTAAGTGCATTGCCATCTACTCAGTTCTCTCATTTAAATTGAAATACTATTCCATTAGAATACATTTATTTATGCAAACTATAGTAGTGACAGCACGTTATTAATTACAGGCTGATTTAAACACTGAGGCATACTCAGACATAATAAATGAGCTGATGCCAATACTTAGATCTGTAACCAGAGGTGATATGGCTTGTTATCAATTTTATGTAATTGCAAAGGCGCGTAGCAGAATACACCCGGGTTGTTTAAGCTTGAAAAGAGCTGGAAGCAGATTATGTGAGAATATTTTTCCCCCTCTTTTCCTGCAGCACATGAACTCCTGGTTAGATAAGATCAGCACAGAGAACTGAAAGATGTCAGGAAAAAGGACAAGAAGTGGCTTAAGGAATGGGATTCACACAGGGGTGCACTTCTAGACCTTTCCCACCTCACCACGTGCCCAGTAATGTCCTCACATGATCTGCCAGGTTCAGGATTCCCTGATCCCACAGCAAAAGTGAGGGCACCATTTGCGCCACCAATGCAGCAGCCAGCGGCCAGCTAGAAGACAAGTAGGGATGGTGGGGGCTCCTTCCAGCTCTTTGCAATCCTGGCCCTCAAGCAGCAATAACTCAACCCTGGGTGCAAATTCAAGGATGAAGCTCTCCTTTCATGCCACAAAATTAGAAACTCGCAAGAGTTTAAAAAAGGCTGGAAAGAATAAACTTCACTATCAAGAGACAGTTAATTTTTTATTTTCTTCCTCAAATGTTTGTTTCAAGTTTCTTCTCCATTTATTCCGAGCCGCCAGGGACGTACTTTCAGACGACCTGAATAAAACCACGAACACCAGAACGCCACCACTGTTTGACCATGCAGAAATCTACAAGACTTGTAGACTCCTGTATGTGCAAGTAACATGAACTTCACTAAGGAACACTTGAAGTTCCCCAGGTACAGCAAATTTTACAACCTATAGCGTGCACGGTCTGTCAGATTATCATCTTCAGAAATCCCTCTAGGACTCGACACTTGCCAGATGTAAATTGACCCCAGACCAATTCTGGAAGGACTGGCACAGCTGTACGATATTGGGAAATGCCGGCTCCAGAAGTAAGGTCCTGCACTGTAACATTTATTTTCAATATTACGCAACACACATTACCCAAAGTTTAATCTTCCCTCTGCAACTCCGTGTGAAATGCAAACACAATTAACTCAAGAGATAAGCACAACTTTCAAAGAATCCTAAAATAGTTACACATTTGCTTTTAAATGTCCAGAGAGCCTACCAAACCATTAGGATCAAAGAACACACTTCTTCTATGAGCAGTAAACCGGCTCAATGCCATGCACTCATTTATTCTACCCCTTAGCACTAAAGCTGGAGACCACTTTCATGCAGTGATTAGAGCTGTGTATGAAGCACCTACGTACCCTCATCCTTCTTCGCACCTCTCCAAAGCAGCTACCCGTATACTACTCACCAGCACCAAGCAAAGCAGTCCATGAGAGAAAAATCATCTGCTTCCAAAACAGGTCCCCTGTGGATCTCTCTATGCCCGTATAATTTAATTAGGAAGAATTGAGGCGTTTTCTGTCTGGTACAAATCACAGACACTTTGGAAGGCACAAAAGGAACATGAAGTCTCCAATTCACTCAGAACCCCGAGTTTTATACAAACATTTTACCTGGCTGCTGGAAAATAAGATAATACTATTTTTACTCCCTTAGCTGTACGGCTGATTACCATTACACTTTACTGGTTTTCTTTCTACTACCGGTTGGTGATACCCTTGGTAAAAGTAAGAAGCAGCACAGAATACTAGGAAAAGTCTCACTAGATAATTTTAATGTTTTAACCTTAAATAATGCTTGGTGAAGGCAATTTGATGCAGGAAAAACCCTGTTGCTGATTTGGGGTTTTGTCTTAATATAAATAATGTTTATGAAAGATTTATAGATATCTGAATACTGCTGCACACGTACAGCCAGGTGCTAAACAGAGCACAAGGGGTTTGTTTGCAATCTGAGCTTGCACATTATGTTTTTCCAAGTAACTCTGCCTACCCTTTCCTGGCCAAGCTGGGGAGAGAAATTCAGCCCCCATGCTAGTGACATGTTCGTTCCCATCTGCTCGGGTAAAGAAACAGCACAAGCACAAGCTAGATCATTGCTCCGAGATTAACCAGAAGGCTGAAATACCACAGATAGTCTCGGAAAGAGCAGCTACAGAGTGTCTTGCCCCTTTTGAAGTATTTGGGTCATTCACTTTGCAGGGTTTGTCTGCAGCAGAGGCTGGCACACACGGGCTGCCGAACCATGGCTCTGCCCCCGTCATCGCACGCTGCGGGGTATTATTCACATGCGGCACCTAAGCCCTGCGCGCAGAGGCTGTTTACATGAACGCAGCTCCACATATTTTATATGCTGCACGGAGTTGTTTATCCTACAATCCAAAAGGTAGGTGGGAATTTACATTTTAAAAGATTGAAAACTGTTCATATATGCGTCGCTTTTAAAGCAAAGTTAATTTGCACACACACAAAAAATTCAGTGCTATCAAATTATTTCCAGGCAAATTAAGCTAACCTGGAAAATAGAGGTACTTTAAGACTTGCAGTTTTCCTATCAGTTTAAAAAAAAAATAAATCAGAAATTATTCTCAAGTAGCAAATTAGTAATATAAATAATTGGCAACGCACTGCAAGCAATATTTCTTTCCAAGTAACTCCTTATGAAAATGAAGCAGCATGGGGAATTTACGGTGCTTTTCATGGCAAGAAACCCGAGGTATCTGTATAAACAGGTTTTATACTTCAGGCAGTTTTATATTTGTAAAATACTTTCCAGTAGACCTAGATCTCATTTTTAATAGGAGAAAGTATCGTATTTAACCACTTGAATGCAAAGAGATTTCATTCCAAAATAACTACGGCTAATTTGAGCGTACACAATAATAAACAGTAAATAATGATATAGATGAGCAGCAGTCTTAAACACAGCTGGCGCAATGTCATGACAAGTTGCGGGCTTTAAAAAAAAAAGAAAAAAGAAAAAAATATGAGTACTGCCTGGTCCTGTGAGAACAACAGTGAGAACAGGAACAACTGACCTCTTTATCCTCAGCAAGGACGAGCAACCTATCCTTACTGTGAGAGAAGTCCTTAGCTGTAAAATACTACTGGAAGCACGGTGCTGTGAAGCTTACTATATGAGTAAATAAAGAAGAGCATCCACTGGTGGAGAATATAGGGGGATATAGGCACCGAACTCACCTATCTCCACACACGTGGCCTTTTGTAATGAGGTACCTAAATTCTGCCACTTCAGCAGAAAATACCAACCAGATCCCCGGTAAAGAGACGAGGGCAGTGAGCACCCGCAGCCAGCCCCCAGTGCAACCAAGTGACCTCGTGGTGGTCCCTCTCCTGCACCTTTGGCCCAGCAGCAGATGCCGCGATTTCTTCCCCAAAATGGGCACAAGTGCGCCTGCCAAGTGAAGCAGAGAAAAACTGAATGTGTCCTTCACATGGGCCCTTCACACCAAAGCTGAGCTCTGAGACAACAGGAGCGTGGATGTGCCCGCTCCCCTCCAAGCTCAGCCTGTCCTTCCAAGTCAAGCTGCTCCAGAGCATCTGACCAAAGCCCCATTTCCAATACTGCATTAATTAATTAATTCCAATTAACCCGTACTGCTGCTGCGCAGGGCTTCCTGGCAAGTGCAAGCAGACTCGCTGTCTCTGTCCCAACACAGCCCAAGAAACCACAGGAACAGACAGAATTTGCCCAGCCCCTTCTACTTGTTTTGTACAATATTATACTGGCAGTCTTTAAAAGAACAGCAACAAAAAATAAATTAAAAGAAGAAGAAAAAAAAAAAGAAAAAACAAGCCCCTGGTTTGTCTTATATAAGGAAAATAAACCTTTAAAAAAGTTGAAAGAAATAATATAGCAGAGGGATGGGGGGCAGACCCTGCTTCTTTATCCTTGCATTGAGTGCTAAACCACTGAAACGCTGTTTATTAACTGCAAAACAGAACTACTAAAAGCAAAATAAAATAAAAATAACAGCTTTCATTTCATCCACTGATATATCACTATTTCTAGAATTCACAATTGGTCTTCCTCAGAAAGAAGAATTCTTAACCAAAGGTATAATACATTTTCCTTAGAAGAGTTATTTTTTCTGATACCTGTGCGATTGAACACTGGGTAAATACTAGCTGCAGAATAACTAACTGCATTTTCAAGATGGTATTCTCTTGTTTCTCACAAATCCCAGCAAGAGCTTGAAGAAATTAGTTAACTGTATTAACTGCTAAAAAGTTAATAAGAAAAGTAACTTCACTTTCATCATGAAACTGTTTAATCACCAATGTATAGTCCCAGGACTGTCTCTTTCTAGATAGATTGTACCATCTGCATAAGACTGTCTGCAAAACTTAACTTGAAGAGAGAAAATAAATCAACTTAACTTTTCATTTAGAAGTGCAGTGTAAGTTTTTATCCTCCTAAGTACACAGCAATTTGTAAAATCCACAAATCTCTTAATTTAACTTACTCTTCTGTAATTACCCACGTAAAAGTGTAATTGTCTTTTGCCTTTCTTCTACACTTTGTGTTTGATGCTGGACCCTTTATCCATCACATGTGGATGCAGTGGTGTTTGTCTCACAACAGAAAAGCCAGGTTTGGTGAGGAGAAAGTAACATTGCATTAATACCCGTTCAGGAGTAACAGACTTGACATGAAGACAGGATGCAACTTACTAATTTAAGTGCAGAAGTAAAGATATATTCTAGTCTTAAAATAAAGCTTCAATTTAAGGCTGTGTTAAATTCTCATGTGACGTTGATGCAAACCCTGGTTTCTTCCCCAGGGACGCACAGCCCGATTTGGGAAGACAGGCACCTCCCCGGGCTGCAGGCAGGGCTCCCTCTGAAAACACAGGGAGAGGAACTGGTCCTGGTTTGTCTCCCTCTAGGCAAGGAGCTACCCAGGGAACCAAAGCGTTTCACTGCTTAATGAGCACTGAAACGACAGCAAGAAGTCCGTGTGCCTCAAAGAGCAGGAGATTATGCACATCTGGTAGCACAAGCTAACTTAAGCGTGCTGTGCTGCTCCACGTTGCTGGTAGGCGACCGAGTGACTCTCCACCTCGGCACAGGCAAGAAAACAGAGGTAATTAAAAGCAAGCAAAATAAGTAATTTCCTTAATTACAACACCAGCAGTTTAGCAACATGATCTGACCTAGCTGTAATCGTATGTAATGAGTTTGTAGAAACAGACTTGGGAAGATCCGAAGGTGTCACCGTACCAAGATTTTAATCACGCCAGGAGGCAACGCTTGGTATCCTTCCCAAGGAGAAAGCCCAAAATCACCGAGGCTCCTCAGCACAGCCTGGTGTGTTCGTCAGAGAGACTGCAAGCAGCGTGACCAGCCCAGAGGAGAAAAACCGTGCTGATCCTGAAACATGAGATGTACCTCCAGGGAAACCAGGAGTCACTTCTTCGGTATCCTTGAAAGTGTAGGCTTGGTACAAAGAGAAGCTACTCAAAAAAATAAAAAAATAAAAAAAAAAGGTGGAATCTGGAGTTAGACCAAGGTATTCCCTCACCACCATCCAGAACCATTGCTGTGCCCTTCAGAAATGCAGCACTGCAGGAGGAGAAGAGGAGATAAAAGAACAGCACAGGAGAGAAGAGACGACAATTTTCCCTTCGAATTTGGCTGCAACTGTGTATTGATTTTGGAGACTCCCTTCATGAAACTCAGAGAGAAAACCAGAATGAAAATACTCGTCCTGTGTGCAGTACGAGCAGACATGCCATCCTTGGTGTATTTATCTAGGAGGTATTTTCTCTGTATATGCAAGATATTCACCTCAAACAAAAGAAAAAAGAAAGAAAAAAATAGAAAGAAAAGCCACCTAAGTGCAGAAGTAAGCACAAAAATGAAATAATTGTTATATTGCAAAATAACCTGGAGTTTTATGCTTCATTTTGGAACCTATCAAAGCAGGAAAAAAATGCTTAATATAACCCAAAAAATTCTACAGAACCTACACAGAAAATGAAATAAAGATTAGTACTTTAAAGGGTGCTGAACAGAATTTGCTGTTTTCTCTTTATATACACCTCCACAGCTCCCACCAGACCTCAGGACTAAGCACAGGGACATTCCCGCTGTGGTATGTGTAGGGCGGGCAGAAAGAAATGTGCTTTTCAAGCAAAAGTCACACAGACAACATAAAACTGAGCTCTTTGCAGCTATCCTCGTTTGTCAGCTTTGACAGAGCTGTTCCCGTGTTTCGTGGGTCTTCCAAAGACAGCAGCCTGAAGACATTGGCACAGCCTGGAGGACAAGCTCCTCCTGGTGTCACCATTACCCCATCTCTTAACACCAACAAGTACGGAGGAGAAACCCAGCAGCCTCACCCCAAAACTACCAGCTGCCTTTTCAGAGGGAAGAGGGCTGGCAGGCTACCAGAAACAACAGACCTAGGAGATGGGGAAAACTGATCATCAACGGAGCGCTCATATTTAGGAATTTTGTTGGTCCCTACTGTAACTAAGCCATCATCCTCAAGGAAACTCGCTAACAGACAACCAGATGTACCTACTGCAAAGATAACGAAAAAGCTGTAATATAAAAAGGTTTCATATGATCTTACTATAGATGGTAGCACGTTTACTAAAACAATGCTTGAAAATTCAGGAAGCACCTCACTGACCATCAGTGTTACCCATATTAAATCTCTACATATTTGTGAGGTCTTCAAGAAAATGTCATTAACCATCAATTACAGAAAAATAAGGGAGTTCCACCCTGCTGGCTCAACTTGACAATAAAGTTTCAGTAACAGTTGATCGGCTCATCGTGCATTTATATAAATAAAAACCGACACATAGCAATGGAAAACAGGTATGGCAAACAGAGATTGGTTCTGCTCATTAGCTGTTCTTACTAAAAACACGAAGGAACACTTATCTGACTAAGCACTTCTCAATTGGTACTTGGCGTTGAACCTTGCAATACGTCTATATTTAGAACACTGATAACATAAAATTTGATTTTCCTGCTCAAGCTCCATGCCAGTGGTGCATCTGGCAAGCTCCATGCCAGACTTTGCATCTTATCTGTTTATTTTATAGGGTATGGGAAGTTTTACTGTTAGCACCCCAAAACCAGCATGGCTCAGAAAGACTATTTTCTTCTAGCCTTGGCATCATTGCTAGCGCTTGCTTATATTTATTTGGCTTCTTGCTCAAAGAAATGTGGACTTTTGGGTGGTCCTAGCAATTTTGTGTAGCGAAGGTTAATGCTGACTTAATCCTCCACCCGTCCTACACACAGCAGGTCTACGTATCCGGTTTTCTGTAAGCAAGTTCCCAAACAAGCTGGCCGTTGATTACTAAGGTGAGCGACTCTCCATCACACCTTACCAAGCCATGACGCTTTATATATACCACAGTAACACAGAGAAACTCACAGACCACCCTTCTAACTTGCTTACCGCTCAATCACCTTTAATTAAAATAGACACTGGGGAATGCAGAATATCACCCGAAAATGCAGTCTGTCTGCTCCGCCTCTGGTGAGCACCTCGCACCCAGCTACACCAAGCTCCTACTTCATCCGCTTGTTTCCTACCTGCTTCAATGCTGCTCACTGCCACAAAAAGGAAAAAAAAAAAAAAAAAAAGAAGATAGAAAGTTTATCAGTGTTGTATCATTTTTAAAGCATCACAGAAAGCTCTGTGACTGAAGTGCCATCACGGACACCATTACAGGCGACTGCCAACTCTTCCAGTGCAATACATTGCAAAGCACACACAAAATGCAGCTGAACACTCAAATACCAGGTTGCCATTTACAGAATCAGAAGTGAGTTTTTTTTTTTTGGTGGTGTTGTTGTTTTTTTCCCAAAAGACCCTCTCAATCTGGAAACCAATGTGAGAACATAGGAACGTTGAGAGAAAGACCATTTTGGATCTGCTTTTTTTGCCACATCTCCAATTACAACCGCTGCTCTGCGCAAATTCCCGGTGTCCTGTGCAGCTCATTAGCTGGGGGCATAACGAACCTGAAAGGGCAGCCTTTCTTGCGCAAAGGTGCTAAAAGTGGGCATCAGGCACCACGTGTGCCAGCCACCCTGGCACTGCCCCACCGTGCAACCTCTGTGAGTCACTCCTTGGCACGAGCAAAGTCCCTTGCTCATCGCTGGCATTGTCATGCTGAAACTATGACAACAATACGCTATTCCCAGGATCACTTATTTAACGATAAGCAGCCTGGCTCATGGGGCAACTAGCAGCTCTGGAAACACCCTACACGTTAAGACGATTTAGAATGTGCTGTAATATCCACTATCTGGAAATGCAGCTACTTTTTAAGATCCTTAAGTCACAAATTTTGCTGGAAACATAGATTTTAAGTCTTCTTCCATTCCCAACTCCTAATGCAGGAGCTGGCTTAACCTACTAAGGAAGAATAAATTTCTAAAGACCCCTCAATCTCTTAGAAGAAGTATTAAAGTGTGAAAGCTGTCAGTTTTCATGGAAATCACAATGCCAGAGCACCACAAAAAGCTGCAGTATACAGAACATAGTAGTTGCCAGAAAATCAAGTGTTTGCTGACGCTGAGAGAGTAGCTAAAAGCTGAGCACAGGGGAACACTTGTTCAGGCTCTGAATTGTGATTCAGGAGAAGCGAGTTGCTTCCCCAGCTCTGCCACAGGCCTCCTGGCAGCTTTCTGAGCAAGCCATGTAAACGTGGTCACACTTTTGCCTGTATAAAATGGAGTCTCCCAGGTGTATTTCCTTAACCCTGAAGAATACTGTTAGGAAGCCTCCATAATGCTTCTAAAATAATTCAAGTCTGTGACAACAGGAGTCTAAATAAGTATTTAAAGCACAATAGATGTTTAAGAATATGTACGTTTATTCAAGAAAAGTTTCATTCCTTCAAAGGCAAAAAAATAACTTTTTTTCTGGCCATAATCACAGTTGTACTCTGATCTGAATCACTCTGTAAAAAGCAATATACCACTTCACCAACAGGATTAACTACACACAAAGCAGCCATGTATTTACCAAACTGACTTCCAAATAAATATTTAGGAAATTGTTTTTTCCTTAATGGCTAGCATCAGCTAAAACTGCACATATGAGAATGCTCTAACTTGTAATCAGCCCCCCCTCTCCCTGACTTTATCTACTGCAGGATCCTGGATAACCACTGTACTTGGTTCAGCTTGCCCAGACGGGGCAGTAGGTAAAGTCTGTCCCATCAAAATGTAGTGCTACCCCCTGCTGAGCAAGGACGTGCTTTTATAGAGACAAGCAATTTGACCAAGATGTAAGGTTATAGGAGCAAAAGCTGACGAAAAATGAAGTTAGAATTACAGGAAGAAAACATGAGGAACAAATGAGAAAGGAGATAGCAGGAAATAGGAGTTTCAATTTCATCCACAGTGGCAGAAGCAGCATAAAAGAGCAAGATGAAAAAATATGGAGGATATCCATGGAAAAGAAAATAATGAGACAATTAGGAGACTGGGAGAGTGAGAACAAATCCTGAATACTCTAGGCAGCCCAGAAATGGCAGAGACTTTAAGAAGCCATCTATTTCATCCCTCTGCTCTGGTATGAGACTAACAGACTTATAAAAAAAGGGGAAAAAATGAGGAAGGATAGGAGAAATGGGAAACTGGAATTCAGAAAGAACACAGCTGTAAGGACTGAATTGCACTGCATTTATCTTTCCCTTTTGCTTATTGTTACAATTAGCTTGCTTATCTTCAGCAATCCTGAGACATTAGTCATTACTGAAAATACATGTTTGCAGTATATCTGGTCAATAGTTATGTTCATACAGAGGCACAAAATACAGTAAAAACCACCCTATTTCATTTTACATAATAGCAAGCGTAATTCTTCTGTTACGGACACCTGAGGTTTTGTTGTTGTTTTGTTTTTTATGTGACGTATCTCCGCTGACATGAAAAGAAATAATTTGGATCCCAACTACATGTGAGAGGAGAACAGGGCTAACACTGGTGCATAAAACATATGTGCCCATAATAAATGCCATCTGAATTCTGCAACAGCAGCATACGTACAAACCAGGACACAACACAAAGGGTAACACCAAAAACAAGTGTCAGTCTTTCATCTGGCCAAGGCAGAAGTGATCCTGTACCACTTTTGATCCAAGTACCACTCTGATACTCTACATTTTTAATTGCCGTCATCATCCTTTGCCGTACAGCACTCTGCACATTTCACACAAATCTCTCATAAATACAAAGCAGGTGAAATATGAAAATTGCCCAGTTTTCCAATTTAAAGATTAATTACACCGTTGTCTCCGTATAACTTAAATCTTCTAACACCTGCAGCGTAAGATATGTTATGATGACATTCACACAGACATTCTGAGGACGACAGTGCTCTCCAGGCTTTTCCAATACAATGTTTATAAATAATATGCTAAACATGTGTAATGGTTTTGGGTTTTGTTTGTTTAAAATCTGGGTGTGGAATTTCACAAGGTAACCTGCTTAACTATGTGGAGTAGATATAGAATAAAAGGGAAAGGTTTCAACAAGTTGAGGTGTGTGACCTATGCTTTTTACCCGTGGGTTTCATTTCTGAGAAATGAAACGTCACTAACGTTTCGCTGCCTTTATCTGTCTTACCCGGTCACTTCAATCCAGCAGATAAATCACTCCAAAGCAGGTGTGCTAGCATGCGTCTGTATTTGTGCTAAGACCCTGTGAGACAGGGAAGGAAGCTGAAGCACAAACAATTAAGGTCCTACTCAAAGAAAGTGCTTGTGCATCTTGTTTCTTGTAGGGACTTTTCCCACCCTTGCTGAAGACTACAGGGGAGGCCACTCGAGGGACGGAGGAGCGCCTACAAACTGTGGGCTTCAGCAGGAGATAAAGATGCTTGCACTTGCAGCAGACGATGCTCTGCCCTTTGCACAAACTGATCCTACAAGTGCTCATTTGGGCTCAAGCCTTTTATACCGCTTATGACCAATGTATGTCAATTTGGCCACACTACAGTCAATAAAGTCACCAGCCAGCTGTTCAAGAGACCCAGACAGAGAGGCCTATCTCTGCTCTCCCTACTGAAATAAGTGCAGATGCAGGCACCAAGGCAGTAGGTTTTAAACATGTGCATTTCTCTCTTCCAGCACCCACTGAGTGACTACAGAAGAAATAATTCTTATTTCTGGTGCTAGTACTTGTCTTGAATTCCCCATCATAACCTAAAAGAAATGTTAATTAATTAAAGCATTACAAACTTGATCAAGCTTTATAAAACTTGTGCCTAGAAATTACTACCAATAACATTCTTGATACTGAAGTCCACAATTACTCTTGAAACTGAGAAATGGGAAAAGCCCTTCAGCAACAACATAAACTGCATTTTTTCCTTTTGCCATTGAAGACCAAATAAAAGTCCATGCAAACCAAAGAACAGTATCCTTCTTTTAAACGTGCAATTCTCAAGCAGCTGTGCCATGAAATACATGCAGTCAATTTATCTGTGTAACGTATACAGCAGAGCTGCTTGACTCTTTACCAAATTATACATTAAATTAGTTCACCATTAAACAAGGGAAACTCTTAACATTACTGTTAATGATTTACATAATGACAAAACAGCTCCGCCTAAATTTTGTTAAAAATTGTAAACTTGAGGTCATTTTAACCTCTTGCTTTCGTAACTGCCAGCTAACCCAGTCAACAAGCTGGGAATTTATATAGCATTTCTTCTGCCACAACAGGAATGTTTCTGCCACAGTCACCTTAAAATCACGCTCCTGGACAAGTTCCACAGATGTAGGTGATACCTGGATTCATATGGGAAGTGACACGGACAGATGAAGCTGTCCTTGTCACATTTTTCTGGTCCTAGCTGATTTCCTCATGGAAAGAGCAAAACTTAATCAGGGACCAAACAGCCACTGGTCCTGTACAGCTGTTAAAAGTTCAAGGAATTACCAAGTGCGCAGTGAAACCCCTGGCTAACAGCACAGGCACATCCAGGCTGAGATTTTCCAGTTGCCAAGAAAAGACAGGAGTATTTCCACACGCACATGAATTCAGGTAAAGCAGACGGGCAGTCCCTGTCAGCATGCATCACAGCTTTGCCACCAGCATGCTGCTATGCGATACCCGAAGCACATCTTAAGACTAAATTCTGCTCCTTGAGCTGTTGGGAGCAGTCTGACTAAAGTTAGTGCAGTTATTGTAACTTCTGGCCATCTGTGTGATACCAGAGTCTGGCCATGGCACAACCTCATGTACACAGAGATGAAGCTGGCTGTGTACATATCAGGAGCTTTATTCAAAAGTGCCCTCAGACCTCAGTGTGAACCTCTGAGAAGCATTAAAATATGTTTCCTTACTCCAATTTCAAACATTTTAATGAAACTTTGGATACCTGGCAAACAGGACAAAATTTCAATCTGCACTACATCTAGAAGAGTGCTGGATATTCGTCAAAGCACACACATAAACTAGTATCTCCAGCCTCTGTCAGGATTTTAGGCAACTGCCACCCTACTACATCAACTCTAACAACAGAGAGGGGAGACAGAGGGGGAGGCACATTATGCTTACTGGTTTTCATAAAAGGTTAGCCTAGAGGTTCATAGTAAAGGGTCATAATCAAATAGACCTGTCTTTTAACAGGAATTAACTATTTATTTACAAAAACCAAAGCAAAACAAAACCCCAGCAAGCTGTCGTACCCTCCACAAGTGGCAGAAGCACTGCACACAGGCAGCTTCGCTGCCACAGCACCAGCACCGGCATCTCCTCACCCGCTGCCCCCTGCTCTAATTTCCGCGGCACGCGCTACAGGACTTCCCACCGGACACAAAAACCGAGGAAATTAAACGCAAAACAGCTCCTGCAGCGCCCTGACACGCACTTTGGAGCCGTTTTCTGCTCAGCCCTGCGGCTTGCCCGTGCCGCGGGAGGCCGGCCGCTCGGGGCACCTGCCGGCCGGCTCGCAGGGCGGCCATGCCGCGCCGGGGGGACCGGGACGGGGGAGGACCGGGGGGTCGCGGCGGTGCCTTACCCGCTCGGAGGCTTGCCGGCCGCGGGGCGGACCAGGGTCTCCATGGCTGCTCCGGAAGGGTCTGGACACGGGCCCGGCAGCGAGGAGAAGGAAGAGAGGGCAGCGGTGAGACGCGGCTCCCCCCCCACACTCCACCGCCACCGCCCCCGGTCCGCCCGCTCCGCGGCGGGCGGCGCTCCCCGGCCGGGCGCTGACAGCTCTGCCGGGCCCTCCTACCTGCCGGGACGGGACGGGACGGGACGGGACGGGACGGGACGGAGCGGGGACGGCCGTGTCGCTGCCCACTCAGCGGGGGCGGAGGCAGCGCCAGGCCGTTTCCATGAGACTGCCCGCGGCAAACACAAACACGGCGGCGGGCCCCGAGGGCACGGCCACGGCCCGCCGCCCCCGCACCGGGCGGGGAGAGCAGCAGCAGCAGCAGGAGGAGGATCCCGAGGGATGTGTCGGATCCCCGATGTGCCCTGATTTGGGCACCCCGGCCTCTGCCGGCCGTTTCAGGAGTTTCCCTGCTCCCCCCCCGCTCTCCGTGTGGTTCACCTTGGTTTGCAGCCGCGGTGGGGGGGTGACGGAGATGGCGGATGGGCCAGGACACCAGACAAGGCAGGGAGCGGGAGACACGAGCAAGCAGGCTGAGTAAAGCAGCGGTGAGGAACTCCAGAGAGGGTCTGAGGGAAGGGGGAGAACTCCAGAGAGGGGCTGAGGGAAGGGGAGATGCTCCCTGACTTGCCTTTCCACCGAGCTGCCTTGGAGACTGACCCCTGGGGTACAACTAATTTGGCCACCCCTTTTCCCAACCCTCCCCTCACATCAGCCTTGAGCTCTTATCTGTGCAAATTCTGCCCCTCAGAAAGCTACGCACTCAGCTCTGCGTCCATAGGAAATTCAGTAAGCTCCTCTGGCCTCAGCAGCCAGAGTTTCTTCCTCAGCAAGCAAGACTTGGCAAATCTATGCCAGAAGCTGCACGCCAGTGATGGCATTGCTATCTGCAAGCTATTAAATATTTGGAAACGTTCAGACACTGGATTAATTCGCCAGTAACAGAAAGGAAAAGTACGCCTTCATCTTTTCTGTACTACGTGAATGGAAGATTACCATATACCCCCACCTTTGCCTTCTACCCGTGCTCCTGCATTATGATCAAAGCACCTGTTTATGTGCATTTACCTCAATGTTCAGTAAAACACTTATTGTGCTATAGGCATCCTTAATTTCATCTTCCCTCACTTTGACAGCCTGAGGACTGACTCCTGGCTGCTCAGCAGAAAGTTGAGAATGCTATTTTCTGTTTCCTTCTCCCCTTCCGTGTTATACAGAGAGGGCCTTGGGGTAAGGGAGGCAGCTGGCTATCCCAGCCGTAGGTAGAGAAGCAAAAATACACATTTGCAAAAGCAAAGCATTACTGGTCTCTTATTTCCCTGTTAACATGGGTAAAAGTTGACTGAGTCACCACAGCTTAGTAATTACCCCTGGTCATCCGAGCCGTACGCCACAGTAATGAGCCACATGCATGTTCTTAATTTGTGCCCTTATGAAAATAAATAGCCTAGCTTGCATACTTTGTTTTGCAAGCTTTGTGGATTGGAGTCTGCACGCTGTCACTTACCATAGCTCCAGGAATGAATGGTGAGCTATTAAATCACCGGATCTTGATTTCATAGCACCGTTCATTGTCTACTTAGTATATTTTCAATCTCTCTTTTTCACTCCTAAATGTAAACAAATTCCTGACTATCCTAGAATACATGCTAAAGCTGCATGGGCACAAAGCCTGTACAGAACCCCCAAGACCTTCCCACCTCCACATCGACAGCAAACTACACTGCGCGGTTCATTTCAGGAACTTGAAAGATTTTCCCTTGCCTCAGCTGCAACTCGTCCCACTGCGCTGACCCTGAAGGAAGGTACACACAGCCTGCATCACACCCACTCCTTCCTTGTCCGTCCCTGGCTCTCACGCCCACCTGCATGCCCAGTGACATCCCCACCGCTCCTGGCCCCTTCTGCAGCTGTTTCACAAAGCAGCACCTGCGCTGTCTTCTCTCCCTGCCTATAGTCCTGTTGCTGTTCCCTCTTCTCACACCCTCTCCTTGACTTCACCATTTCACGTTAGTTTATTCTCTACCAATGTTGTCTGAATGTTTTCTACTTGATAGCATCTTCTCTTCCAAGCCGTGTAAAATGTCATTATAGGAGTATATAAACGCTGTCACGACCCAGCACAAAGTAGTGTTTTCTTATTATGTTCATTTTATACAGCACAGCAGAAGAGTGACATAAATCACTGAAATCACCATCTCAGTGCCTCTCCAGAGCGCCAGGAGCAGCAACACAGGTTGACCACAGCCAAAATCCTTCACTCCCATTTAGCTGATGGAAGAGCCAAAGGAAGTTTGCAGAGCGCGGGAGCTTGTCTGCGGTCTCCAGTCTCCTTGGCAAGCAGCCCAGCTCTCCAGAAAGGGCAAAGGCTGCGCTTCTAGTGAGCATTGTAATCCCCACAACTGGGATGCTGTGCTCAGTTTTTAGGCGTGGTGCTTTAGGGCTGAGAGGGGCTGTATGAGTTCTTGCAGATCTCATAAAATATCTGTGAGAGTGAGCATTTTAGCATTTCCCTGTCTGTATGGCTTCATCACTGACCATCTCTGTTTAGATGGCCTCCTCAATATATTTCCAAAGACTACTAGGCCATCCATATGACAACATTTTTCCTATAAAATAGTTTAGGCCTTTAAAAATAAAACTTAATCAGCTGTGCAAAATCATGTTTCTGCTTTTATTGTCTTCAAGACATTCTTTGTATTTTTCCTTACCTTCACTGCTAATAATATTACCAAACAAACCTTGAAGACTACATTCTTTTTCCAACAAATCTGGCCTGCTAGGTTTCAAGGATTTTGGTTTATATTATAAACTTAACTGAACACAGAAGGAATCTAGTAAGACAAGTCTAATACTGAAGATATTTTTTCTAATGTAGCAAAGAGGTTAAAATTAGGTCAGCATTAGCTAACATGCACCAGTTAACCATGCCTTTTCTCTAATCTAGCATATACCTTTTCGTATGATATAGCTATTTGAGGGCCATCCTACAGTTGGAAACAAGGTTTGTTATAGATAGCAAGGCATAAGTGCAACAAACCTAAGTTTATAGCAGGAAAAATTTGTGAATAGGAGTTATTAATGTGGTTAGGTTTAGTTAATAGCAAACATAAATTTTTAACCACATAAATCCAACTCCTCTTCCCATTCTAAGTAACCTGGAAATTGCCATTTAGGCATTATTCCCTGTAAGAGAGTATGTTTACTGTACAGTTGCAAAATTCCTGGCTATGTAATTATAAAAATTGGAGTTGCATAGCCTCAAGCTCACAACATTCTTTTATTTTGCTATCCGCATATAAATATATATATATATATGAAGGGAAATTAATTTTTCAGGTCTTGTTAGACCATTCCCTTGAGTCCCAGAGCCACCCTTCTGCAGGGAGTTGTTTTGGGATTTAACCATTCAGGTCCTATTGGTTTTATTCAGAACTTGAAGTAACTGTGAGCAAATTACATCAATTTTAGAGGAATCTTTCAAACTAACAAAACTGAGGAGTACTTTTTGAATAAATGTCAAATCATTACTAATCCATTCAAGACTAACATAACATTATCAAATACCACTGAAAAGACTGAATTTACTTTAGAAATGCACAATTACTTGATGACTATGTGGACTCAAGGGGAAACTAGGATATTGTGTTTGGCTCTGTCTATAACCACACAGCAAATCACTGACAAGTTTCTAGGGTCTTTGGAACAGCGATTTTATTTTTCTTTGTGGTTTTAGAGACATAGTGTAAGCAGCCTGTGATGTCATTTGAGAACCCGGAGTAATACAGGAAGAACCAAAAAGATACTAATCATACAAAAACGTGACAAAGAAGCCATCTAAAAGAGCACGTGGATATGGATTTGGATATTGTATTAAGTGTTACAGAACTACAGCTGAGACAATTTATAATTTTGTAGTTATCAGGTAACGACTTAGTGTGTGTGTAGAAATAATGAGGCTTGCCCTTTGTCTTCAGCAATCTCTAGACCTGTTCTGTTCAGTAAGATAGATCCCTTCAGAGATTTCTTTTTATCTCCTGAGGTTTATTGGAGTCAGTGAAGAGGGTATTTTGCCTTAAGACACCTAGAAAAGGGAATTGGGAGCATGCATTATTTCTTGCTTGATGCAAAAATCTAGCGACTTTCCCAGCCTGTGTGTGGAAAAAGCTGCTGAGGAAATCCCTGCCCGACCATTCAGTCCTGCCTGCACGCCTCAGTGCGATCTGGCAAGAGGATACGTGGGGCAAGGGACTGCTGGAGAGAGCACACATGATTCAGGACCGGCCAAATGCTTGTGCTAAGGAGCTGCAGACAGATTGAACACCGTCATGCACAGTAAAAGCATCATGGAAAGAGAGGGTCCTTTTGCCTTAGAGGGTACTGCAGAGCATGCGTGCAGAGCATGGGATGGGATACCAACTTGGAGGGGAAAACACTCTACAGCTGTGATGTGAGCAGAGTAAAAGGAATTTCTGTGAACTCAGCCATCAGGAAATTAAAAGCGGGTTATATTAAATGTGGCTAAAAGTGGTCATGGTAGACATTGGCATTACTCAGACTGAAGCTGGTGTGTCTCCACAGTGTGCTGACAGTCTTCAGTCTATGAGCTGTACACTCTTTGTGCATTTTATTTTAAAAGTTGGATATTGATTACATGCTTATTCTTTCTCTTCCCCAACAGTTTTATGGTTTGTTGCTTTCCCACAACATTTCATTTATATATTTTGGACAACTAACCTTCTATATCCTCTGTTTTCTGCCATTCCTATTAGGTGAACTTTTTTCAGGATTTGAAACCCCAGCCCTAGTCTGCAGATAAGCTAACAATAAGAAAAGGATATTAACATCAAGAAAAGGATACCTGCACAGACTACTGGCCTCATGGAATGGCTCAGACCTCGCATTCTTGGGCTCAGCTGTGGTCACAGCCTTTCTAGGAAAGAGGTTAACTTAAGTTGCTTCCCAAAATCATAAGAATTGCATCGCTCAAACTTATCTGAGAACAGTATAAGAGAAGACAGTGTAATTATCCAGGGAAAATATTAGATTATTCTTTAAGAGCATATCATATAATACGACTGAAAAAAAAAAGGGCAGTCTTTACCAGCTTGCAAATCAAATCTATATACCAACAAAGTATTAGCCAATTGACGTAAATGTATCTTCATTGTACTGAAGCGAGTAATCTCATTCAACGTGCTGGTCAGGGTGACCCAGCTACAGCCCTTCCTTACTGTAAAGATTTTGCTCTTTGTTTGTTAAGCCAAGAGGAACCTGAAATTGTCAGAGCAGCATTTCAGAAAAGAGACTCACAGCCTCCCAAATGCTGGTGCCACAAACACTCCCTCCAACATTACCTCTTTCTGTAACGAAAAAATGTTGTGCTATGCTTAGAAATATCATCTCAGTTTTCTTGGAAGAAAAGTAGAGCTCTTGGACCACTCAACACAGCAGGACTAGTAGAAAGGGAAACTCCATGAGCCTTTTGTGTGAATAGCTTTCCATGGGTCTGAAAACAGATCATTTAGAAGTGACGTCAAATTACAGCACTTTATTTTGGTATGACACTTTTCCGGTCATTTGGGTATAGATAGGCCATGCTTTTGTAAAGCAGGGTAGGACTGACAATACAGCAGAAGGGATGTTGCATGCATTGTCTTGTGCAATAATGAGGAATACAGAAAACTCATTGCGTAAGCTATTGACATGGCATGTTCCTGATTTTCCTCATGCAGCACACTGCATACACAACAACACGTGGCTCCACCATTTAAACTCGGCTCTGCCCCTCCCATGTATTGTAGCCCAGATTGCCTCTGAGCAACAATTGCTTGCGCTGTAAATACTGGCAGTGAGGAAGGCCTTCTTTGAAACACTGACTTTTAGGCAAGACCTGTGCTTCTAAATGCTGAAGTAACTCAAAAAAATTAGTCCCTGCAGTGACCAAATGCCCTTAGAAAACAATTCTCCAGTGAGCTATGTCTGCACTGAATATTCAATACCGGGGTTTCTATTTCAAGAAGGCTATTTCTATTTTCATATATATAATATAGCCAAGCTATAATCAGAAGAATTATATCCACCCACAGTCCTGTCTATAAATATTAAATACTGCATGAGATAAGCTTTATTAACAACGTCTGCAACTATCTTTTAGCTCACAGACTGGTTTGAAATTTCTACTACTTTTAAATAGATGTTTCACTACAGTCTTTCACTGAACTTTCTAGTGAAAGTTTCTCATTTCACGCTTGCATCAACGAATGGACCTTTCATGCCAGGCAATTAATCCTGATTGATAGCAACATAAAGTGAAAACAGGTTTTGGTTCTGTATTTAAATAAAAATTAACATGCTAAAGAGAAAGACATATACGTATGAACTTACCCCAAACCAGAAAAGTAGCACTCTTGGTTTGCTGGTATTTCTGTTAAGTTACTCAGCTTGTGATTGTCTTAGCTTAACAACACTTTTGAGCCCACAAAGATGTAGACATGTGGAAGCTCACCGGTATTATGCTGAACTTATATTATTTGATTCTTTAGAAAAAAAAAAATAGGACCCTTCGACATATTATGTCTAGAATTCTTTATAAACTGAACATAGACTTGAACAGCTGCATGCTGTTAAGTTACTACATGTGCCCCAAAGGCCTACCTGTGCATTCCTTCCCTAAATGTAGACCTCTTGAATGTGATGAAATCACTGAATTATATCAGCATGAGAATCAGATCCCTAAAGGATAGAGCTTCAGTGGATGCTATTGTCAGGAAAGCATCTGAAGGCAGGTGAATTCTGAAGACTGGTATACCTAAGACCTTATATATAATTCATACCCAGGTTACAAATGTAAGGAGGTAAGCAACAAAGAAACTACCTTGAGGAATTCTCACTAAGCATATTTGGGTTGCCATCAGGTACAATATATTTTTCCCAGTCACCACCATGCCACAGCACATTCACTGCTACAGAGGCTGTTTTCCCCACTACCCTCCCTTCTGCGGCAATCAAAGATTTCTTAACTCTCCCTTCCAAACATTTCTGAGGCTTTACAACTTGTCACAAAACAGTAATAACTTTCTCTCTTTCTGCTAACATACCTTGAGACCAATCCTGCTGCTTATCTTTATTTCCAGAAGATACGAGTTAGCTGGGTATGGCAAAGGAAGAAGAAAGGAGGTCTTCCAAAGATGTTGTACTAATCCAGGAGAAGCTGGGCTGAGATGATGCACACAGTTGGCTCACCACAGTGTCATTGGGCAGCTGCAGTCACGAGACAAGGTAATGTTTTTCTCTTTGGAAAGGGTTGTGGTCACCTTCCTCACCCTGCTCCTGCAGCCAACATATAATTAGAAACAAGAACAACTCTCTCTGAATTAACAAGGAAGAGATTGGATGAACTGGTCAGCAAAGAGGGGTGGATGAAATATGGATTATCAGGAGAACATCACTGGCCTGATTCAAAGCCTACAGATATTAATGAGGTTTTCTACTCGCTCCAATTGGTTTTCCCAAATTTTTCACATCATTTGCAAACATGGGTAGTAATGACTTGGCTTTTTATACAACCTTTCCTCTGTCATTTCTTCCCCTCTTCCTCCTTAATGTGAAGTTAAGCATGTCTTAATCATACCTCTAGTCACTTGTATTGGTGCACCCAGGAATAGCCTGTAACCACAAGAACTTTTACAGGAACCTACTGTTTAATGGCCCCAAAGGGCCAACATGAAGGAAGAATCTCTAATGTGCTTTAAATACCCTGTACCTTACATTAGGTGACTGACTAACCTTTGGAAACTTTTTATTTCTCTATCTTCTCCTAGTGTGTCAGCTCTCCTCACACTGCAGTCTCAGTGCAGGGGAGGGGTATAAGTTATGACATAATTAACCTGAAACAACACTCCCTTTCTTTAGGTGAGTCATTTGCAGTTATCCAGAAAATGTACAGCATGAAAATTACCTCCGGTTCAGGGTATTAAGAATACAAAGTAGCCACTTAGAGTTACTTCGGAAAAATAAATATGGAACACTTCTAATTTATAAATAAAGAAAACTAATTTCCTACCATTCACAGTAAGTGGCTAGAATAACCAGATTACACAGCTTCCCGTGCATTCCCAACCAGGCCTGTGAGTGGGGTGGTGCACTGCCTTATTGCCTGAGGGACAGCCCAGAAAGCAAACGGTGATGCACAGAGCTGTGCCTGCCTTCCCCTCTGCCCCGTGGCTCTTTTTCCAAGAGCATTGCCCGCAGCAGCCAGTGTCTGGCACGGCGCTTGTTGCCCGGCCTGCTGGCACAACGCTGCTTTCCACAAGAGCAGGCAGCAAGCCAAAGCCCCACCTTGTCTCCACCTTCTCATGCCTCAACAGAGAGGGACAAGAGTGAAAAACAAGAGTCCTGCATGGGCTGAGGTTTCCACACGGTGCACGTATGACAGAAATGCCTCACTAGCCACCTAGGGTCTAGAATAGAGACCCCAATCTTTATTAAATAAACATCTATCCATAGTAATTTAAAGGAAGACATTGGTTTAATTTTTATACTGATTCATAACCTGGTGAATTAAAGAAACCCACTGATTTATTTACATTTTTTTCCTTTTAACAGAACACGACAAATGAGAGCGTAAATCCTCCTGAAACATGTTAGATTAATACCTGTCATAATGATGGAAGTGCTTTCACAGCACTGGTTGGTGTTTTAAATATAGTTGTCACAAAAGTCACACTGACTTCAATGAACACAAATGAACCAAAATGCGCAGATCTTTGCAAATTTTCAGTCAAACTATATTTTGAAAACTGTCTATTGTTTCTTTGAACTTCCAAGGGAAAATGAAAAACAAGAGAGTGACATTTCCACTGTTCATATCTCCTTTGCTTATGACATGCCGTCCAGTCCCAGGATTTATGAAGCAGGGGCCTGCCAAGTAAGACCCTGTACATATTATGCACAAGCAGTAACGAGCTGTGGGCCACGCAGCAACCTTTGCAGCCCAAGCCATGGCTTCTGTGGAGATTTCTTGGGGTGTTTGGTGCAAGCAGCACCCTGCTTGTCATTGTTACTGTACACACAGGAGATAGCCATCCTCCTGCAGAGGGTATGGGGACCTTTGAGACAGGGAAGGTGTGTTTGCATGAAGTCACTGGCAGTGATTTTGCATGCAGCTGCTTCCTGCAAGTGGTGAATTTTAAAGCAGGGATTTAGCACTCTCAAGGTGGTCCTGTCCTGATGTAGGAGTGAGCAAGCTCCCACTCGTAAACATTTGTATGCCACCATAGCCTGGCACGACGATTTTCTTGTTGTGCAAGGAGGTGTGAGCTGGAGCTAGGTTCCCATGGCAGGCAGTCACAGGGGACCTGGGGCCACCCTCACTGCACGTGGGGAGCAGCAGTGGCTTCTTCTGAGGTGCACGCCCTGATCCTCCTCCAGCAGAAACCCTGCTGCACAGACATAAGCACAGCATGTCTGGGGTGCAGAGAGTCCTTTGCTTGCCTGCTGCATCATTTCCAGCCTGCAGAGCTCACGAACGCTGTAACGCACCAAAGAGGTGTGCCTCTATGTTATTGCTGTACACCCTTTTCTTCTTGTTGCATGCCAGCCGTTGTAGCAAAAATACAGGGATTTTCCAAACTGAAGGTTTTCATGCACTACCCTACAGCTACTGCAGCTCTGAAACACTTCTTTATCGAGTTGCCCAATCCTAGCTGAACTGCTGCCAAACTGCCAGCCTATGTTAAGCAATAGGTCAGCCTCCAGTGCACGGGCCTCCCAGAGCAGGTACAGCTTCCCCATTCCCCATTAGTCTCAGACCATAGCAAATTAAGTGGACAGCTCATGCAACTGAAGGTGTAGCATTTTTAATCACTTGAAAAAGAATGACATTTGCAAGACTGTCATTGCAAATTCAGTTTCAAAAGAGTTTCATATTTCATAAGTGTCTAGTTTTTTCAGTTTACCAAATTACATGTGATTCATTTATGCATTGCAGTTGCATCTACAAACTGTTGTCTAATACAGATGTTGAAAACTACATTTTTTACCCTACAGCTTTATGAGTACCTCATTCCTTCCCAAAAAGGCTAATAATGGCTATACCTGGAATTTCTAAATGTATTTAACATAGACTCTAAAATTTAAAAATATATATTTATGCATATATATATGATATTATGATTCTAGAATTTTTGTTTTGTTTTGTTGTTGTTTGGTTGTTTTTGGATTCTTGAGTGCCCAAGTGAGTATAAGTGCATATTTGGATATCTATGTTAGTGTACCCAATTTAGATCATTGCTTGTATTGTTGGCAATCTGAGGACATTTAAGGTCAACTCATAACTGAACCCCAAGATTCTGAGCTGTTATTCCTAAATGGAGGTTTTTCAAGGAAAGAGCATACAGTTCTTCAGCTGAGTCAAGAAATTAGATAGGAACTTTCCCTTTGTTTGAATTGGAAGCACAAAATGAAATCAGAGGTTTTGTAGTGCTCTGGTAAGCAAGGACAAAACAGGCTGTGGAAAACCCAGGGAAGGAAATTTCAATTAATATGATATCTTCAACAGTCTTGTGACAATGTGTAACAAGAAAACAGCCAATGGAAGTCCTACTAACATTTCAGTTATTGGGTTAAGACTTGGAAAGGAATAGTGATTGAGAAAGGGAAGAAAGGCATCAGCAGAAAAAGAAAACAAAAACAATTTTTCCCCAAGGCCTTATTGCAAAATTAAGCTATAAAATATTTGTATCCAGCACCCCTACTGGGAGGCCTCCGTCACTGGGCCCTGGGGACGTAGGGCCAAGAGTCCCCATGTGCAGCTCTAGCAGTAGGGTAAACTTCGTTTCTGACATGGCAAGGTGAGCTGGGTATCACTGCCTCCTGGAAAAGAGAACAAGCTGGTTTTAATTATTTCAGCAATGTTCTAAGCAAAGCCAAACAGTTCTAACTTTTTACTGCAACTGGGAACCGAATGCATGGGCATGAAGAGGGTGCTTCAGGGAGGTGTATGATGAAAGATCCTGCTAACACCATTGTAAAAGCAAGGCTGCAGCAGGGTGCTGAAAGGATGCCATGGGTAGCTTTCTTTCTGGAACTTCCATTTTTAATGGCAGAGAAATTGAAAAGTGAGCAAAAGGATTTTGAATTCCTGAGCTCATGGCTGCTTTGAGAAGCCGAAGGAGGGGCTGACAAGCACCTAGACAGCAAGGCTTAATTCAGTCCCTTTGGATCCTGAACCTGATGTCTCAGCCCCAAAATCAAAGAGATCCCCCACACACCTTGAACCCTGAGGGGACAGAAGCCCCAGCAGAGAAGCACTCTTTTGCCATTCAGTGGGGCAAGGGGGAGGCGAACAGAGAGCACCAACAGACGTGCCCTAAACATTTTTTTGTTGTACACTGTGTTACAAGGCTTGAGAGGCATTGCTGAGAAACGGAGTTGCAAACTGGAGAAAAGTTTGCAGCTATAATAACAGTATTTATTGTTTCATAATTTGCTTGTAGCTTTGTGAAATGTATCTGGGTAAATGGCTGTCCCAGTCCAAGGCAAGGACAGCCTCTGGCAGCCTGAGCAAGGTTAGCAGTTCTGCTCAGCGAGCAGGGAGGTCACAAGGTTTTGTGCTACAGACCGTGCAAGCTTAGGAGACAGAAAAAACAATTTCCATGTCTTCTTGAAGGTCTTTCCCCCGTTCCCCATTCGATTCAGTTCAACTACTGGCTATCTTAGGACAGGAGCAGCTGGTAGAGGTCCAGGGGCCACGGAGGGCTCGAGGCACAGCCAGCAGGGAGGTGAGCAGCTGAAAGGGAGTTTCATTGCTTGAAACTAATGTTTATCACCCAGCAAAACTCAGCGTTCACAGTTGATGGGGAAAGGAACAGCCTAGAAATTGCTTCCATACAGGAAAAGACTGTGAGCTGTTGCAGCTGAAGAATAGCTGTAGCAATCAGTTACTATTACTCTGTTTATCTACGCAGTCAGATTGGTGGGTTTTTGTTCCCCCTTCTCAGAGAAAACAAACAAACAAAACCCCTCAAGCAAACCACAAAGTAAAAGCTTTGTTAGCTATTTGATTCATATCTGCCATTGGGAAAAATTACCTAATTCAGCCTAATTTTCCCAGTTGCCCAGGTGTGGCCTAAATCACTGCTTTAGGGGCAACTCCCTTAGATTTGAACTCAGACCCTGCTATGGCCAGTCACGTCCTTGCAGGAGGGTTGCATCTGAACAACACGAGCAGTGTTTCAACTAAATGACTGCATTTCTTTTCCTAGAGGATCCCTGCTACCACTGGTTGTAGGATGGAGGCTAGTCTGAGGATACACTGACTGCATAGTCTATCTCATTAGTTGGAAAAGGAAGCAAACACGGAGATTCTAGGGAGAAAAAAGGGCAATGTTGTATTAAAGTAATTAAATGCCATCCCAGGCTCCAACAGACTACTTGGCTCTGAGCAATTATGAATAATGCTGGGTACACGGGATGAAACTTAATTTAGGCTGCAGTTTCATAGTCACTTCAAGCTAATCTAAGTTGGCACCATATAAAAGAAACAGTCTCGCCTGCCTGCCTCGCCTGTCCCCAGCAACACTGCTCCCTCATTTATTTATTTATTTTCTTTTCCTGCTGCTACTCCATTCCCTCTTTCCCCCACCCCCTGGACACACAGAGCAGCTTTATCTGTCTCGGCGTGGTATGAAGTAGGACAGGAGGCATGCCCGCGCAGAGACAGGCAAAGCTGATCCCTGCTCTACTCAAGCACACTTAGAGCCATCCTGTGCCCTGCTCTAGGTTAGAGCTGTCTTGTTAATAACATGAAAAGAAATAAACAAACAAAACCAACCCAACCAGAAACAACAGAGAAGGATTTTGGTTTCCTGATCTGTTTTGGGGTGGGGTGGGCAGGTGCCTCAGCAACAATTTCAAGCACTAGTGGAAACGTGGCCAAACACCCCAAGTATGGTAAAACTGTGGAGCAGCTGAAGAACCAGGACTTGAAACTGCCTGCAGTCAGTACTAATTTTGGCATTTGCTAGCTTAACTTTGCTTTGTATTAATGTTGTGTAACATATTCACTTCTAGAGGTCACAGCCCATCAGCCCTCATCCACTCGTCAATTGTCAAAGTAAGGGCAAGCAAAATCCTATTTCAGCTGGGGTGGGAGGTTTTCTTTCTAGTATTCAAAAAAAAAGAACAACAAAAAAAACCCCACGATGTTTGGCATGTTAGGATATTGACACCCTTCCACCACTGTGGAGGGGGAGTTTATCTTTGGATACTATGATGGGACATTGACCTCAATCAATGTTTTGGAGTCATTGATCCCATGTCAGGAAGCCCAAGTTGAACTCAGCAAACACAAATGAAGTGTGTGCCCATGAGTGTACAGCTTATTCTACCTTTTCTGGATTTCATATTTATTTTCATAGGAGCAACCTCAGTCTCAGAACTGAACATCTATGCTTGTTTTTAGGTAAACACACAAGACAAAATATGACCGAAGTGCGGAGGCATTATTTAAGATACTTAAACTACAAATAAAGGCTTAGTAATCAAAAAGCCCCCTATGATAATTTCTAAAGTCACATGCTCATTTTGCAGGAGGTAGGCTTTGTTGTGCTCTGGAAAAGTAAAGCAACTGTAAGGCAAGTATTACTTGGGTGTAAATTTTATTAAGATCTGCTCTTTACTGCCAGAGATATTTAAAGGGGTTCCATATAAACCAGCACTGTTTACAGATATCTTCTCAGTAGTGGCACTCCATTGTTAAACATTAATTCTTAGGAATGTGTATGTTGTGCAACCTTTTTACATGCTACTCGAATCTGTTAGCAATTTGTAAGGACACTTTTGGTAATTTAAGATTAAAGCATAGGTTTGGGAAAAAAGTTCCCTACACAAAATATAGGAATGCACACATTAAAGTGTAAACTTTTTTTTTCTTTTTTTTTTTTTTTCCTTGCAGTAAGGGTTCCCAGAAGTCTGTGTAACAGGCATTTAATTATTATGCTAGTATTGAAGAAGGGGAGCAAAAAAGACGTTGACAACTTGTCCCCTCTGGTATATTTGCATTCCAGCAGTGGAGGAGAACAGGTATACAAGTGGTAAAAGCAAGCTGGCAAAAAGGCTAGGGAAATAATGTAAAATTTGGGACCATTTCTAGGGAGGCAAGCAAGCAAGAGTACTATTTTTAATGCAAGCTTCCTGTTGAAAGCGTCATAGGTGAGAGGTCTCTGCTCCGCCTGTTGGTGGAGAGGAAGAAAAAATTCTCCATAGAGAATTAAATAGAGTGAACACCCACAATTGCCAGCATCTCTCAGGGAGTGTGCAGCAATACTTGTGTATGAGCTGAGTTTTCTTTGTCTTTTTGGAAAAGAGGAAGTGAATCAGAAACCCCCAGAGAGATTCCAGAAGAAAAAAAAAAATAGAAAAAAATAGAAAGAAAAAAAAAAAGGAAAAAAAAAAAAAAACAAAAAACGGAGTTATCTTCTTGCCAGCAGGCAACCCTGCCTGACCTACAGTTACGACTTCAGGGAGATTCATGGACAAATGTACCTCACTGTCCAAACCCCACACAGAGGTGTTTGCTTGCTTGTTTGTGCTTTTTTGGGGGGGAAGGATTTTATGGTTTAGCCCAGGTCTGTTACTTCAGAGCGCTTTGACTATTGGCTGTGAAGGGAGCCCACCAGGCTGGGGGTGGCATAGCTGTGCTATCACGTCCTGTAACGATGGAGAGGACTTCATTTCATTGTTTTACAGGGTGTTCTGCTTTTTGCTTACCACAGGTTGAAGACCATGAAGAAAAACATCCAATGTGCAGATTCTTTGGCTGTTTATTAGTGTTATCCTGGACTGATCTGCTTGGTATCTGGAGGCTTCTAGGAAAAGCAGCCAGTAGTTATATGTCAAGAAGCATTACATCTGACATCAGTCCTTCCCTGCGAAAGGTTTGTTTTGGTGATTAGCTGAGATATTGGGGATTCACTTAAATCTTGTCTGTGGGAAAGCACATCACTGACCATGAGAAAAGCACACACACATTGCATAAATGGCAACATGTGTTAAAATGCTTGTGTAAGGAGATTCAGACTGACCCTAGCAGGCAGAGAGAGCTAGAATATGCACTTACAGAAAGTATCTCATTCAGTGAAGCATAATGCACGCTGCAGAAAGTTCAATGCGGTGTCCAGGTGTCAGAGCTGGTCCATATTTTTAGACTCTATAACCTCAGAGTTTGTCTATACAACTGTGCAATTTCCTTAGCTGTTTTGAAAGCCCGATTCTTGTTGGGGACATTTTTCAAAATGCCCGTGGTAGGAAGAAATTGCCCACCTACATCTGAAGCCAAGAAAAATTCCTACAGGAGCTGTCGTGACTCAAGAAGAAACGTGCTCTGCCAAACTGGAACGAGTTCTAAGGGAGCAGGGCTTATGATCAATCCATTACATAAACCTCAGATAAGGGAGTGGCAAGAAACTTTCCTGCCACCAACCAAGAAAAACAGTTAAGGGAAAACAAAGCAGCCACTGCATCTGCTCTTAACAATCTACTCCATCTCAGTAGCGCAAGGGCCCCAAAGGGCCTGGTGGTAAATACAGAAGAAATCGAAACCAGAGATTAAGCTGCTGTGCTGAGCCATAATGTCATTTCTTCTAACATCTCCAGGCACAGACAGCAGCTGCAGTTAAGTAGATAGCCTTAGGAAATAGCTTCTTAGTGCAAGAAAGCAGGAGAAAAGTCATTTTCTTTCCTCACATTCTTTTTGCAGTATTTGTTGCTGAAGTTACAAAACTGCTATGAAATGTAAGAATAAAAGACAGTCTTGTGTAGCAAGAGCAAATCAGAGAATTTAAAAAGCATATCTTGATCCCAGGCAGGGTCCTGCATAGGTTTCCGTGAACCGATGGTGTCTTTGTGCTTCAAACCACCAAAGACACGTGGAGAACACTATTGTCTCACAGAGGTAAAGCCTCTCAGCAGAGGTTTCAGTAGAAAATGAATGTGAAACAAAATTTGAAGCTATGTTTCATACTAAATCTGTCGTAATTTAGTACTTTGTTGTTACATGTTGACATTAATGACCAGAACCCCTGCAAGTTGTTCTATGTACTGTGCGAGATAATACTGTCAAAATCTAGGGGGGAGAAGAAAACAGTGAAATGGATGTTCATCCAGTGGCTGCAGTGAGATAAAGATCTTTATTTCACTGACCTAGTTCATTCTGAGGGAAAGGAAAGGTTTTGTGCAAACAAAACATAAAAATGTTCGACAGGTTGAATGAGAAGTCTTAATAATCGGTGAAACATTTATCCACGGACAAAACATATGCACATAAGAAATGAACTCTAAGCTCTTTCCCTTAATATCGTGGTACTTTTTCATCATGTAAGAAGACATGTCTTTCCAATTTTTTATCACCATCATTTAAGGGTTCAGATGTGACACTTAAAAAATGCAAAACATACTGAAACTTCCTCATAATTTTCAGTTAGCTACAGAATACCTTAAAAACGAAATTCTTTAATAGCTGTGGAGAGGAAATGCAGTTAAGTTACAGTAGAAGAGTATAAGTCTCTCACACATCCTAGAAATAATTAATCTGGCAATGTCTTCATTCCGTCTTCGCATTTCCCTGACAGCCCAGTTCAGGCCAGGACAACAGACAGGGCTTATACTGACGCAGAGGAGTTCTCGAGCTAAGGTGCCCTAAGTCAGATCTGAACAAAAATAAATAAATAAATAAATAAAAATAAACCAACCACTACCACAACCAAGGACCTAAGCAAACAAAGAAACAAAAAAATCCCAAACATAGTTAAAAAAAAAAAAAAAAAAGTAAAATTTTGTAAGAACAACCAGATTAGCTCAGACTAAAGATCCACCTAGCCCACTGTCCTGCCTCTGCCAGAGGCCACCAGCAGTGAGCAGCTGGGGAAGAGAGTAAGATTGGGGTAAAAGTAAATTGGTAATTTCAGGTGCCTCAGTAAATGCTCAACAACATAAATAAGCTAATGCTTAATTTGTGTTTAATTGAAGTCTACGGTCTTTATAGATGCCTGTTTTTTTCTTAAAAGAATAAGGGAGAGAGGAGGAAGTTTAGCAACACCATAATTAACTACTTAGGGTAAATCCTCCCATCAGATTCATGAGACAGATTTCAGATAAGCAGCTCAAATGAAGGATTATCTTGCCAGCAATGCGGAAATGTTGATCAGCTTGATATTTCCATTCTGCAGACAAGAGTTCACGCTGGCTGTTCACTATTTTCTGCAAGGAGGTAAATCTCCACAAAGGTAGCAGGTCTGATCCAGAGGGGATTTTATTTTTAAAACCCTGGCATGTGACAATCTTGTACTTGCTGCTTTTCAGGCAGAAATGAGATCTGAATATAAATGATGCTCAGATACCCTATTTGAGCAGGGTTACTAAGCAGACAGATGCCCTGGTGATATATGATGGATGGGGTGGAGCGTACTGCATATGTGCTAATATTGTCTTAATGCAAACATTAGCACTTTTGAGTATTACTGAGAATTCAAGCATTTTGGAAATATTAAGTTCAATTAAAAAAAAAAATACAACTCTCTCAGCATATCCTTGATGGCATTTAAAGACAAGTGGAACCCACCTAGCCAGTATATTTAAATTTCAAGGAAATAAGTCCTTTCCATCATCAGGAATCCACTGAAAAAAAAAAAAGTATACAAAAGTTAAACTGGAGCCTTCTGATATGAATAGCAGTGTTGCACACAGCAGTCTTGGCTGGTGTCTGGGCAGCCAATGTGGCTGAAAAAGGAAGATACTTCCAATCTCAGTGGAAAGGAGACACATTTAGTGGCACCTCGTGCTTAGCTCTTACCCTGCCTGCTTTTTACTGAGCCATTTTCAGCCCAGAGAAGGGGCTGCTGTGTTGTAGTCAACTGCCATCAGCTAGGCAATATACTGCAGAATATTTCAGTATTTCTGACTGTTTTTCTTTGCAGCTATATCCCCTGATATGGACAAGAATATTAGCGTAGCAGGTAGCCCGTCAAAGGATCAAGAACATGATCTATGGTCTGAAACCACCTTCCAGACAGCCTGCAAGAACCTGGTCTTCCAGTTGATAGACATGCACATCTGATGTTGATCTTTGTTAGGAAGGCAAGCATATGCAAATAAGTTGTTCTGTGCAGTTGAGCCAGGACACTACAGCCAGAAAGTACTGAAGTCAAGCTTTGATCAGAAGAGGGAATATTTGCAAGCAAGACCTTCTTGCACTTCAAGTCCAATTAATTCATTCACTGCAAACCAGTCATTACAAGGAAACTGGAAGCTAACAGTATCTGCAGGGCAGGCAATGCAGGTGCCTTTCATGCCTGATCCTATGAAGTATTTACACAAGCCCAAAGAGGGAGGGCTATCATTTTGTCACACTGACGTCTCACAAGTAACAGAAGTTTAATATAATTTTTCCTCTTGCTGCCAAGGAAGCAGCTGAGAATATGGTCTGGATGCTGTTTTTCTCATGTATCATCTGCATCAAGCTTCTTCATTTCCAGCAGCAAGACTGGATGGCTTTTGTCTCATTCAGAAGCGGTAGAGATGGCTTTAACAATATTCTAATTTCAATGTCAGGATCTAAATGCAGTTTACTGCATAGGGTTCTTCAAGGATCTCTCTCTCTTCTTCCTTACATAGTAGAAATAAATAAATACACACTTCAGTTATTTTTCTTTTTAACGAGCAAGAGAAGATCCAGAAGCCTCTAGGAAGCAAATAAGCAAACAAAAACAAAACAAATCAAAAACCAACAACAGCAACAAAAAACAACACACAACCAAACACCAGATAATACAAGAGTTGCTATTACTGCACTCACAGAAGTAGTACCAGTCTCTTCAGATTTCATCACTTGAATACAGACTGCATATTTGACTAGAGTAGATACAAGAAATTCTGTATGTCCAGGGAAATGTTTTTCATTCCCATTGTTTGACTTATGCAAATAGGTTGGAGATTTTGCCCACAAGCAAAATATCATATTGCCCATCCTGACAAAAGAAAAGGTATTGTAGTCATGCCCCACAGTTTCCCCATGTGAAATTATTATTAGGTGTCCATATTATTATTATTAGGTGTCCATAAGAGAAAGGTAGACAGTGAAGTGTTTTAACTAGTGTTTCTTCAAAGAGGAGGGTGTTCACTTAAAGTTCATCTCATTAACTACACTTTTTTGTGTTTTGCAGTGGTAGAATGAATCTGTTACAACAGAAAAAAAAAAAAAAGTGTTTTAAACTTGGAACCTAGCCCTGTCCCATCCTTAGTCATATGAAATCCCCCCAAAAAACCCCAAACAAAAATAATTTTTCCTGAATGCATGCCTAAGCAGATAAGCCTCACAGTGAGATTTCCAACCAGTACTCAGGAGACTTAGGTATCAAATTCCCACCAACTGAAAAAAAAAAAAAAAAAAAAAAAACACCTTTTTCCCTCCAAGAGCACTGAGATAAGATCATGTGCAGACATCACAACACACTCGGCTCATGTCTGCGCATTTAGCTCTCAAGTGCTGGTATTGTTTCTGAAGATGTTCAGCTGTGGGCTACCAGGCATATGAGCTGAGTCTGACGGCCGCACTTTCTTGGAGATTGCCATTTCTCACTCCAGAAACCAGCACTTAAGGTACCATGGCTGAGCCCAAGAACACCAATGGGGCAGCTCACCAGTGAGTCACGAGGATGCCCACACAAAATAATTTAAAGCCCTACAAAGCAGACCCAGTGCTATCATCTCCACACAGGCAGCTGCTGCCTGTCAGGAAGAAAAAGCTCCATGTGTTCAGAGAACAAGATAGCTATCATATTTTTATTTTTATATTTTGCTAGCTCTGTCTTCAGAGATGTCCATTTCAAACGTCTCTGAAAACAGTATTGCATGGCACTAAGGAGACCAATATTGGTAAAAACAATCAAATGACATACAAAACATAAATAAATACAGTAGCTGTCTGTAACGTACACACAGAAACAATGATCACTTGTATGCTCCCAGGCATACAAGCACTTACTGAATGTGGACGCCAAATGAACAGGTAAATTGTTGATCAGCCCTCCGGCAGCAGAGTCACTAGGTGGGATCATTTGCATTACCACCCTTAACCTCTTTATCAGTAATCACCTTGTTGATAACAAGCACGCTCATAGGTGCCCAGCTTCCTTCACTGGATAATAAGAAAAACAGTAACATCTCAAGCATCCTTTCATCTTTCTTCTTGCAGTCATGCATATGTACCCGTTGAAAAGTGGAGGCAGCTGTGCATGGAAGGCTTGAGTCCCAAAGGCACCCTCTGTATATTGCCCTTGCAATGCCACCAGGAGGTGGCCCTGCCTGCAGCAGTGGATCGCAGCCCTGTGACACAAAGGACAACTGCCTAAAAGGATTTTGGGGGAGCATGCAACGGAATGGAGCCCAGGATATTGCTTTCAGGCAAGAGTTATTCCTTAAAGAAAATGCTTTGCTCTCAGGAGTAGTTCTCATTTTAGGTTCACTACACCTATAAAATTCTGTTTTCATCTTTCTGCACTAACCACTACTCTTTCAGGCAGCCTGCAAGGCTCAGCTTTATAGCAGCAACAGCACTGGATATAATCCTGTTCTACCTCCATTCCTCCTACAGATAGCCCTGAAGCTGTAAAGAAAAAACAATTCTCTGAATGCTTATATGTAAGGTAACATTTATAGCAGACATTGAAAACAGTTTCAAACTCTGTAGGCTGTAGCTTGCTTGAAATTTACTAGACTGTACAAGATGCTTGCCAAAAGTCTTACTTTCCACAGCTACAAGGATACGAGAAAGGAAGGAGGAGCAAAGAGGAGAGCGAAGCAAAGAGGAGAGCAATGCTCTCAGTGACCTTGCCCTGTAAAATTGCTTGTGGCTTGGCCGTGACTGCAGAGTCCCTGTTCAGTCACATTTGGTGTTTGTAGTAAATCTAGTTCAGGTTGTTCTTGTGAAATAATCTGTATTTCCCACAGAAAAAAACAATAAAAAATGTACCTGTAAAGTAAAAGGGCTCTGCAAGTAAGTCTTATTTACCGTCAAGTAGCTGCTGGTTATCTCAATTATTCAATAGCAGATGGAGCTTTCACAGACCTAGATACTTTTTACGCACTAATTAATACTCTCAGCTCTTACTGAAATTAGTGGTATTATGGGATTGTTACCTTCAGGCATTTAACTTAGATAACCAAGTTCATCCTCTCTTGCTTTAGACATTGCCTCCCAGAGACAGAATTCAGTTCAGTGCACTCCCAGTTTCTTGATTTGGAGAGAAAGCTGAATCCCTCTTTCTTTCTATGTTAGGAATAAAGGGAGCTGTCATTCTCATACACGAGCACGTCTACATTAGACAGGATGGAAATCTGCATCAGGATGTCCTTGTAGTTGATATAAAATAAACAGTAATAAATAAAATTTAGTCCAGATAATACCAACATAGAGAAGGAACACCAGAGAGAAGTCACTTGCCTAGAAAACAGTAAGTCTTCTCTAGTGTCCTTGTCCAGTCATATGACCAGGAAGATAGTCAAAATAAGGTGCAAAATAAACAAAGGCCAAAGGATTTTCTTAGGACACAAATAAGGGAAGAAAGTTCAAGATTACAATAAAATCATTCTCTACCTCAGCTTCTCATCTTTCTATTCATTTCACTCCTTGCTGTTACACTGTAATTTTCTTCGGCAGAAGATAGTCTTTGTCAGCTTTGCAAATGAATCAAATTTATAGACATGAAAACCATATTTTCAAAGGCTTGAAAAGAATTGAAAACTTTTGTTAACACCAGTTTGCTAATGAATTCTCTAAGTTCCAATGCAAGGATGTCTATCAGAAGTGATGGTATAAAAAAGAGTATCATAAGATAAATTTATACCTCTCCACAAAGTGATTAGGTTACTACTGGATGTCAGGATCCACATAACATCAGACCTGTCCCTCTGGGCACATGTTCAAACAATAAGGAAAATTAAACCTCTGTGCAGAAACTACTGAGAAAATAAACAAATGGGGAAAAAAATAAAAATAGACTGAATTAGAATAGCTTTCTAATGCAAAGACACTCAGGTAGAGCTTCTATCCAAAAGATATTCACTAACAATATCACAGATGCACATTTAGGGAAATGGCTCCAAAACCTGAAAACCTTTCTGCTATTTCAAGCCATTTTTTACGATGTTTAAGTGCTATACAGGTATCTATTTGGCTTATTGTTACCCTTACAATGGAAGAGCACTGATTCTCAGCCTGCTGTCAGAACACAATTTATAGAAGATGGACACCCATCCTGCAGATATCTGGGAACCTCAATTCTAAGGAATGTGGGGTATATAATGTACATGCTACATGTTAACACTGTTCAGATTTTAACTAGTTAACATGAGATGAGATGGATGGTTCTAGCTGCATATCATTCTGATGAACTGTGACACTTCAGATCAAAAGTTAAAGGACATTAAGGAACACTATTAACCAGCCCATTGCTTTGGACTCTAGTAGAGACGTAGGAAAGGTCGACTCTAGGCCCTGTTCTGCCTGAATCAAATTTACTTATTCACTGGAGGATTTGTTTTTGACATGATTTTATGTACTGTCTTTTATGGCAGATTTTGTTCATATGCTTTATTATACAATCAAGTTCTTTCCAGTTTATTTTTTGTCAAACCAGAACCTTTCCACAAAATGTGTTTCCTAGTTAACATTTTTTTCCAGCAGCAGCAGCAGCAGCTGATTTCCAAACAGCTCAAGGAAAAACACTGTGGATAATATTGCTCCTCCCCGTAATACAGTTAACATAGCTAATGTAATTTATGTAATAGATGAAATCAGCATAGTACATCTTGCTTAAGTTATTTGTGACTAGACACTATATACAAAAATATATGAAGTCAAACCCAGGGTGGAATTTTCTAATAGCTCTATGATACAGCATCCTTTTTTTTTTTTTTTTTTCCTGAAACATCACAATCTTTTCATTGCTTTCATAACATTCTTAAAGCTTGCTATTCTTTCTATTAACATTTTCTCTATTAACATTGGAGAGATGTGGATTTGATGGATGGACTATTAGATGCATAAAGAATTGTCTGGATGGCTGCGTTCAGAGAATTACAATCAACGTCTCAATGTCCAAACAGAAATCATTAATGGGTCATGTCCCTTGAGGGTCTGTACTGGGATAAATACTGTTTAATATCTTCATCAATGGCATAGATAGTGGGACTGAGTGTGCCCTGAGCACTGCATAACACCAAGCTGAGTGGTGCAGTTGATAGGCTAAATTAAAGAGATGCCATCCAAAGGGACCTTGACAAGCCTGAGAGGTGGGGCCATGTGAAACTCATGAAGTTAAACAAGGTCCTGAACCTGGGTCAAGGCAATATCAGTACAGACATGGACCTGTTAGAATGGGTCCAGAGGAGGGCCACGAGGATGATCAGAGGGCTGGAGCACCTCTCCCATGAAGACAGGCTGAGGGAGTTGGGGTTGTTCAGCCTGGAGAAGAGGAGGCCCATAGGAGACCTAACAGTGGCCTTCCAGTGCCTAAAGGGGGCCTACAGGAAAGCTGGGGAGGGACTCTACCAGAGCAAGTGGTGATAGGATGAGGGGTAGCAATTTTAAATTAAAAGAGGGTAGATTTAGATTAGATATACAGAAGAAATTATTTACTCTGAGGGTCATTAAATACTGGAACATGTTGCCCAGAGAAAGCTGTGGATGCCCCATCATTGGAAGTATTTAAAGACAGGTTGGATGGGGCAACCTGGTCTAGTGGAAGGTGATCCTGCTCACGGCAGGGGGTAGGGCTAGATGATCTTTAAGGGTCCCTTCCAACCCAAACCATTCTATAATTTTCAATTCACTTATTAGAGCAGTTTCTTTTGCAGAATTCTCATAAATGTTAGAGATACTTGCATATTAATATTTTCGCAGACTTCTACATACATCATTAATATCTAGTGACACGGAGTTTACAGATGACCTAGGAAGTTACTCCTCATCCATATGCCTTTTGTTGATATTTCGGGCTTCACAGGCAACTAGTTTCAGAGTTAGTCCAGTGTGTTTTGTTGTTGTTGTTGTTTTTCCCACAAAATGAAGACCCTGTTTCTGTCAACTCTGGTTGTGTGGACAGTCTCAGTGACTGGGGATGTCAGTGGACCAGGTGCCAATATATCTTTACCCCTCATTTGATAAGAAAAATATGGGGTTACATATTAAAAGCATCACCCTACTCTATGAATAGCACTATTGTCCTCAAGAACCTCACTGAGCAAGTTTCTATTCAGAGTAAATGCAGTATATGTCTTGAATATTTTTTTCCTTCAGGAAAATATTTAAACTGCTGATTCCTATTAGTCATCAGTATGAACAGAAAGCAGGACCTAGCCAAAAGAGAGCAAACCCAAGTTTCCTGACCATCTTCAGGGTCAATAAAAATTTGATACTGACTGCTGTCAAAGACAAAAAAACACTACCCCTTGGACTCAAATATCTCTATTAAAGCTAAATTATTTAAAATTCTGCTATAGGTTTTAATTATGAAGCTCTTGATCAGCCACAATGCAGAGATGTCTCTGTCTGGTGCATTCAGGTTCATCTTTTAAGAAGTCAAATACTTCACTGTTTCTAGTGAAGTAATACTGTTTGCTTACTGTAGTCTGTGGGAGCTTTGCTACTCCCTTTTAGTTTCACACCAAAGGATGAAACTAAACACTATGTAGAGTTACTAACACTGCCAGTTTACTAATGACAACATGAACACATGTACTCTCCCCTTCTCACAGCACGAGAACAACTCACAAGCAACATGCAGGAAAGAATAATTTTTCCCATTTTCGTAGCAAGTCAATTCAAAAGCAAGGAAGGCTTTATCTGGATCATGCCTGTGCTTTTTTTTTTTTTTTCCTTCCACCAATGAGAATGTCACCCACGTTCATTCCCCATTACTGTCAGTAAAGCATACTTGCATTAGACATTCATACAGATAACCTCAGATATTATGCTGCATCAAACATTGCAGAACTAGACATGTATGAAATGACTCTCCTTTATTTTCACAAGAACAGTAATAAACTTGGTTTCCCTAAGCCAGTTTCTTAACATTGATTTCATTCTTTCTTCCCTCTCCTTGATAAGAGTGCAAATTAAAGTATACATAGCAGGACACACCGTCCTCTTACATGGCAAGGTTGCAGTTTCCTATACAGGAATTGTATTTGCAAGTCAAAGCCTTTCAGAGCAGGATGCAGCAGTTTGAAATTTCAAAGGAAAAAGGCTTGATACCACTGTATGTGTAAGTGAGAATACTTCTCCACCCTTGCAGGATTAAATAAGAATTCTCTGCAGGATATTAGGGAGTTGACCTCGGCTTGAGCCTCAGGAGTAACCCGTGGTTTGGAGGACTCTGCCAGTCAGCTGAGAAAGAAACTGCCAGGAATTCAGCAATGTGGAGCTTGTCCATCAGTGTGTCCACACAGTTCAGAGAAGAGATTATTCAAGTCTCAAAGTCTATTAAAATCAGTCTGCAATTAATCAACAGGTGAAACTGAGGCCTTGTTTCCTTGGAGGAGAAACAATGTCACTGCTCAATTCTGCTAAACTACTCTACTACTAAAATGGATGCATCTTAGTTAAGAAGGCAACGTGCACTATTTGAGACCATGTAAGAAAGCAAAACAAAACAAGGGCAAACAGCAGCACTTGCAAGGCACTCTCCGAGGGTATTTCCCACTACCCTCCCCTGCCCTCCCCTTCTTTCCCTTTCCCTCCCCTCCATAAACATAGCTAACAGTATAACATACTTAACAGTGCCTTTAGAGAGTCTGGTATAATAATCATAAGCAAAAATGACATTTGATGAAAACTGTTTTTTAAAGAATAAGTAGGATGGCTGGAAAAAACATTTTTATCTTTTAAAGGGAAGTGATTAAGTTCTTTCTGTGAGAAAGGGAAACTATGCTTATAAAAAATATACTAATCCAAAGTCAACTCTGCAAGATGAAATGATTCAGTTTAGATATCTTGTTGCCACAAATTCTTCTTTTATTTCTCATACAAGTTGCTACTCTTAATTTTTTTATTTTTTTTTTTAATGTATATATACTTCTGTAACATGTTTTGATTTAGCTGGGGTTTGTTTCAAGGAATGGTTTCATGTCAACCCATGACATCAGTTTATCAGGTGTATGAAATGCACAGCAGATGTGCAAACAAATATACTTAGCAATCATCCAGGCAAATATTTAAGATGAGGCTCTGCTTTGCTCCTGCTTGTACAGAAACACTGTCCTCACATCCCAGCTTCATGGCAAGCCAGAGGCATGTGACCAAGCCTCAGTGCTGCTCATGGGTGCGTGTAAATGTTCTCCCTGGCCTTTCATTCAATCACCAAATCATGAGCTGGACATGTGTCCTCCTCTACCACTTCCATTCAGCACCAGGGTTGATCAATCAGATATCACTGAAGGGGGGATGTATGGGTCTGCATTTCTGCTGACAGAAGGAAAAGGAAGACACAGGAGAGCACAGAAAGGTTAGATGGAAAAGAGAACCTTCCCGATTGCCATCACTAGCTGCTGCACTCGATTGTCCAATGCAGCAAGACCAGGGTTTAACTGGTTTAGGGCACTAATTTTCGCACTTGTAGGAGCAAAAGAGCTTGCTACTGTTAGTGGCAGAAACACTAACCCAGAGAACATCTTGCACTCCTTTAAATTCACTTTTAGTCAGTTCCTGAGCTGCATGTGCAGACAAAGAAGGGGAAAATGAATGCAGTGCGCAGGTGCATAAGTACCTCACAGGCTGTGGCCAGCTCACAAGAAAACTTTTGTCTGCATGGGCTGTTTGAAGATGACAAGTGCTGGTGGCCCCAAAGATTGCTACAGCGATGCCACTTGCACTCTGGGACCAGGCTCTGATTGCTAATGCAAAATAACACGGATGTTATACAAGTCCTCCCACTCTTGTGCCAGCTCCGCAGCTGTACCGAGATGAGCAAAGTGCTAAAGACCTTCCTCAGCTGAAGGTTTGGGTTTTACTTAACTATATGGAATGTGTGCATAAGGTCAGATTGTGAGCAAGATGCCACGGCCATTAAAAAGCTGTCTGGGGCTTTGAACGCTGAAGGGCATGCAGATGACTCACTGAAACTCTGTCAAAACACAAGACATCTGCTTAAAGATGTTCCCTGCCAGTCCTTTTGCATGGTTGGAAATAACGGGCCAGGGATCCTCTCCTGCTCCACCAGCCCTGGCAATGGTGGGCTGGAAAAATGCTGTAAGCCGTGCTTCCCCTCTGAATGATGGCAGCTGCTGCTCAGCTCTGGGCAGCAAAAGGACCAAGGGAGAGTGCCAGCGTGGGAGCAGCTCATGCTGAGGCCCCCCTGGCTCCCTAGGGGCTATCAAGTGATGTGAAGCCATTTCCATCACTGTCCCCTGCCCCCAGCCTGTGGCAGAAGGCTGTCGGTCACGGCTCTTTAGGAGGTCCCGCATGCTTCCAGCTCAGTTCTCACCTTATGGAACCACACGTCACAACGGGACGTGGCAGTTTAACACACAGCAATAGCTGCAGTGATCCCAACAACACTGCGGTGCCACACTGCAATTATGAAGGCAATAATCTCCAACAAGAGGCTAGAAAAAGAAACACTTTCAAAATGAAAATAATAGCAGTTTGCCAAAGCTTTTAATAAGATTTGGTGCTGAAGATGCAGCCCTCATGACACAACCTGACTTCAAAGAAAGCGTTGGCGTGTGAGATACATAGACATGCACCTCTAAGCAAACATGCGATGAACAACAAAGCGTCGTTACTGGCTTGCCTGTAACAGCTCTACCTTTAAAAAACACATGCCATCATATTTTTTCCCTCCTTCTGAAGGGTCAGGCCTAATTGTGCTGCTCTAAGAAGACAGCATTTCAACTACAAATGAACTCTTATAACTATTTCATGTTAAAAATAAACTTTAAAGCAAAGCACCAGATGCTGCCTTGGAACATACCGTGGAGCTTTCATGCGATGCGTGCATCTGTCCAGCTAGAAAAGTGACTGCTTCAAACAAAATAATGGCTTTTCAGTGCTGAGAAAAAAGGGTAAAAAGGCAAAATACTGTGGAAAGCATTAGAAAAAAAAGTTAGAAAAGTCTGTGCTGAAATTATGTGACTCAGATAAAGTTTTGGATCAAAGCTTGAATCACAAGTAAAAACAGATTGAAACTGTCAGAGATGCAAACAATTATTTGTTCATAAAGCAGAAAGAAGGGAACTACTTCTCAAATGCATGAAAATGCAAAGGTTTAGAGGCAAAGATCCATCTCATTTTATGCTAACTTATTTCTACCTGCAAGCTTGGGGAACATTACAATTTTCTTGAAATTTTAGCTTTACAGAAGTTCTAAATAGATGCTGATGCCTAGTGAAACACTAGGGAAGGAAAAATTTGCTGAATTTAAGTGCTTTGTTTAGATGTTCTACTTCTTACTACTGATTTATAGACAAATATGTGCCAAATGGCACCTCTGTTCATATTTTTAAATATTCATCTTCCTGTCTTGTCATCTTAATAAGCATGGGCAGTCTTTGGAATGTTAATATATCTAGAGTGAACATGGAGATTTTCAAAAATAAATCTTCGAATGCTTTACAAGTCACTCCTACTAACACTTTACCTAGGTTTTAGTACAGGGTTATGGAACAGTACAGGTATTGAGAATTACATCAATTTCACAGAAGAGGAAAGTGACCCAATAAAAATAGGTTAATCAACCCAGGCCACAAAAAAATACTAGTAAAAATGTGATCTAGCATCTAGCATCATGAACTCTTAGCTTTTTCTGCTTTTTGGACCAACACCACATTTAGTTGCTATATAATAGTTAAGCATCCGGAATCACAGCATGTCCATCTATTTAGTCTTTGATGTATAAGATGAGGTACTGGAACATTTACTGCATGTGCCCACTGTGAGTTTCTCCATAAGGCAAAGAATGGACCTATGTTGTATTTTATCATCTCAGGTCTTACTGTCTCCAGTGGGAGAAAAAGACACCTTCTAGACCTGAAGGAAGATCTTTCCACCTTGCAAAACAATCTGAGGGCTCACGCTTGCCAACAGAGCAGCCCCAGCACACAACTATGAAGCAGGCTGTTAGTTTGTTTCTCAAACACAAGTGGCAGAGAAATGGAAAATTTTGCAATTTTATGAGTTTCGTATTGGGAATAAAATATCTTATTTCCTGCAATTGAAGTAGAACTGCAGATGTAACATACAAACTTTTAGAAGGATGGAAATGAAAAGAAGAAAGTCTAAACACTCTGCTGCTTTGCCCTTTTTATTATTAATCCTGCAATTGTCCTTATACTTCTCTTATGCATTGGGCAGACATGGTTTACACTGCACCAAGTTTAACTACCTACAATATCCATATTTACGTACCCCTGAAAAGCAGTCCCCAGTACTGCTTTTCTGAGCAGGTTTTCTGAGCCAGCAGCTCTAAATAAAGATAATTGATCTTTAATTAGTGTTTAATTTAGTCTAATATCTAAACCATTGTGAGGTTTGTAAGCTTGCCAGTAATTGATCCTAAATACTTTTGCTTGCCAAAATCTGATTCAATGCTCTGTGCTCTTCCCTAAACATCAACATCTGAAAATAAACAATAATTTACTTTTTTTTTTTTTTTGTATCGCTTTAATTGTTATGGTCACTAACTTTTACTGTTAGCAGAGGAGGAAAACTCAGGAACTCAGTTTCTAAAGCCAATAATATGTTTTATTATTTATTTATTTTTCACAGTATGCACATACAAAACATTTCTTTTTTTTTTTTTTCATCAGTTGTAACTATTTGTTTCTTATTGAAGATGATCACTTTTGCAAAGCTTTCTATATTATGGAATATTGATAGCTACTTTACAGGCAAGCAGTAAAATGCTAAAAGCACTTGACATTAAGTTTATTCTGCCTCAACCAGATTGAAAAAGCTGAATGCACTCAAGCACTTCACCATTTATATTTTGCCTTTAAAAATTAAAGCTCTTCACCTCAGTTGTAAATCAGGATGTCTGAAAGAGACTAAACCACCTCCAGCTCTCAAGAATCCTTTTTTTTTTTTTTTTTTTTTTTTTTAAATTTGTAACCAGTGTCACAAGTGCAGAGAAAAACCACTCTTGTCTCTTTGGTATGCTCTTATGTAATTTGACACGGGGCATAAGTAAATCAGCTGGTTGGCTGTGCCCGAATAAGACACTGAAATAGTAGCTTCACTCATTATATAACATCTTCTAGCCTTCTCTTTATAATTCAATACCTAGCCACAACAAGAGATAAATCTTTAATGGCACTACACAATTTGGGTAGGGTAAATCATTTACTGAGATGGAATTTATTTCATCAGAAGTCTGTTATGCTTGGAGTTCGAGGACAGCTTTTCGTATTGAGTTTTTAATGCCGACCGTCCTGTTATTCATTGACGTAGTGTTCTAGTAACACATACATGGAGCAAAATCCTACAGTAGTAGTGCTCAGACTTCTGATCAACTCTCTTCAAGGTTGGATTTGTCATAAAAGGTATGCATTTGACCCTGTATATTTATTTTTAGCTTGTTTCTGAGCTCTATGTCTCAACATGACCAATAAGTCAGGGATGAAAAGATAAAACTTATGGTCACAAAACAAACGTGTAATACATTAACAGTGTTTCTTTTCCCTTAAGTTTACCTTTTTTTTCTTTTTAAACTAAGTTCATTTTCACCTGTAATTGAAAAAGCATTTTTGCCAGCAATAGGAAAAGTTTGATTCTTTGCTCTTACATGAACATTAAAAATTATTGTTGTGAAGAAAGAAGTGGTCCAGCCTTTTCCATCACCATAATTTTCTCCCCAAAACTTCCTTATAGCTCTGCTAAAATACGATCACCCTTTTGAGAATATGCACTGCCTAGAAACTGGCTGCTTACTGGAGGATTTGTTCAGACTTTCTGCACAGTCTGCCCGTTAGATGACCACAGCATTTGTTTTCAATAGATGCCTTCATGCATAGTCAGGGGCTGTGTGTGCAAGAAGGCTATTTTGTCTCAAGGTAGATATGAATGAATGTGCTGTGCTGGAGTGTCTGGTAAATCAAACTAAAGTCAGAAAGTTCTCCTTTTTGTGGTTCTCTACATCCAAATAACAAGAAAAAGTATTTTTTAAAAAAGCTTGCAAAAAGATAAATGTACATATTACTGTTTTTTTTGGTTTTTTTTTTTTTTTTCCTATAGGACAGCTCTTATGAGATGTTCAGCAGAACACTTCCTTCCATTTCTCGTAGAACCATCAGTATGGATTACAAAGAAACATTGTAGTTTGGACTAGAAATAGCCTCTCTGCTTGTGATCTGTTAAATGCACTTGAAAACACGTCCCCCACGTGAGAACAGAGTTCATTCTTTTGCTGGAAGTGTTTCCCACCTAAGAAGTAGCAGAATTTTCTAAGTCTTTTATTATTATTATTATTTAGACTATATTCTGCCTTCATGTTCACTCACTTCTAAGTGCAACAGTGAAAAAAAAGAGGTTTTAGCAGGTAGCAGAGGTAGCAGTATTGTTAACAAGAGCTATGTCAAGATAGCAAATGCACAGCTCATTCTTTCCAACACATTTTTTATCAACAGACTTAAACACTAATTGACTAATAGGACCAGCTACATTCAGATAAGAGCACAGCACTTTTGAGATGGGAATACCATTTAGGGATTTTTCCATGCAGCACCACTGTGCTAATATATAATACATAATCTAAACATCAGAAGACATTTAGTGAACATAGAGTGATTTAGTAAGTGGAGCAATTGTGAAACCCACACTTAAAGATTAGGCTTCCCAGGATTTTTTTCCAATGCACACCTGAGCCAGCACAAGGCAGGCTGTGCTAAGATATGGTGCTTAGTGAAGGAAAACTACACCTGTCTGGAAAAAAGCTGGGAGCAACTGAAAAGCCAAGGCTGGAGGTTTGTCAGCTTGTCACTTAGATCTCAGTCCTCAAATCTCTGGGCTTTTCTCAAAGGTATTTTTATCATGGTGTTCACAACTGCTTTTTTACTTTGTTTATTCAACAGACAATTGCTCACTGTCTACGTTTGACATCAATCGACAGTTCCGGGGGATTTCTTGTTGAAGGAAAGGCCATCTCTACTTTTAACCTGCCCAACTGGTTTAAACAAACTCTGTTTGGCTCTTGCAGATCCCACAAAGGGTCTTTGTTTCCCTGTGATTTTTTCCCCCCATTTTACTTCTTGCAGTTTGCAGTTACTTTTTTTTTTTTTTTTTCCTTCCCTGCATGTAAATCATTTAATTACTGAGAAGTGTAAATTGGTATGATTTCACATAGCTCAAAATCTGTGATTTCCCCCTGGCCCTCAGATGCATCGAGTATCCCATTATTCATCAGTGGGATACAGAGAGGCAGAGAAGGAAGGAATGACACTTCAGGTGCCCTGGGATACCCAACTCTGCAGGCTGTTCAGCAGCTCTCAGGTCACAGGTTTCACGGGTAATTTATATATTTTTCACAGAAAACTTTCAAAAACTGTGGATTTGAAAGGGAGAACAATTTAATTTTTCATTAAGAAATTAAGATTTATTTTTTTCCATTAAGGAAAGAAAATATTGTTAGCTACTTTCTGGAGAACTAAAGCCAGGCTCCCCACCCACAGATTCATAGAAAAGAGAAAGAGTTATGAAAATCTATATAAAAGCATGGAAAGTTGAGAATTCTTTTTTGAGGTCTAAGGATATTTTTCTGGCAGTTTTTGTTCATAATAATTCAGCCAAATGGTCTGCAGATAAAAAATAAGGTTATCTTCTAAAATCTTTTAAAGAAGTACATCCTTTCAGCAAATTCAGCAATCTGGTATTGAAATTATTTTTCAGGAAAAAAAAAAAAAAGGTCTAAAGCAGTATTTAAAGCAGAAAACTAGTTGAAATCTGGACTGCAAAACCACCTTAATTATTTATTTGTTATTGTGCCAAGGCTGCTTCCATGCTGGGAGTGTGAATAGAATGCACTATTCATTTGGGCTCCCATGACTAAAAAGCCCCACTTAACACATAATTGAATATTTTTCCGAACAGACATTTCTGTCAGTAGTTGCACTGGATGCTACATGGACTCCAGGTAGTTTTGAAGTATAGGTATGCAGACTGTGAAAAAACACTCTTACGTGCACTCTTAACGCAGAAAAATAGATCTCCTCCCCTAAAAAAAGCCATCCAAACCCCAACTGACTGCACAGGCTATGCAAAAGTGTTGCACTCCTGTAGCTCTTGTTGCACTATGAATCTATGTAAAACCATATAAAACTCATTACTAGCATCTACAAACAGGTTTTTATCTTCAACTGAAATAGCTTTACTCAGCTGGGGATTTTTTTTTTCCCTCCTGTAACACCACATGGGGAAAATGGCATTGATGGATTCATGATGTCCATTTATTCAGCAGTGAATTTAAAAGCTATGTAGGTAATCTCTTGTGAATTTCTTTTTTTTTTTTTTAACATGTTAAATATTTGTATGTAAATTACATGTAATAATTATCCAGCAGATAATTCATCCACCATACTTAATGATATTTAAAATAAGGTATTTTGGAAATGTGTACGAGCAGATGTTGATTTTTCTATTCAGATGGTTAACCATTTTTTACTCTGTAAATGCTGCATTTCTGAAATCAGGTCTTGCTTTCTGTGAACTCTTTCCAATCACTGGTTAACAATGAAACGTTCCCAAGCAGATTTGTGCAATTAATGCTGCTTGTTTGGGTATTTGGTGAAAGGGATACAAACAAGGCTCAAGTATGAACAAAGTACATTTGTTTAAGTGTTCAAATAAATATCTATGGAAATATGTGCTTGTCAGGCTACGGTTCCCAGCATCAATAAATGTTAAAGTCACATCAGAAGGCTTAGCGAAGAAGCATTTCTGCACCAACACATCCAAGCTCAGGTGCCCAAGGGCTGCACCCTCCTTATGTTTGGATACCCAGAATAGTTTCTTTGTCTTCAAAAGTTAAACTGCATCAAGTATTGGGCAACTCCCCTCCCCAGGGAAAAACAAACAAACTATAAACAGCACAACAACTCAAACCACAGATAACTTGTTTTCTGGACCCCTGGACGGAAGGTCCACTGGCAATAGGGAAGACAGGGGCAGTGACAAGGGAGGGAGGAGTCACCATTTTACCTGCGTGCACAGGCCACTGAGCATCAGCAGCCATGAAGAACTTTTCTGGGTGATATTGAGATCCTACCTCACAAAGGTAAAATGTGCTGGGCAACACTGTTTTTTGCTTTAATTAGATCCCTACTAATTTGGCCAATAGAGTAAGTCTTGGAGGGCTGTCAAAGGTAGTCTGCATTTTCTATCCAAGAGGCCCATTTGTTATTGTTAGTGCCTCACCTGTGTTCATTACCATAATCCTTCTGAACATTTCTTAGCAAGAAAAAACAAACAAATATACAGTGAGACAGTATAATCTACACAGAAGTGTGATGTTTCCCTATATGTATGACTGCTGGTTTATATAAAAACACTGAATAGACCAGACATAAAAAATAAAAAATAAATTCAAACCACACGCAAATATTTGAGTTTGTGAAACACATGATCCTAATGTACAGTACCACAACTTATGTCTCTTCAGAAGCTTTGACAAGAGTCCACAGGAATGCACTGTGATGTCCTCATGTCCTGTGAAGAACAGCCATAACGACACCCCACAGGTACATGGATGAGAAAGATGAGCTATTCAGTGGTATCCTGCATAAACAAGTCTGCTTGTCCAGCCTCATAACTCTGCTGAGTAAACCAGATTTTTTGTTTAATTTGAATGCTATTTCAGTCTCATCATGTCCATGCAGCTTCATGCATGTCTTGCTCTTAGTTTTGCTTTTTATTCCGATCTGGATCACTTCTTTCCTACTGCTGTGTGAACACCCACCTCTCGGGCTCATTCCACACCCTCCTCACCCATTACATGCACAGACATTTCAACAGCAGTTAGGGATTTGGTGGATTTATGTATTTACTTAAACATCCAAATGCAGACAGTTTAACATTCCTAGGGAAGTTTTCTCATAATGTAGTTTTCCTACGATAGCCTGAAAATGGGATCAAAATCAAGACGCTTCTAGTAGCAGGTTATCCTTTAAAATCAGGACTGGTTTTTAATTTTCGGTTGTTACATTCTCCTTCCTAAAAGTCACTTTCATGAAAGTTACCCTCATTTTTATGACCTTTTTGCCCTCTTAAATTTGAAAGTTGTAAAGAAATAGGATATTCCCTTGCTATTTCAATGGATACTTACCACTCAGGCTTTAGACAAAGCAAGTTGTTCGAAATAACGAGACTTAATGAGATGACCATCTGTATTTATGATTTGACAGTCAGTTATTGTCAGAACAAAAGGAAACTCCATAGTTAAAACTGAAAGGCTCTTTAGGTTGCAATCTGGAAGCCTGCCCAGATTGCTAACCATTGACAATGCTGCCTAATTGCTATGGAGCCCTCAAATGTGAAGCTTTTTGATATCTCATGCAGAAACATGTTTGTCTTCCCCGAAGTTCAACAGTAATATTAGTGTATTAACTGACAAAAGCTGACCACCTGTATTTTCAGTCCTGATCCTTGCAGACGAGTAGGGGGGCTGCCAAGGCGGGGGGTGGCACATGGGGAGCCAGGGACATGGGGCCCCCGACCACGGTGGGCTCTCTGGTGCACTCTGCTCCTGCATGCCACAGCCTGAAGTCCAATCTTACCCCAGCTTTGAGGTCCTCTTCAAACATCTAGTAAGATAAACAGAGCACAGTCATCTCCCAAAGAGGTGATTTGTGCTGTGGTTTCATTTTTTGGCTGTTTTGAAAGAATATTTGCAATGACGTCTATTACAGGTCCTTTTCTGTCTTAGACTATCACATTTTTCACAACTTGCTTCTTAATCTCTTCCTTGTTTCCTTTTATGCTTTGCAACAAACATGAAGTGGCACATGTGTTCACATAATCTTTTGTTTTCCCTGTAACTCCAGATATCTGAAGACTTTCAGGGGCAACCAATGTGTTTTGACAATGATACTGAAAACAATTCTCTGGTCCCTTCCAAAGCTACAACACAATTAAAGTCTTACTTTCAAAGGAAATGAAGTATACAGAACAAAATAGGAGCAAGTAATATTTTTATTAAGCAAGATGAATAGAGAACACACTGAAAGCTTTTTTCACGTGTTTTATCCCCTATACTTTATCTGTTGGCAGTGGAGAAACAATGGAGAAACTGCAATTTTCTTCCTCTTCCTTCCCCTAGGACTGCAGTACCCTCCAGCTGTCTGTTTGACAGCATCACCTGATCAGGACATGTGTTTTCAGACTAGAGTTATTAAACACCATAAGTTAATCAAATGACAAACTTCACCAAGGACATAAAGCAGTGTTTGTCCCACAAACAATACTGTGCCCCAAGGCTTAGAGAACAGTACAACAAAAGCAAATTACAGCACACAGCAACTTATGACTGGAGTAAGGAAATTTATGAGTGCTAATAAAGCTTGTTAACAAACACCTGCCCAATGTACTATCTACCACTCTGCCTGGACAGCACTCCAGTAAGCTTACATTACATTTTTCTGAACTAAGAAGGAAAACTATGCTTGTTTATCTACAGCATATTTAATTTCTTAGGTTGAAACAAAACAAAACAAAACAACAACAACAAAAAAACACTTGGAAAGCAAAGCTAATAATGCAAAACTAACCTTCAGGCTGTCAAATTAACCTCAGAGAACTGTTTCATAGAAGAGGAATAATAAAAAACAGAGAGCCAGTCCTGGGATGTCGTTCACATAGTGTCTTGCGTGTCATTGTGTGTCTTCTACAGACGATAACATAGTGCAACAACATCATAACTAACAGAGGTATCCAGGTGCCCGAAACTGCACACCTGTCCTCACAGGGAAGGACAGCTAGAGAAGAGGCAGGTCTAGTTATCCAGGATGAAACACCAGGCTGTTGTCAGTGCTCAAGCTAACTTGTTTGCTGTGCTTTGTACACAGCACAAGTTTATGATCCAAACATGTCCCAACCTTGCCTGCCTGAGGAGCTCAAAAATTGTCATCTATTCCACTCCAAAACTCACAGAAAGACTATGATGTTTTATAAGACTTAGCATAAAATTTTGCTCTGTATTTTCCTAGAGCTTTAATACTCATCTCTCAGTCTTCCCATCTACAGAGAAAAGCAAGAAAACAAACTGTGTTTTTGCTTTGCTTTAGCAATACGAACCAGTGGGCTCACAGTTAAAGAACGGCACAAAAAGTACCTCTCACTTTGTGTTGTAATCATATAATCACACTTACTATTATTTTTAAGCAATAATGAAAATTCTGGCTGTCTGTTGCCCTGGATGACTGCTTGCAATTTAGACATCCCAGACAATGCACTGAATGCCTCCAGGTTTCACAGCTCTTTGTCCTCTCTTGCTCTGTAATCTCAGGGCTCCTTGTCAAGAGAAAATGAAACCCAAACCCTGAAGCTTGCTAGAAATCCAGTGTTCAGAAAGTCATGAGGTTCCAGCACATCGGCATTTATTTCAGGTGTGGATGACAAGAGAATCTGGACTTGCCAAATAATGAACTTCCAGAGTGGCTTGCAGATTCAACTCAGCAAAATACTTCACAACTAGATTTCTGGGAAGTGCTTGAAAGAACTTGGAAAAGAATTACCTCATTGGAGAAATACACCATTTTCAGATAATGCTGTATAAAAAGTTCAGACAAGCTCTTAGTGGGTGCAGTTAGCAAGACTCCTCTCTCTGGGATGGTAAAAGGCCTTTCCCTAAATGCATTTTAAGTATTTTAGAAGAGCTGTTATCTTATTTTGATGACGCTTTGTTGACAATAAAGCCATATGGGCAGCAAATCAGTGCCTTCATTACATGGTTATGCCAAGGACCACTTCCAGAAATAATACGCCAAAATACTTTCTGAGACTGGGACAAATTTCTTATTACAGTCTAAACCTGAGACTCCACAACAACACAAATAAATAAATGTATATAGTGTAAAAAAAAAAAAAAAAAAAAAAAACGAAAAAACAAACAAACAAAAAAAACCCTTACTAATGCAGGGAAATTTTCACCTTAAAATATCACTTACTCTTATCTGAAATAAAGATTGGCCTTGAACACATGCACATCACAGACAGCTTATACCAATTCAGAAATTAGCTTAGTCCTAAATTTTAATCATAGACTTTTAGTTATCTGGACATCAGTTACCTAGGCACACACACAATCCTAGGAAGGCTGAATGGGAGTGTCAAGCCCAAGGGCAGCAGAAGACGGCTAGAAGCAAACAATGGCAACCAATCCCCAGCATTACATCTTCTTTTCAGTGAGAAGCAACCAATTCTTGCATATTTAAGTGATGCAGGTGCCATGCCAGTTAGGAAACTGGAGAGGAGAGATCCTGTGCTGATAGCGGAGATGGTGCACACAGAACTTTGAAGACCTTTGGAGTTTTCCTGTGAAGTGCTACAGAAGTGTTGGAGGGGACGTTGTGCCCTGGGTGTACTTGCAAAGAAAGAAATGGGAGAACACCTTCAATAAGAATGAAAAATTTTCCCTCCATTACATGGTATCACTTTAAAAATGGAAACCGAACTGAACAGTTAGGTGTTTTGTTTACATGTCAGGCTAAAACAGCTTATTTCTAAAAGTCAGCTTTCTCCCTCATATTTGTCCTATCAATCATTTATGTCATGGCTTTTCTCACACATTCCCAAGCTGAGCTCACCCATTTTTGCAAGGGCTTTTGACATAAAGCCTGGATCTGGTTGATCTCTTGGATGATATTTAGCCTGAGAAAAAGCATAGCAAGAATTTAGCCTTTAACCTTTGGCTTCCAGACTGCTAGGAAAAACAAAGACATCTTTTCACAGGACAACAAAGTGATCAATACTGCACCATCATGCTTTGGATTTCTGGAAGAGATGCATTTACAAGATTTGCTTTATGAAAGAAGTTCATTTTCACAGATTCTTGCTTGCTGTTACGGACCACTGGGAATGAATGTGCATGTAAACTGGTGTAGCTGGCGCTTGCCAGTGCTTCAGCTGCAAGACCAAGCTTGGGCAGCATTTTGATCCTTCCTTTCCAGAGAAGTCCTACAGAACTACAGAAACCACAGCAGATCCTTCCCCAGTACCAAGTCTCCTACAGAAATATTCCCACACCTTCTGTTTTTCATTTTTTTTTCACTCTTTACCTCAGGATCAGCTTGGACCAAAGCCTATCATATTGGAGAAACCAGAGCACATCTGGGTAGAAGAATCTAATTTTACTTTGTTCAGTCCATCATAGTAGGCAGTCTTACTATTAAGAAAAAAAATCTTTTAAAAAGTTTTCACAAATGAACTAGATGGTTTAGAAATGCAGAAGTTATCTCACAGAAGAAATACTGAAGTCTTTTTGTTCTGAAGTAAATGGCTCTGAGATGATTCTTTCCTTTTTTTACTTTTTGGTCTACTGATGTAAATTTGCCATATGACCAACCTGCACTACCTTTCTTTTTACTTTATTTGCATAGCACCTAAAAGAAGTGACAGCAGAGTTAATTTTGGCCTGCATTCCCTCTTGACAGGTGCTAATCAGGACACTGATCCTGAGGATTTCTGATGATATGATTTTGTGATGCTCCAAAACCCCTCATATCTGCCATTTTTGTCATCATTGTCATTAAAACAAAAATTTCACACACACTCAAAAAAAAAACCAACAAAAAACAACAAACAAAACACCACAACCCCCCCCCCCCCCCCAACAAACAAACAAACAAGAACAACCATTAGCATTTAAAAAAAATCACTACAAGAAAGCACCTTTGACTGAGGTGTCCGGGTATATTCTGTAATAAAAGTTAATGAAGTTTGGTCAAACCAAGCCTGATCTAATAGCCTGATAATGAATACCTAAAGTGACAAACCTGAAGGACAGAAAATTATTAACTGCATTTTTTTTTTTTCCTGGAGACTGGTAAATCTCATTATGCTTTATAACTCACTTCTAAGTTAAATTAGAAAATTATGTTATATTATATAATTTTAAATTAAATTAGCAGACCTTTAAATAGAAGAAAGAAAATGGAAGAAAAACATTTCATATTCCTCATATGCATATTTCCCAGTTTTGGAAAGTATAACTCCAGAATGAATCACTAGCAGACCGGACTACATTCTTCAAGTCACAGCTAGTTTCAGTCACTGTAATCTAAATCTTGATGAACAACTGGACTGTTCCCATGCCAACTGACAGCCAGGGTCTATGGTGTTTGTCTGTCCCAATTTTTTAATGCCCCAAAAAAGAATAGACGGTAAAACAGATTGCAGATGCAGTCAGGCTACACTATTTTAAGATTATCCTGGTCATTTCCACTGACAGTAGGGAACATGCTGACTGCAGTAATGGCATTAAAAAGGGATTAAAAATAATTAAGGAATTTCAGTGTTGTGCCAGAAAAGGTAAATAAGGTGACTTGCTGTCTGAAGGTATCATGAAAATACTAGCTCCTCAGAGTATGTAAAAATCAAGGTAATTTTTGAAACATCTATCACTATCCTGAATTTTTTACACAGAACATACTCCTCCCCCCCCCCCTTTTTTTTTTTTTTGTTAGTTACTGAATTAAGGGAAGTTTAATTTTAAACAACAATTGGATATTTGGGAGGTCCTTATACAGTGACTGAAAAATATCAAAATACACTGAAACTCATGGAAGAAAGTTAATGCCTGAGTGTGCAGTGTTCACAAGATCTAGTTGTTTATTTATTTGGTTGGTTGGTTGTTTTTTCTGGGCAGTGTGGGGATGGGGGAGACAGTTTCAGTTTCTTGGTGTGAAAATTTTTGTAAGGATTTTTAGTTATGACCACGGTTATGACAAAGTTTCTTACTAGGCTCCAATCAGAAACTGAGCCATCCCAAAATAACTGTCAAGGCAGTTGGGTCAAATGCAAAAATAGGTTTGACACTTAACTACATTAGTTGTGGCAGGATTTATACCTATTCCTTCTGCATTTCTGTGAGTGCCCTAACGACCAGAAGAATTAGCTATTTTTAAGCATGAGAAATGAAGCAGAAGAGTGGAAGCCGATGTACTGTTGGAACAAAACCACTGACCTGACCTACATTGTAATAGCTCACATTTTTAGCTGGATGCCACTGTTTCAGCTGTGATATTTTAGCCAAGAGAGCAACTACAAAGGGATTTTATGATATGATTTTCGCACATTAGTGATGGTTGTAACATTATAGACAGCATTGAAGAAAGCCACTTGCCACAAATCTTATTTTCTTAGTCAGTCAAAAAGGACTTATACGACATCAGTTCAATCAGGATTGAAAAAGATTGGAGGACTAGGACTTAAAAGCCTCTGAGAGAAAAGCTTCAGTAAACAAAAATGTTACGACAAGGGAAACGAAGAGACATAATTGATAAAAAATCATTGACGATATCACTAATTATTTGAGTCAAGCTTTACATAATCAAGAATTGTCAAAAACCCTCAAAACTAATAATAGAAAAAGACTTTCTACTAGCAGTTTCAGCTCTGCAAATCAGAGATTTTCTTTAATAGTCATTCCTTTACTTCATTTAATTTCTTTGTTGCAAAATGTCAATACCATCTGAGTTCCTAGCACAGGATGCTCAAAAGCAAGTACCACAACCCTGCACACTGTGAGTGGTTGCTGCTTCTGTTCTCCTCTTTGGTCAAGTTTTGCCCAGGTGTTCAGAGCCCTAACCACTAGACCATCTACAGATGATAATCTTTCCTCAGAATTCACATTGCAAGAGCAAAACAAGTTGATTCAGTTTTCTGAAACAGTTCTTCCAAGACTAATCTTAACCAAACATCTGAATCCCTTTTCCCCTCCAAGCCATGAGGACTCGGGATGGTTTGGTATATGGGCCCTTTCAAAGTTTTTCTTAGCACCAGAACTGAAGTCACTTCACCTGTAACCTCTCCACGGTTTAGCTTACTTCTCTGCATCTGTTCTGGCTTAAATTGGAGCTTCTTGCAGGCCAGCTTCCAAATGAAAACTACCCTAAGAAAAGCTGAGTTACTATCTTAAGGCAAATAGCGAGAGTAAAGTAGCACTGGAAGCAAATATTTGGGGCTATGACGTCTGTTCTGATCCAGGGTCATCACCTGACCAGTTTACACGTCACAGACCTAATGGAAACAGGATACGGACATCACTGTAAAGCAGTAGCTTCAGACGGGGGGTCGAAGAGGACTCTTTATTTACTCTTTATTGTGAAAAGGAAAAGGCCAGGCACATCTCACAGTGCATGTGTACGCAGCAGACGTGCAGAATGCTAGCCCCTGGGTGGGAGGAAGCATTTACGTCCTGTTGGAAAAGGATGTCTGTTTATTTTGTATTAGAACTAATTAACTGCAAATCACTTGTCAGAAGAAGAACATTTTTTCCTTGTGTCAGACATTCCTGTCAGAGGGGCCAGGCAGGCACAGCTGTTGAGCAGGGCCATATGCTGCTCATGGGTGTAGGGTGGTCTCTGGGTTGAGCCCAAGGAGGATGTGGGATGGTTCAGCTGGGCATGGTTGCGCCTCACCGGTAGAACAATATTGCACGAAGTTCACTAGGTAAATGACCATTTCATTTATATACCAAGGGGAAACACAACCTAGGAAAATGACAACATGGAAAATAAAATCTGTGCTTGACTTCCTGATGGGTCCTGTGATAATGACATGCTCTTATTTCTCTGATGGTCACAGAAGCTCTGAGATAACCAAAGCCTTACGGTTCCCAAATCAAGCACCTCCCTAAGATGTGAAAACATAAGTTAAGCTAAAAATGAAAAAGTTTAGCTGTGGTGACTAGAATGCCAACATTCCTATTCTTGCAGAATGACAACAAGATGTTTCCCCAAATATAACTCACCACAGCTGAATGTCAGATGTTACTGGAGGCTGAATTCATCCCGGATGTGGGCAGGTACACTAAATTTCCTGCAGAAAGCTCAAGAGGAGCCATCCTGTGGTGTCCAGCCATACTATCACATTTAGAGATGGCTTGGGTGATCTGCCCTGCTGCACAGGTTATATTCATGCTGTTGCTATCGTCTGCTTGAAAGAGCAAATAATCACTTTAAATGCTAACACAAAAACCTAAAACCTCATTTTTTATCTATCTGCATATTTATTTTGTGTTCCAGCACCATACCTGACAGTCTCATGTTTTTCAGATATAATAGCTTTGGCTCTGAAATGTCAATAGGTATTCAGAGCAATTAAATAACATTTACAGGTGTAGATCATTATGATAAGCATGAGCTATTGCTTTGCTAGTTACCAGAAAACCCAGCTGGATTGGCATGTGCAAAAGCTATTTTAAAAGATGGTTTGAGCATAACTAATTCAAAATCTCAAACCATTTATGCTTAAATGACTTAAGAATGAATTAAGAAAATGGTGCTACATGTCTTTTTTTAAAAAAATTAAACACATAAGACAGGAAAATGCCAAAGAGATAAATATTTTTTAAGCAAAGCTCAAGTAAAGAGCCTGAAAGAACACGAACACAACATCTCCTGTCAATCTCTAGGCAGAGTTATCTCCTAGTCATTTCCCAAAATGTTATATAACACTTATCAGGATTATCAGGCCTGTCCAACAAGTAATCAGATAGTTCAGAACCACAACAACAACGAATTGTGTTAGATACACTGGAACCTAGTGCTACCCACAGATACTTTGAAGTGGAAAAAGATCCTAAAAAACTAGATGTGCAGCACCCTCTAGTGACATTCGCATGTCCCCACGCTCGGCTTTATCAAGTGGTGCTACTGGGGAAAAAAAAAATAATGCCAGAAAAAGCTTTCCAGAAATATAAATGTGCAGAAGAAAGAACCAGTGAAACGCCAGTCATTTCACTTCAGTGAGAGTAAGAGACCAGGTGCTAAATTACAGCTGCAAGAGTGAAAAAATCCAGCTCATCTGTCTCCCCCCACTGCCAAGTCATTCTATGAAGTTTACTGAAAAACTGAGAATTCAGTGATTTCTGCCATTTCCCTAGAAAGTTAGATCTAAAAAAACCCTGAAAAATAAAGTTCTTACTAAACAGAACATATTGCTTCTCTAAACTCAGAGCTTTTGTCTAAGTTCCACTTTTAAAGTTTTTATTGTATTTGATCAAGTTACTTAGGAAAACATTAACATTATGCTTATCATTTCAATAACCACTGGTTTATTTTTTTCCTCTAGAAAAAGTTTACAGAGAAATCATTATGTCTTCATTTCCACTTTTTTTTTTTTTTTTTTTTTTGACAAGAAAATCTCCCTTGGAAAACTCAGAAATACAGAAAGCAAGTATTTCTACTACTAACTTATGTATTGCAAAACCCATGTCCTGAAAGCAAAATATAAATTGAATTCACTCCAACTTAACAATGCAAAGTTACACACAAAATATTAATACTGTATTGAAAAAAGTTGAGAACTGAACACGACTTTTTAGGATGTAAACGGATACTTGTGTGTTCTTCTGGCACTGTCAGTTCACTGTTTTATGATCTGACCTCTCAACTCTTTTTCCCCGCTCCCATTTAAAGATCAAGCTCTGGGAATCATTGCTATGCAAGATCTCAGCATTTTTGGGGGTGCTTTTAGTTAAATAACATTCTTTTACTCTTCATCTGAAGAAATACTTACAAACGAAGGGAAAATACAGAAGTTTATGATCCAGGGTGCCATTTTAAGTTCCTTATTACAAGTGAGCCCAAACATTATTATTATTATTATTTTTAATTTTGAGTATGATAAGGCATTTTTTAAACAATATTGGGGTTCTGCAATATTAGTAAGGGAAGAAGAATATAGATTTAATTCAGCACTTAAAAAACACCTTATTTCATCAGGATATTTAACCTCTCAAGTTTAACTTAGTAAAAAACATGACTTAAGCATGTGATTAATTTTCCAGTAGAAAGCAACAAGATACTTAAGGAAAGGAGAATTCATGGACGTATGCAAGTGGCCAAGCAAAGGGATATGCAGGTTGTGTTGGACATATGGAGAACTTTTGGCTTTGCTTCTGAGCTAATTTTCCTTTCCACTCTAAATATAAATACATTTTGGTGGCATGCAACCTAGATATCTTAAGAAGCATTTTAAAAACCTGGTCAAACTAGAATTACATTTTTTTGATTGAAGCCAAGGTCAGTGACTGTATAACTTGGACCCATCCAAAACAAAGCCCAGCAAACTCCTCCTTCCCTCCCCAAATACACACAGACAGACAGACAGACAGTTTCTCAGGTAGTCTTACCTATGTCTCCTAGTACCTTGACAGGACAATGCAGGGCTGCATATACATCTACACACACCGTCAATTAATTAATAAAACAAGTTTGCTTTCTGGAGTAATTTCTGTAAATCTCAAATGCTTGAATGCATTTCAGTCTGAATAGAGAAGATAAAAGCTTCCCACAGTGTTGGTGCTTTCTTGCCTGTGTGTTTCAGATTGCCCCTCCCTTGTGTTCAGCAGATTATGGCTGTCACACTTGCCTCTGTTCATTTATGCTAGCTAATAATTATGCCCTTCAGTCAGGGTCTAAGAGGTCCCTATATCATTTACCAGCAACAAATAAGATAATGCCATTAAATTCCACAAAGTTACATTACTCCTATAAGAAAAGGTATACAAGAAAATTGCAGGAAAACAAGAAAAATGTTTTTCAACTGAGTCACCACAGAGCTGCATACAGAAGTCGGGTCTGCTGACTTCTTACTGGGTTACACTGCTTTGAAGAAAGCTTCAGTGAGATTTTATAGTAGGCAATGTTAAATGACATGCATTCACAAGAACACAAAGAACATTTAAAACCTTAGAGACACTTTTCAGAAGCAGTTAAATAAAGTATAACAAAATAAATAAAGCACAAGGGACTGCTTTCATAAGAAGCTTTCTCATGAGAATTGATAGTTTTATTTTCCCTGTTAATCACAGTGAGAAAGCTTTGTGTTCTATCTTACCACTTTGAGTTTCTTGCAGGGATACCTTTACCACTGCAGTTTCAACCAATATTTTAATCAATGTTTTTAAAATGGTATCTTTGAGGATATTCTTCACCTCTAAATTTGATGTTTCTCTTGCACAACAACATGCATCCTTCTGTCCTTAAGGGTCAATTCTTTAAGTTGATTTTTTGCCAGCTGTAAATTTTTGAAGCAAAGCTGAAGTACAAAGATGCACATGAATATAATAGCTTAAATCAGATGATCATCATACAAGAGAACAAACACCTCAAAGACTATTAGGATAGCTGACAATACATATACACCATTACTCAAATCTCATGACCCTTTTCATGGCATTTCAAAGCTGCCATTAAGTTATGTGACCAAAACCCACAGAACCAGAGATTATTATTTCCATTACTCAGAGCTGAATTATAATACTACATAATTTTGTATAACTTGTGCAGTCATTAAATAGATATATTCATACATTACCATAAATCAATGTGCTGATCTCAAGAGTTTAGGAATACTTTAGCATTCAATTTGTAGTTTGGATTGCTGTTCTTTTGTGTTCCCCAGTAGCACACCATTTGTGTCCATGTCCCAGTGGGATCTTAACCTTCTCAATTTTAGTGTGCTGCTTTGACTTTCTGACCTTCAGTTTTAAATACAAAGTCACTGGCAAGATGTCAATGACACTCACTGCAAAGCTTGAAAGGATTACCTTCAGTTAGTGCTGGAGAGCTCTGCAGGAGTGATCAAAGTTTAATCTGTTTCTAATTAAAAGCTGATCTGCTTGACCCTGTGTTTTAAAAATACCAAGATCTTTATATAAACTGTTTTCTTTTCTTTTTGCCTTTTTTTTTTTTTAACTCCCATGATTTTATAACACAAATAAAAAGAATACAAGGTATTAGGAAGATGTTTCTTGGTTCAGGCAGTTATGTTTTAGAATAATTAACACAAGATATGTCAAAATTGACTTATAGAATGCTAGAAGTGAAAAGAATGAAGAGGTGAATTGGTAAATTAGATGCATGAGGCCATCTTTCACTAGAAAGAGCGAAGTCAATTACAAAACAGCAACAGACTGTATAAACAACCACTGCCTGCGTGATGTACCCAACCTGAGATGCTAGGGTTCAATTAAACAACGACAGGCCACCAAGGGGACACAGAGTCACAGAGGAGATCATGCGGATAAACGGCATTGCTAAGTCTTACTTCACAGTATTTACTAGATAACTAACATTAGGTAACAGCCACCTGAAATTCAGGCCCATAAGGTACTTGAGAACAAGGATTCAGCAGTTTGTATAAGCTGGTTTATCTGAGCCAGCCACTCCATTTTTATTTTCTTCTAGTTTCTCCATTTTTCCTCCTTTCTATTCAGACAGACCAAAGCGGTCTCCCGATTTTTTTTTTATTTCTGTTATCCAACCAAGAGAAAGCAAAAAAGCAACCAACCAACCGAACAAACAAAACAGTAAAGCAAGCAAGCAACCAACCAAACAATAACAAAACAAACAAAACAACCCAGGTTATTCTTTGAAATAATATTTTGTTTTACATGAAAGATTGAGTGTACAGGTTTTAGCTGGGATCAGGTTCATTTTCTTCTTAATAGCTTTTATGGTGCTTTGTTTTGGATTTGTGACCACAACAGTGCTGATAACTCACCAATATTTTAGTTGCTGCTGAGCAGTTTTTGCTTGGACTCAAGGCCAATTTTGTGCAAGGGCTGGGGGTGCAGAAGCAATTGGGAGGAGACACAACCAGTGTCCCCAACAGGTGACCCCAACTGACCAAAGACATGTGGCCATATACAATATGACACCATGCTCATCAATAAATCTGGGGGAAGAAGGAGTAGGGGGGACATTCAGGGTGCTATTTGTCTTCCCAAGTAACTGTTAAGTGTGACAAAACTCTGCTTTCCTGGAAGGGGCTGAACATGTGCCTGCTGATGAGAGATAGGGAAGGAATTCCTTGCTTTGCTTTACTTGCATGTGGAACTTTTGCTTTCCCTATTAAATTGCCTTTATCTCAACACATGAGTTTTCTCAATTTTACCCTTCCAATTCTCTTCCCCATCCCATCTGGAGGGAGTGGGCTAGTGATGCTTAGCTGCCTAACAGGATTAACAAACAACATTGAGAAAGACTGAAGTTTTACCTCTGAACAACAGCCTTTGCAGTCAGACTGTGATGTAGGCTGGATTTTTTAAAACAAAATTTTTCGTGAATATCCTGTTTCTGAGAACTCTCTCACACATTCTCAAGCATGCTGCAACTCACGAGTTTCCAGATTACTGGGGGTTGGGAGTATGTTTCACCCTGTGTGCTGTGATGCATGACCTACAGAAAGCTATATACTAAGGTTAAAATTTCTCACAATCAAGTGCTGAGCAGCACATATAACTCGTTTCCTTGGTTACATGGAACCTTTCCTGAGTTACATGGTCCTTTCCTGAGGTCTGCGAATTCACTGTTAGAGGCCCTGGGATAACAAATGTCCTGTTCACCCACCTTCAAGAACAGCACAGAACTCAACAGAAACTCACCTGAGAAGCTTGTTATAGTAAGGCTTAGGGCTTTCATCTGAAAGCTGTTCATAGCTAGAGGCAATAGGGCTCCATTTTGTAGCCTCATTTGACAGAAATGGGATGAAATGAAGCCATTACTGTTGTTAACAGGGATGTGCACAAGACACAGAAGATAACATGTAACAGCACTACTTCTTGGGACACCCAGATGGTACAAATCTATGACTTACACGTAGGAGTTCTTGTTTGGGTTTGAAGATGGGTCAACAGAGTTTTGACTATGGCTAAGACAATAGTAGCATTCACCTGAAGGAACTGGAAAAGATTTCGTGGTTCATATGTACCCTAATCTTTTTTTTCTAATCTTTTCTAATCTTTACCCTAATCTTTTTTCTCCCTCCCCCTGCCCCATTTTGTATATTTTTTCAACTAGAGTTTGAAAAGATAACTGTGGGCATTGTTTATCTTGAATGTCCTGTGAAAACTTTTCTCCTTAGATGTAGTATTTACTCACACTTCACCATGTCTGTATGATTTCCAGGTTATGCTGCTGTAATGTACTGTATTTGAGGTTACGGCTTATTATGACAATGAAAATGTAATCCAAATGCATTGGCTCATTTGTTAAACAATCCACCAATAAACTTGTATCAGTGCTTTGTAACTCTTAGTGATTTGTGGTATCCTCTCAGAAAGATTAGGGTGTTGGTCACCTCAGCTAAAGCCAATTGTCCCCATTAATAACATCCACTTGAGGTTGTTTTGAAGCAAAGATCTATCGTTGCTTGCTCCAACCAGCTGAGAAATTACACAGATTTGAAGTAATGCCACTTTAAGTGCTAAATAATTCCTTTCCTTATGTGGTAGATGTGTCATTTAGTACACTTAGAGAATGTGCAGTTAAGGGTTTGTGTGTGTCTGTGCATAGACCCCCAAACCTCCTGAAGCCTTCGCTTTGCTTGAGAATGTACTTTTTGAATTGAAAAAGTGATGGTGAATTATCTGACAATTAATAGGCTTTGCTTTTATTTTCAGAAATATATTCTGAAATATATTTGGTATTCTGGTATTCTGTTTGATTCATTTTCTTGCAGACATAAATAGGGTAAGCATTGAATGTAGTAGTCGTCCAGTTACCAGAGTAAAGCTTGTATGAATAATGTATGCCAACTTGAGAACAGTATTGATACTGCTAGCACTCATTTTAATTTTATGTGTATTTGTCATTTTTAAAATTGATATGGCAATTCTTTCTCAAATATTCACATTTGAAGTGATGTTATACTGCAGAAAATATGGACAATATTTCATAGATCACAAAGCTTCAGATAAGTAGTCTTGAACTGGTTTCTCTAGCCAGTTGAGTCTTTTCCGTGACAGCTTTGCATATTATAATTTCAGGAGAGAAGGCATTTCATGAAAATGGTTAAATGCAGCCTGGGTTTAAGTGGCAGAAACAGTGAAGATTAGAGATGGTGTTGTGACTTACTTATTCCAGGACTTGATGTCTATTTGCTGTCTTTGTCACAGCAGAATGAGTCATTTCCAGTAGACAGCTGTGCAGATCAGGATCAGATGTGTGCTGGGTTGGGTTTTGTTAAAATAAACAGATGCAGCTGCATTTTTACCCTACATTTGTGACTGGGTATTATAGAAAAATGTGAATCAACAATATTGACTTCTGAATTATTAGTGTCCACTAAGCTGACATTTCCATGGTTTGATCTCTGGAGAAAATACATTCTCTCCATTCCAAAATGAAGTTGTTTGTTGTGGAAATAGGAAAAGCAAGTCACAGGAAACTCCTGAAATGTCAGGAATTGTTTGGTGGAAATAAGTTTGAGAAATAAAAATGATACAAAAGCTGTCTTTTCTAAAACAGCAGGACACATATAAAATGTTTTGAATTCCCTCAAGAGAGACACAATAAGGAATTTTGGTTTGGGGAGATTTTCACATAACTCAAATTAAGGATCTGACTCTTGGGATATATACTCATGGGGTGACCAGGCTTGAATAGATGTTTTAGGGTTGGAGGGACAGGTTCCATGTATTCAGCAGTTGCCAGATACTCTGGAAGGGCACCAAGCTCTTGCTGTTAGATAATCTAACTCACCATAGATTGCTAGTTATAACTGAGGTGGGAGAAGAAAAGCTGGAAAAGAGAGGTGGAATCAATCAAATATGTGCATGAAGGCTTTCTCCGAGGTGGTTGTAGACTGAGAGGAGGGAAGAGCAGAATTGATGATTTTCTTGCAAGGGTACAATAACTTCTGTCTTATTACTACGATGGGAGAGCACTTCTGCAAATGGGAAAGAACTTTCTGCCAAGCCAATCTGCTTTTCTCTAAAAACTGTACTGGCACTGCAATCCCCACCTCCTTTGCAGAACTAATACATGTGACAGTGCAGCTACAGTTATGGAAATACTTACCTTTCTGCTTAATGCACTGTCTGCTTTTCACAGTTCTGCTTTCTGGAACATCATGTGGCTTATTCCTCCAGAAATCTATTCACTGCAGGGAAGTAACAGCAGTGATGTCTGGCATAAAAACAAGTGTCCATAAAAAAGAGGAAAAACTTCAGTGGGAATAATTGCCTACTTGGAACAACCTAACACTGGATAAAAGACACTATAATAAGTCTCCTAACAACAGGTTTGGCATTGTTTTTGGAACATAAGGAACAGCTGGCACCTCAGTATAAAACAAGCCATATCAGCATCTGTTGTCCAAACCAAATACTCCACTGCATTTTTTCTAAAGAAGGAAAATAAGAAGAAGTTGGCTGTTCAGGGAGAAACCTCAACAGTGCATGTTTTTATTTTCAGGCTGCTGTTTTGGGAGTTGTTATGATTTTCTAATTAGATGCAACTACTTGCTAATACTGCTATGAGACTATAGACTATGGGTCATAATTGCTTTTCACAGTATTTCCTCTGAAACAAGCATGAGTTGCTGTTTTCAGGAATGATGTGGTACATGCCTGTCTTGCACATTTTGCACTGGACAGTTAATGAACATCTGAGAAAATGCTGAGATGTGTGACTGTAAGGGATATGGACTTATATTTTCCTGAGATCAGTTAATAAAACTTGTATTAGATCATATAGCCTATGTGCTAAAATAGATATACTGTAGCTCCCACACTCTTAATTTCCATAGAACCACCTGGTTACCATGAACTGATAGAGAAGCATCTTTGCAACCCAAAGAAAGAGAAGTTTGGCTGGGGATTCCTCTTCTGCAGCTTGTACAAGTAACAAGAAAGAACTTTTCTGCAGGTTGGTACAAAGCACTGTACAAATATGAATTCAGGTTCAAAACAGCCACATATTATACCATCAGTTGACCAAAATAAAGTGATACAGACTGTCCCAGAAGTGTAGGAGGGTCAGATTATAAATCTTGAAAGTCAATGGCTTTGTGTTTGTATTTGTGCTGATCCTGCTCCCATCACTCCAGCAGGATGTGAGTGCATTCACAGAGCTTGGAGCATGTGTAATTAACTAGTCCTGCCTGGAGAGCAGCGATCCTCCTGGCAAGAGGAGGAGGCCACATCTCTGTTCCTCATCGATCAAATGGTATAAAAATAGTCCTATCCCTGTTGTCAATCATTGCAGTTACTCTTTAATTTAAAATGCTGTAGTGAAAAGCATGAGGAAGATGGATGCAATCAAGGAAGTCAGTTGCTTTGAGTCTTTTGCCATTTAGCTGTGAAAAGAAGAGCAAAGGGGAAAGAAGAGGGCAACCAGCAAGTGCTCTCCCCAGTTGGAGACATCCCTGAGCTCGGAGCTCTTATCCAGCAAGCATCAGTGCAAGCCAAGACCTGTTTAACTGCAATTTTACTCTTCAGTGGTGTGGTTTTCATCCGTCTCTGTTAATAGTTACAGGAGGTTTTTGTATATTTTATTAATTCCCTTGGCGATGAGTTTGCAAGGATGCATACTGATTGAGCTGTGTTAGGTATTTCTCAGTTTTTATTTTGTTACAGTCCTTTATATCTTTTTATTTTCAGTCACTGCAGATGCTGGTAAATGTTTTGCAAAAGAAAGGGTCTAATATTTTAAGGGGCTTATCCTGACCTTTTCAATGTGATTCGTTTCTCTTGAATAAGGAAGCTAAAAATTTGTATTTTTATAGTGATTTGGACTCCCTATAAATATCAGTGACCCGTGGAAGGATGTTTCTGAATACCAATTAAGCCAGCTTTCTAGTGGCAGATTAATATTTGGGCAATGGTGTTTTCTTTCTATGACTGCTCAGAAATTCAGGTTTTGAAATTTTGTATTGAGTTTAGTTGTATTCAACTCTGTGTTCCTTCATAGTGCAGTGACAGTCTCTTTCACTACATTTTCGTGAAGTTAGACCCTCCTTTCTGTTGAGGTATTAAGTATTAAGGGCAAAGTTAGACAAGAGGTACACTTGGATGCTAAGTGAGAAAGAAATCATCGTTCGCATGGCAGCACAAGTACTAGGGCTGTATGCAGCCAGAGTAAGGAGGTGGAAGCCAAGTAAATAAACTGCTTCTCATCTTGGGAAGAACTGAAACTGCAGTGTTCTTCCAGCCCCCCCCCCCCCCCCCCCCCCCCCGCCCCCCGATCGACTAACTTCTTTCTTGCAGATATAGTCTAGCATGCATTGGAAAGCTGTTATTGTATTGTAGCTTTTCCAACAACTCCGTAATGTCTGGTGATGTTAACAGTTTCTGTGAAGAAGAACTGACCCCAGTTTTATTTAGTTGCTGGATAATTTAAATTTGCAATACCCTGAGAACAGCTATTGGACTAGATTTTAAAGGCTAGGTGATCTGATAATTTGTTCTTATGGTCATCAATACGATGCGACTGAAATGTTTTCCTTTTTTGATAAAGCAAGGCTATTGATTTGAAAATGTCATGTTTGTTTGTCTCCAAGACACAGCAATTGCAAAATAAGACTTCTTATGTTTACTCTTTGTGTTAGGCAGACAAATTATTTTCAAGGTATGCTTCTGTGGAAATTATACTTCAGTCAGCTTTGACAGGAAATCTTGCTTTGGCAGAACTTTTGTTTAAGTTCCAGATGACTTTGAGAATGTCAAGTTGTCATCCTAACTTCCAGTACTAATACTACCTCTTATTTATTTTTACTGACATCATAAATATTAATGGCGTTTTGGATCTACATAGTGGTTTTCATCTGTGAATTTCAAAGGCTTTAAAAACAGTGAAAAAAATCTCTCTCTCTGACAGGTAAAGGGTTTTAAGCACAGATTTTGTACCTTTACCTTAAAAGCTTATCTACAGAGTGTATTTCCATGGTTATCTTGAGTAAGTCCCTTAATGCATGGAGCTGAGTTGCATCCATATTTATGGTGTTTAAATAATTTCACCCAGAGTCACCTAGCCAGGCAGAGAACTCCTGATCACCATACATAGCTACTGGGTTGTAGCTACCTGTTCAACTGGAAATTATTTACCCATTTCGAATAACACTGTGTTTTGAAACCAAGAGCTGAAACCGAGATTTTTCTGTGATAGAAAATGAAGAAAGAATTCTGAAGCCACTGGGTGTCACTGCTTGACTGCAATCTGGTATAAGAAATATACGAAGGTCTGCAAGGACTAAAAATAATCTGCAGCAGCTCTCAGTGGTGCTTCACCTGGAAAATGCTTAATTGCTTGTTCAACAAACAGCATTTGTTATCAGTATCATAAGTACCAAAAAACTTTCCACTTTGCTTGCAACATGATATTTCTGAAATATCATATTCATTTTGACTGGTTTGTTTTTCTGGCAGCTTTTAAAATATAGAATGTTATTTTGTAATAAATGATTGGGAGAGATTTTGAATACAGTGACTTTCTTACGCAGGAAAGGAAAAAAAGGATTTTTATATTAACTGAAATAATTTACACTTCCTTGTTACTTTTAAACATCTTCATATTATCAGCTTACTATAGCATAAAGGTTTAAAAAAAAAAAAAAAAAAAAAAAAAAAACAAAAAACAAGGTAGAAGCCCCAAATAAAATCAAAGTAAAATTTAAAAGGGATAAATATATGTGGTATTTACTCTTTCCATTTCTAGTCTCTCATTTTTATGGCAGCTTATACAAAATTTGAAGACTGTTGCCAGAGAACATTGGCTGATCCTGCAAATTGAAAGAAAAATCTACCATTACAGCAGTAGTTCAAGCTGAGCCAGACTGTATTTGTAGCTTTACTAGTTAATAGATGTATTGTGCATAGTATACGTGATAGAAAGGACATAACAAGAAAAGTGTTAACAGTCAAAATGGTGTGCATTAGTGCCTTACGCAGCATTGCTTCATGATCTTGGAGTATCTGAAGTTTCTGGAATGATAGCATAGGTGTAATTTAAGAAAGAATCAGTCTTCCTTCTCTCCATTTCAGTCTTCCTTTTCTCTTGGTTCTTTTTTTTTTTTTTTTTTTTTTTGGGGGGGGGGTTGGGTGGAGTGGTGCATTTTCTATTTTCTTCTAGCTCTGGTCACTCTTAGGGACTTTTTCCCTTGTGTCCCCCCTTTTCCCCACTGAAGCCAGGTCTCATTAACAACTTTCCTTTGGGAAAGAGTCCCAAACCCTTCTTTACTTGGATAAGAAAAAGGTGAAGGTATACACCAATGTAATATTTGAAACTTAAGCTCAATCTTCATCTGGAAACTGGATTCCTTACCTGCATTATTAGATAGTTCTATTCCCCCAGAGCCTGCCTTTTGGTCTATTTGCCCAAGGTCCATACTTCTTGCAGACCCGCACCATTTTGATGACTCCCATTTTTCTTCAGCATGATCATACTTGTGGGCTTCATGATTTTTAGGAATCTCATTATTCAAGATTTGGAGCTGAGAGTGTTGTAACTAGCACAACTATTTCCGTCCTCACTGTTCTACACCAGTGACAAACAACCCTGTTCAGTTACTGGAGCACCATACTGCAGTACTCTTGCTTAAGCATTCTTAGAAATGAGGAATGAGTTCCTCCCCTCCCCCCCTTTTTGTCCCGTATTATGATGTTCCTTGATTCATAGCTGAAAACAATACGTTAACAATATGTTAACTCTTTTGCTCCATGTTCTGACTGTAGGAACTGATCTCGCTGATCACTCCTGAAAAGTCAAGCGCTGTTCCTCTGGTCCCTCTTTTATTTCAATTTCCTCTTGTACACATCATTTATTTCAGTCATAAGCACTGCTGCTTTGCTAGAAAAGTTCCAGCACTGAGCATACTCACAAAACCCTAAGAAATTCCGTTCTAAGTGTGCAAACAATAAATAAATAAATAAATAAAGCTAACAGAACATTTCTATCCTACTCATAAAGGACAGAGACCACCTTTTCCTGCAGACCTCTCCATCTGCTCATTCACAGATTCTCAAAAAGAAGTATCAGTTGCTACTTGGATAATAAGCAATTGATGGATAGAAGCTGTGGTGCCCCAGTTCCAGACATTGTTAAATTGTGCCCCAAACAGGTACAAACATGGAGATTTGCTCCTGGCTGACCAGAAGGGGATCAGCAAGATCAGACAAGAATATACCTGAATAAGAATATTACTTAGAATATTTATTATTACTATTTTAAATTCACAAATTAGTGATTTTTTAATTCACTATTTTAGTGAATTTAGTGAATTTTTAGTGAATTTTTAATTCACTTCAATCTCACATATAACCATGCTGAAGTGTACAGAACCTAATCTAAATTTTCTTGATCATCTGGATCAGGGAATCTCCTTAGATTCAAGAGTTCAGCTGAATCTGGACTGGTACTGCTGCGGATGGGTACCTTGTAGTTTCAGTACGGAGGAGAGAAAGTCTTTTGACATGAAGCAACACTGGCTGGCAAGATTTAGGTAGGAGCTGTATCGACAACAAATATGCAGTGAGCTTCTGAACTCTATTATGTAAACTAAGGAGCTGAAAAAGGGCTGAGGTGAGCAGAAAGCATAGGATTTTTTATTTTATTTTATTTTATTTTTTTCTGTAGACAGTCACAGAATCTGCAGAAAAATATCTAATCTGCAGAGAAATATCTCTAAAAAAAAAAAAAGGGAAAGGAAAAAGACGGTGCCAAGCTTTCCATGATGAAATGTGAAACAGTGCCCCCGAGAATATTGCTATGAAAACTATATATTGAGATCGTGTAGAACATCTCTTGAGAAAGACAGATCCAGTACTCTAAAGGTGAAGGTATAGCACAAGCAATCTTGAAATTACGCTTTCAAGTGTAGGAGCACCAGTAAACACAAATAAAGAGAGAAGGATAAATTCTGTGGACACGTAATTGGTGACTGCTTCACAGTGTTGTGGTTCTAAAAATCTACGTTTTTCAAAGTGTCTTCAGTATACAGTTTTTAAAGGAGATTTCTTTTAAAGGGCTAATCAAAAGGAGGGAAGTCAACGTTTTATTTTCACAACAAACTTCAAAGTGTAATTTTTCTTTGCAGCTCAGAATAAAAGTCAAGAACAAGGAAAACTCTTGAAAAAGAAATTACTTAAAAATAATCAGCCTTAAATGCTCCTTTCAATTTAGGCTTTTTGACTCTAACATATTTAAAAAACTATATTAAAAAAAACCCCACAACCACCTAAATAAACAAAAAAACAAAAAGAGACCACCGCAAACTAGAGATCATTGTCCAAAGTAGAGCATAACTTTTATTAAAGACTTCCAATCTCAATGGAAAAACTGACAGTGAAAGAATTCAGTATAATCTTAGTAATATTTAAATTAAGAGTAATTATTTTAATTCAAATGTTTATCTAGCTCTACTACATATGGCCTTGCTTCTTTATTTTGTTAAGTTGTAAGAAAGAAGAACTCTGAGTTATCACTTTTATGTTGCCCAGTTGGGCTGTGATCATTTCACTCATTAAGTTTTTCCATGCTCATATGATTCTTTACCACTTGAATTTGTCAGGATAGAGCAATTTTCCAATTCATAAAGCGTTTTCATTGGTTTTCTCAAGACTTTCTTGAACTTCTGGAACTGTGGACTCCAAAACTCGATGCAAAACTTCTTCTATGGTCACAAGTAAATCTCTTTCACAGAACCCTTTCTTCACCTTTTCTGTATTCATCTAATTTTTAAAGTAATACATTATCTTCTTTTCCATATTATCACATTCATCCTCAGTGAATACTTTCTTGAAGATTTGTGTGCATCAAATTTGAAGAGTTCTCAGGCATTTTAGTATTGGCAAAGTTTTACCAGAGGAAAAATTCTTTGACATTAAAAAAAATAAAATCCTTGATTCCCTTTTATAGTAATTTAAAAAGTGGATGGTCACTGATTAAAATATAAATAATTGCATGCATACGAAGTCTGTGTAATTACTTATGATATTCAGAAAGAACACTTCTCAATAAACAATTCATTTCAGAAGTTCACAAAGTAAGTTCCATACAAAGGCAGAAGAGTAAACACACACACACGAAGAAATAAAATAAAAAGAAAGCAGCTAATAACCAAAAACATTTTAAAGGTCCTTGCAATGATCCTTGCAATGATTTTACCTGTTTTGTTTATGGAGTTAAGGAACATCTAATTCTGAGTTTAATGAAAGTATTGCTAAAAACTGAGTTGTAAGTATATACCTACACCCAAACCATCTAAAACCATCTTTTTAACTGTTAAATTGTTAAGTGCTGTTTAAAAAAAAAAAAAAAAAAAAAAAAAGTTGTTTTGCTAGACTTTTGTCATTGTAGGAAGGGTCCTTGCTTAAAATCATTCGAAGCATTAGAGCCTTCAGTCTTTAAAAAGCTATTTTTTCAGAGAAATTCAGGATGCAAACCAGTTAAAGACTGTCCCATTCAAAATTAGGAGCAAAGAACATGTAAGTAAAGAGAAAGTATAGCAATTGCAGCGAAATACTGGAGAAACCGAGGACTGGAAGCCATACAGTAGCCAAACACAAGCTGGTGCACTCCAGGCAAGCACCAGGGAAATTCCAGCCATTCTCAGAAGCACACAGCCCTCCACTCACTCCTTCCTGCCTCTCCAGTGAGAGTTACCTTGCCCTGCATAAAAATGGTTCATCATCAAAGCGAAGGTAGTGAAGTGGGAATTAGTGCTGGCAACAGCTGTGTTTTGCCAACTATGTTTTGAAAAAGATTGTGTTTTTCAAAGCTTATTAGGGTTAGTACCCTTCTTCCTTTTCAAAACTCATTTATTTACTGTACATTTCAAAATATAGTAAAGAGGTATTTTTTTATTTTTTAACCTGCTAAGACCCTTAGTCTTATATCTAATTTTCCCCACTTGAAACAGGGTAAATAAATCAGCGGTCATCCTATTAGTAGGGGCTGGTAGTATTACAGCTGTCATGATGGCTGAAGCCAGGAGGAGCTGCCACAGAAGCGTAAGATTCAGTGTTTAGTCTCAGCACCCATTCATTTTCATTACTGAGTTGGAGAGTCTTCTTTCAAGCAAGCATATTCTTGCTGTATTGCTAGATTTAATTCAGAAGAGTCAGCCTGAGAAATTACATTTTGTACAACAACTTATATAGAATGTTGGGAGTGCAATATATGTCCTTTTCCATAACCTTTTCCTTCAGCTGTGTTCTGCTCTTAAAAGCACCTAAAACAGTATCAAAACAGATCAGCTGACATTTGGACTTGATGATCTTGCAGGTCTTTTCCAACCTAGAAGATTCTATGATTCTACGAAATAGTAAGTTCTTCACCTCACACATTTTTTCTCCATAAAAATGTTTTAATTCTACATATAAAATTACAAGGTTGCTTCTTCCTCCTTCCGTATTCACTGCCAGCCCTGCAAATTCTATCTGGCTCCTAAAAATAGAGTGGTTATTTTCATTCCTATAGAATGCTGTAATTCTAAAGGTTGCTTTATATCAAATAAAGCTCACTTAGACCTTCCCACGTGCATTGTCTTTGGAATTTATGCTAAGTGATGCTTACAGAGTTGTTGCAGCTCTTTCATAGTTTTGCACAGAAATAACAGACTAGATTCAGTATTTTTTGGACCCTGTTTTGGTATAATTCCAGCAATTAAAAAAGTACTAGGTATGTTGTGGTACAACATCTGGTGTTAATTTAGATATAGTTGGATAAAGATGACGATTCTCAACTCCTATGCCAAACTTCTTTTAGTTTTTTAGGAATAGCATACACATGTGCAGAGGCCTTCCTGTTTCAGACAACATATCTACACACATGCAGCCTACATCACCCATCTCAGCCTTCTTCCATAATAACATCTTTTTTGATCGTGGAGGAGTCAGCTAGCCATAGCTATGCAATGCTTACATAGAAGTCAGTATTACCTTTCTCTGAGCTTCTTTCAAATGCATCACTATTGTTCGGCACTCATGCTTACACGAAAGCTTTGTCACACAGGTTCACATCCTGTCCCACCACATTCAGGGAAGCTGAGGTGCTAGTAAAATACTTTTCACTTGGGAAATTAACTTGACCCCACATTTGAATGTTGGGAAGAAACACTTGGAGAGTGCACACTCAGCTAATCACAGCAGAGGTAAGTGAAAGCAATTGAATTGTTTGGGGGAGAAAGATTTATGAGGGGAGTTTTAGCTACAGGCTTAATTGGATGAGGGAAAAAATTATGGGAGGGCTGTGCCAACAGAACAAGTATGATTGTTCACAAAGCAGCAAACATGAACAATATGTGCCTTCCTCTTTTGAACAAGAAAAGCGACATCCTTGTCTGAATTTAAAATTGGTCAGTCTGTCAGCTCAGACTCTTAAATCTTTATTAGCCCATTTTCCCTTCTAGGTTTCATTTCTGCAAGGCATTTAAACACATGCCTACTTTTAAGCACAGAAGGACTGCTGTTGAAGGCAATCTGAATTCCAAATTAGCTATATATATTTTAGTACTCTGCCAAAGAGGAGCTTTGAATAACAGTATCAAAGAGTTGGATATTTTATTCCCTTTACATTAACCTGAGATGAGTGTATGTCTCAAAGCTACTGCAGTGGCCAGTCCATTTGTCGTAGCAAGTATTGACCATCCTGTGTTCTTTTTGGATGGCAGTTTGGAATAATATGACATCAGGAAGAGTGATTTATAGTATCATTTTTCTGATTTGTGAAAGACCCAATCTCTTACATTCAGGCCCAGGATTTGATAAAAGCTCTACAGTAGTGGTTGCTAGTATTTATGGTGCAATATATCTAGAAGGCTTACAGTTGCCATCATGTTGCCTAATGCAGTTTTCCTCTTGACTTTGAAATATATTATCCTGCTTATTGATGGGAAGGCTTGAGTTGGTGAAGGCTGCTGCATAATAACGTAGCTAATGGCATGTTGATAATTATTTATAAAAATCGCTAAGGGAAATGCAGTGCTCAGGAAAGGTGAAGGCTTGAAATCCCTGGACATGGAAGTCCTTTGGCCTTTTCCTTTGGAAAGCTATTTCTGTAGCTCTGGGATAAACCCAAGTGAACTTCCTCATGCCTACCGTTCTTCCTCTCACATGTAGCCAGGGCACCTATGCAAGCAGAAGGTCAGTTCAGTGTTTTTTTTTTTTTTTTCCCCCCTTTAACCTTTAATCCTTGACCTTTTGTTGAGACTGCAACAAATTAATGTCAATTGAGGGTGTTTTGTTTTTTTTTTTTCTTTTTTCTTTTTTCCTTTGTGAAAGCTGTCTGCAAAGCCAGAGACTAAAACCAGCAACACTTCATACATAATAGAGGATTCTGCAAATGGCTTGTAGGCAGGAAAATTTTCAAAGACTGATGGGCTGCACATTTTTTAACTCCCCGGATACCAAGCAGCCTGAAGATAACCTTCCCTCTTCCTTACATTCTGTTTTCAGCCCAGGCTAGCAGACAATAGTTTGAAGTCTTGAAGTAGCATTACAAACACCAGTGTTTTCCCTATGGCTGGAGGCAGCTCACATACCCTATGGAGAAGTCTTTTATAAAGGGCTTTGCATAAATCCTATTAAAACGGCATATAGACCTCTGTAAAACACCAGTCTGTGTCAGCTTACTCTTACTGCCTCATTAACATTTCCACGATTAGTTTCACATGAAATCACATTTTCAGTGGTTGTTGCTTTTAAATTTGCTAATATAGAAGTTCATTGAGACCAAGGGATATTAAATCCAGTAAAACCTGAGTAAAACCTGCTTGATATTCTTGTATAGGGAAAGAAACTCATTTGAACAACTCAGTATCTGGAGGTCACTAACAGCTGGAGGTCACCAACAGACTCAGATGGCACCACTCAATGTGCAGCTATGTGAAGTCACTGCTCCTTCGTCTGTCAAAAATACTGCAGTTCCTGGGAGCAGTTTTAGTGTACCTGCATTGTGGTCATGCCCTGTGGCACGTGGTGGTCGGGCTTGACCTTCATTTTTCTTCGGGGCTCTATTTACTGCTCACAAGCTTTGGGCAGGACTCTTAACTTTTGACCTTCGAGAAGCAGGTGGAAAAGGCAAGTGCCTGTAATTAACATAGCAAAAAGAGTGCAGAGCCAGCAAAATCAATAACATACTTTTTTTAATGTTCTGTTGCAAATATGAGCTATGTACTTTTTCCCCCAAGAGACATCAAACATGTTAAAAACAGTATGGGATTAATACATACTGCACCTCTGCATACTGATGAGGGAAGCAATCCATTTCCCTCAAAATACCTTTATGGACTTTTATCTATTGTACACACAACTTTGCAGAGGTCAACTTTCCATCTTTTAGAGCCTGCAATACAGTTAACTAACAGTTAGTTAATTTAATTATTGTAGATTTTTTTTTCCCCTTAGGCTTTGTTTAATTTTTTTTTCCTTTTAAGTATAACAGTTCTGAGTCCCAAATTAATTTTGTCTACTCATGCCAATAAAGATATACGGATCAGCCCTTATGTTTTATTTTAATGAGCATTCAGATGATACTGCTCCTGTCTACTGCAGAAACTGTAACCCTTCCAGACTCTGCTTCTGAGAAGTGGTAGTTTGAATTTGAATCATATATACTACCTGCTGTGCTCGCTGCATTTCCAAAGCTAATGACTGCTATTTTTGCCCAATTGCTTTCTGCCTGTGTACTGTGTGGAAATAGTTGCAAAGTGATGTTAAATATTTAAAGAAGAAGGAAGACAGCATATTATTTAATAAAATCATTATACCTACTAGGGTATCTGCATTTCCATTGCATCTGAAGGCTGGCAAACATCGTGGCATCTCATTTGTAAATAAAATAAGCTATTAACAAATAAACTTCTACTTGCAAGTAAAAATGTGTACGTTTTGGGCAACCCCTTCCCAAGACAAGGCTAAATTTCATGCACTAGATATAAGGAGCTCTGAGCAACAGGGAAGAAAGTAGGGAAAAGGTAAGTGGCAACGAGGAGAAAACATTAAAATACAATGTATGTACTGAAGGAAATGAGACAGAATAGGAAACTAGATTTATAAATTGGGGAGTGGTTATGTAATGAAAGGATTAGCTTGCACAGGAGAGAAGACTGAGATCAGAAAGCAAAAGAAAACAGTAAGATCAAAGAGAAAGATGTTGAGGGAACAGGAGAGTGTGAAAATACTAGGCAACGAAGTAGGGAAGACAGATGATAGAAAAAGGAAACTTCAGCAGACAGCTAATAATGGAGAGTGGAAACTAAAAAGAGAAGTTACAAGTAAAATAACAAATCCAGAAAAAGAAATTGCCAAGTGGGAGAGACTAGATGTGCGGGGAAAACAGTCTATTCATCCCAAGGGAAAAGGACAACTTTTGCTATAACTGTCTTTAATGGTGGCAGCAATGATAGAAGTTGTTGATATGGAAGATGAGCACAGGGATCACTTACAATTATTGCTTTAAATTGGTGTATGCCTGCTATGACCTCATAAAAAACATTTTCTACCAGGTGATGACCTTTGTATTACTCTCTTTTCCATATTTCTAACCTTCCAAATTTTAGGTTAATGTTTTTATCTTCTCAGGAAGCTTTAAGAGTTCATGTTTTAATCATTCTCCTTAAGAAATCATGATGCTCTTCTGCAGTAACCTCGTCTTTATCTAGCCCAGAACAGAAGCTATTCTAATTACAATTTTCATTAATGGGCTTTATTTCATAGAAAATGAAGAATCAGACAGTCCATAAAGCAGCTACCACTTTGCCTCACGCTGAATGAGAATGTCCTTCAGTTATTTTAATTCACAGGGACAGACCTCTGCACCCAGGAAGGATTTTTCAAATTCATGCTTTTCTTCAGCAAGAATATCACTGTGGACTCATGGTTTTGTAATAAATCCTAAGGATCTGGGCATGCTCTTTGGCTCTTTATTCAGTAGATCTTCTATTCAGCAGTACCATTTACTTACCTGAACCCTTAAAGAGATTATATGTCATTTACATATCTGTTCTCTTCACATCCAGGAACAAAATTTACCTTCCAGACAGCAGTAGGAGAATATACCCTGCAATAACATTTAGACCACTTTAAATTCAGCCAACATAGGGAACATTTTGGTAATGCTAACAACATCTAAGTTTTCCACTCATTGTTCGCTGCACAGACCTCAGAATTGCTACCTGAAAGATACAAATAAGTCTCTGGCAGCCACCCTGCACAGAGCAGATATTCCTCATGTGTCCAAGATGCTTTGTGCTGATCCATGGTGAAATGAATCCCAGAACGGGCATCTGGCCTTGGCTGTTTCCATTTTTCCGCACTGGGCTTTAGAATAGAGCAGGTGGGAGAAACAGCTGGAAACCTTCTGGAGTGTCTTTAATAAACAATTCCACTGGGCTCAGCTGCATAGACCCTCTCTGGCTGCTAAATTCCTTTCACTTGAAATTTATATAAAGGATTAGCAGCTGCCAAATAAGCATAAGACAACTGCAACAGGTGATGAGCCTTTCATTTCTTGAAAGGAAATCCTAGGAGCCTGTTCCTGAGATAAAGACTCACCACAAGTCACTTCTAGCGCTAGAACAAGACATGTGGATTATGTCTGAGATCTGCAATTACTTTCTGAGTGCTATTTAGCATTTGCAGAACATAAGTATGCCGAAACCTCTCCTTTCTGATGTTGGTTCGCATATTTTAGTCCTGGCTTTGTTAACACTCTGTTGGAATATGCTAATGTCCTGATTAAGGAGCTTCAGGACTCTGCTGCTGATGATCTGTGGGTTGCTTGAAATTCTCACTGGTAGGAAAGGCCAAGCTAAAGCTGAACTGTGCCTCTTCACGGGGCTTTAAATTGAGTGCCAGTAAAATTCTTCACTGGTTTCAGAATTATACAAAGGATTTAGTTAAACGTGCTTTGTATCAACTTAAATTTTTTCCCATGGAGCTTTTACTATAACTTTCACTAGATATTTATATTCCAGTTGCATTCAATGCCTCAGTGCAGATCAGGTCCTATAAAGAGCTTTCTCTTACTTTTAAGGTCAGGCAAAGATATACAGCAAGAGGGGCAGAGGGGGATACAGCTTTGCTCTCAAGGTGTTACATCCCCTGGAGCGATCAATGTGATTTTAAGTCATCATACAGCAGGGACTGCAAGGCTGCCCAGCTCCCCATGTGCATCACTGCCACTGCCCCGTGTTTAAAGCTGCTGCAGGGCTCTGACGGGCTGTGGAACCTGCTGGGGAAGGAAGGAGAGGATCCTAGCTGTCTGTCAGGTGCATCACTGTCAGCCCGGAGCAGCTATCGTGGAAATATCTGATAACATTGGCAAAACAGGAAGGTCAGGCCTGCGATTTGCAATAAGGAGTTTGCAATCATAATAAACTCTGCTAGGTGAAGTGGGCATTTTGTAGTTTAGCTGTGCTGGAATTGAATCATAAATAAATCATGTACTGCTGTAACAACATCGACAGTACTTACAGGAATAAGTTACTTCATCTTACTTTATATATATGTCTGTATATATATGCAGATATATGCAAATATATAATCTAAAAAATAGAGAGCCATAAGTGTGGTTACTAATGGGTATATAATTGCTGCTGATACTGTATTTTGGCCTCTAATTGGAGGTGTAGTAAAAATGAATACTCCGTTTACTGGAATGCTGACTGCGTGTAACACTGATTGATCTACAGGGCAATTTATAAAGGACAGCAGATCTGCTTCTCTTAACCAGTTGGCAAAGCAATTATACTCTCTTTTTTTTTTTCTTTTTTTTTTTTTTTCTTTTTCTTTTTTTCTTTTTCTGAGGAGCAAGGAAGAAAAAAGGGAACACAGAGTTAGCCTGGGTAGACGTACATAGGAATAACACGGACAGGGGAAGAAGTGAAATGCTCTGGGTTACAGGAACTTGAAAACTGGTGCAGTAATTCATTGTGCTGTCTGTCAGTATGAGCATCCAAAGTCAAATTCAGAACATTGCATTCTCTTCCCCTACCTCATGTCCTGATGTTGCAGCGTTTAATACCAGCTTTTAAAGGTGCATTGGAGCATACTTCTCTCCAGTTACTCAGAAAGGGCTTGTGCTTATCACAGGGTTTACTGGCTTACCCTAATCACACACTTCTGTAATGTATTTTATGGCATTGTAGGAAAAATATGACAAATGCCATAGAAGAAGTTTGAGCTGAGCCTTCCCACTGTTTTCCTTCATTTCCTTCTGCATCCGTTGCTGTTTCTCACCCTGTTGAGCACACACACAAAGGCTCTCTGGATTTCTGACACATTTCCTCCTTTGTCAGTATTCTGTGATAGAATATATTTTCTGAGATGAAGATATTCAACTAATTAAATGAATTTCTGATCTGAAAATATTCAGTGAGTGTAAATTCACTAATACTTTTTGGAATATTTGAGCTGTATTTTCCAGAGAATTTACTACTGGTACAAAGATGTCTGCTAGCCTCTATTTGTAAAGATATAATGCTCAAATAATAATTTACATAATAATCACATTCATAGCTGAGGAACAAATATTTCTCCTACTCAATGCATGGGTCATAGACAACAATTTGAAACACAAGCTGAAATTTTTAGAAAAGATTTGATTCTCTAGTGTCTATTCATTTCAATGACATGAAAATCTCTCTGATATGTAAGCATTTTCAACTTAGCTCAACAGTGACTTCTATTAAAAAACACTGCTGCACTTAAAATGTTTCTGTTACCATTGGTGTGGTATTCCTGGTAACCTGCACTTCCAATACTGTCATGAAATATCACTACTTGATTTTATCCACTAATTCTGTTGAGATTTAATAATTTCAATTGTCTACAAAACTATAATGTGTAGAAACTAAAAAGTGGCAGTTTTCTTAAAACAGACTCATAGCTTCTTTAATAAGCACTTACAGGATATTGAAGACAGAGGAATGCAAACAATAGTGTAAAACGTTGCAGTGCAGAAAGTCACATTATGGATGCTTTGCTTCCCCTTTGCCCTGGGCACATCTTCGCCTACTTGCATTATGTATCATCCTGATAGCAACTACAGATATTATTTAATGGATAAATTTATATTGGGCAAACACGCATATGAACTCCATAGATATTCTTACTTGCCTCCTGGTCTTCTGTGTCACCTGCTGTGCTTTGGAGTTGTGTTGCTGTTCAGCTGAATTTATAGTTATCAGCGCAATCTTAGTGTATTTGGCAGTAGACCAAAGGCAAGGAAAATGAACAATGGCTTTTTGAAATAATGGACTAGATCCTCAGCTCAGCTGCTTCGATTTATGCTAGCTGAAGTCCTGTTCCAATATCATCAGTGTCTTCAATCAATCAATCTCTATTGCCACAACTTTTGTCACAGCAGTTACATAAAAGCACTATCCGTATGCTCACTGAAAAGCCACTGCACTTACATGAGCCTCTGAATACAGGCAATGTTCTGTTAATGGTCCGTAGATAACCATCCAAAATTCAAAGTCAGAGCTTTTTCTTAACGAAAAAATAAAAGAAATAAATACAATTTCTGTGGTATAGATTCTGAAAACAGTCTCTGGATATCATTACCATTTTGGCAGCAGGATGAATATTTTAGAGGAGAACTTTTGAGCTCAGTCAGGTTCCAGAAACATTTGGATCCATCATTTATTTCAGGGATGTTTTTCCTATCAATGGCTAATTAGTGAAGATGGATGCTAGTAAATGGCTGCTCTTTCCTTATGCATCTTAAATCTAGGTTTTATTGATGTGAAGACCATAATCCTTTGTGAAAACTCTCCCCTTGAAGGGGTAGTTATGATGCCACAAACAAAAGGTGACATTTATAGGAGGTTCAGGTTAGAGGAAAAAGAAAATCCCTTTTGACGCACAAGTGTTTGAAAGAGCAGAATAATATAAAAAAACAGAAGGCAGGCTAATGCAATGAGGCTATTGCACTGAGCGTGGAGCTTGCTACCATTACCTTTGAGTGTAAATGAAAATGGCAAGTAATTCCTGCTTAAACAGTAAAAGAAGTGGTTAGCAGCTTTCACAGGGAGAATAAACAGCTGAGATGATTCTAGCTCATTTGTAGAACAACAAAACTCTGATGTAGAAAATAAATAAGCTACCACCTTTTCCCCTTTGATCATTTATGGTAAGAGGCTCAATCCTCTAATTTCAGACTGTATAGTTCGAGTACTACTAACTGCAGGAATACAATAGAACAGATATATGTATATGCATACATCTACAATACACTGTGTATGGCACTTTAAAGTAAGTTATAGAACTTAAAACTGTAATTACATAAAGAATTTTAATACACTCAAACACACATACATGTGTATGTATACATATATGTACATGTGTATACATATGTAAGTAGAAATGGGAAGAGAGACAGGCTCACGGAGTAAGTATACAGTTTGATGTATTTTGTTTTCTTTTGTTTGTTTATAGCTGTGACAATTTTTAGGTTATGAATTTTGAAGTTACTCCGTGTGAAGCAATGAAGAGGATGTGAAGCTCAAAATAAAGAAACTAAAATGCATACTTTCAATTCTATACCTAACAGTATGGGTAGGGCAC